>NW_026889806.1:3930000-4327500 GCF_033153115.1 Saccostrea echinata | reverse complement strand
ATAGCTATATAGCTTTATTGAGCTATTCAAAATAGCTTGATAAAGCTATTTATGTGCAGTTTTTCAGAAAAATGTTTTTTGTAAGAAATAGACAAAAAGTCGCAATTATTTGACTTATATTTATATATGTACTATGGGCTATCAAAACAACAACCGAAATAAAAGATAGTTCTAACATTGCAGCATTTGAATACTTTTAAGCAAAAGATGAATTTCCATTGTTTGAGTAACTGTACACTACCTTGTGTGCGTTGAGGCGTGGATAAGTATGATTGCTTCTCATTGTACTGAATTATTACCAATCAATTATCTTGTTGACCATAATTGGCCATCTTTATAATTTCACTGAAGAAGTAACTGTATCAATTGCTTTATATAGCCCCAAAACTCTAAGAACTTTTAGTAAAAAGTCTCTTAAGGAGACGCAGTTTGATGATTGATTTTTACATGCATTATTTTCAGAAGAGTTCAAGGTTGAATATTTTCACTGCACCAAGGTGCGACTTTTTGTGCATGCTGAGAAAATAACACATTTAAGAAAAAAGTTTGATAAAATAGCTAAATCAAGCTATTCTGAATAGCTTAATAAAGCTATATAGCTAAATCAAGCTATATAGCTAAATCAAGAGATTGTGCCGGACCTGTTTATCCACCTCCTAACCGTTTATAGTCATCTCTACTGACCAATAAACTCGTTATGCCATCCGACAACAAATTCACAACAAGCAGACTAAAATATAACCACAGGCATAACGCTACAATTCTGCAGCTATTCTCAAGTAAGTTATTGAGATGCGGTTGGAGCATGTGCTCTATGAACATGAACTCAGCCTCATAGTCATTGGGACCGAACATGCAAATTCATTGATAAAACGCCTCTTCTTAGTCTGTTTCTGACATTTTATTGTTGATTATTTTGATCATTTCTTATTTTAAACACCTTACCTTTCCAAATCTTCATCTGTCAAAGCTGCCATGATCAAACTGTCTCTCACTCTCGTTACATGTAGAAGACCAAACCCGACTTAATTTTTTCTCTTTAGATAAATATCTGCAGGTTAAGAATAATCTTGTAAAACTCCTTCATATGAAGCTTTTGTATGTTTAAACTTGTAGCCATAGACTTTATCTGAGTATTTCATAGTTTATACTTGAATGAAAATGATTTTAAAAAAATGAAAATAAAACTCGGAAAATGAAAGTAGTATTAACGCATGCGCGAATTACAGGATTACAGAAAATGTCAAAGTGAGGGAGAAGCACATAATATTTGGTAATTTTGTTAAACATTCATTGCATCTTTGTTTTAAATTAATGAGTTTATATTTGAAAATGTATGGACAGTCTGGTTCAAAGTTGAATGAGTACTGTACCGATGTATTCATTACAGGAATCTGAGGGTAGATCTATCATGTCTATTACGCCATTGTGAATATGAAAAAAAAATTCTTCATTCGTACAGATACATTATTACTTATAAGGTTAGTTACTGATTGTCAACAGAAATATTTCGGGCTTCATCTCCCCTTACATGAGCTTGCAGGGATCGACATTAACGGTTGTCCGATTGCCCGGGAAAGTAAATTCTCAGTTCAGGCAAGTGAAACTGTCGACATACTTGTCCGATTGGGCAAGTAAATTTTTCTCCTAGAAGTGTACATATTTATTGAGTTTACATTGATTTATAAATAAAACAATAAAATGTACAGTTGATTTCCGCTAGGTACCTGACTGGCATTGAATTGCATTCGGAATTCCTTGGTAGTGTTTCTAGATTATACCAGCCATTTAAATATCGGGTTCGTTATTCTCTTTTCTTTCATGGTAAATACGCTTTACGTCTATCTATGTTAACTTCATCTTAAGAAATAAGATTATTTATTCACTCAAAGAATATAAGTGGCATGATGTATCCCGATCAAGATATTATGTTTCGTAACAACTATCTTCCTACAGCGTTGCTTTACAGTTATCTCTGAAAATCATGATTCTCAAAGGATTCTACCGAAAATAAAATTTTGAAAATAGGGATTTTATTAAAAGGAACCAGAGGGTTATTGCTACATAGCAGTGTGTATGTGTTAAAAGGTTAAATTGACGAGGACAGTGGTACATATTTATCTACAAAACACAGCATCAAATTTTTCAAAATGTATTTTAACTTGCCAAGTTGACGGTAGTGTATTTGGTCACACTTTTTCCTATCATAACATTACAATAATAAATAATATTTTTCTTTGCTAATTTTGGGCAACCAAGTTTTGCATTCGGACAAGTCAAAGTTTGAGATGACTTGCCTGAAGGGCAACTGAATCTGAAAGTGAATGTTTATCCCTGGCTTGAACAATGCATAATATTAATTTCTTTCGACTGTCAGTAACGGTCTTAATTAATCTCAGCGAGATTCGTCGAGACTAAAAATTTTGGACAGACGTCTCTTCCGAATCTCAGACCAGTGCCACACAAAGTGACTAGGGAAATCTTGCCCGGACTTCGACTGCTTGTTTTGATCAATACGGGCTGAAAGGAATTCCCTGCCCGCTTCAACTTTTTGCTTTGGACATCCTTTTAACTCCCTATCACTATAAAACTTTTGTTTCTTACCTTTAATAGGTTTAAATCCAACCAAAATCAAGTTGTTGATTTTTTCATACCACTGACATATTTGTTTAAACCTCTGATGCCGAAGAGTTCCAGCAATAGTCTGCTTTATTTTGTTCTACAATGATTTCCAATAGAAATGAACCATAGTACATGTACAAAGTATTTGAAGCAGACTATTGCTGGAACTCTTTGGCGTCAGAGGTTTTAACCAATATGTCAGTGGTATGAAAGTGCATTTTTCCAAAAAAGTATAGGCTTAGAGTAGTTGTAATTGTTCTGAAGTTCAAGATGAAATGCATTGAAAATATGAAGTACTTGAAAAACTTACCAGAAAAAATAAATCTTTGGAGGGGGAAGGGGCATCCTGTCATCAAGCACCAATGACTGCTCGACTTAAACATTTCACAGTGCATCACGACTAAAGGGTAGGAAGTACTTAAGGTCAAGATCTAGTAAATGACTTTAGACAGTCTTTTTGATGCTAGATCCATTATGACATCATAATCAATTTCAATTTCTTTTTCCCATAGTTTACGGTTGTAATAGAATTAGGTAGAGAATAAAGTATTTCCATGGAATTCAATTTGAAACATTGTGAAAGGTAATCTCAATACCTATATTCAGTTTAATATTATTTTAAAGAAGAGGCCAAGAACATACAAATTACTGTTTTCTGAGAGACTGTAGGCAATCTGGATACATTTTCTTTGTCTGATATGGAAAAAACTCTCATATACATGACTGGTTTTCTTAATTTTTCATTAAAAACGACAGTTTAAAATATGATTTTTCGTCTAGTTTGTCTACAATTTATGCCCCAAAACACCTTATTTGACCAAGCTAAAGTTATAAAGCATCATTAAAGGAATTTATTTCTCAAATTTGAGAAATCTGTAGGCACCTTTCATTTACTAGATCTTAACCTTAAATAAATCATCAGCATATTTCTTCATTCATTTTAACATGCTTAAAATGACTTAACTTATGGAGGCTCATTACACCCATGATTAATTTTATATTTCATTACAGCACCACTTATTATGTTGGTTTCAAATATCCAAATGGAGGTTATGATACCATACATATTTTTAATGATTTTTTAACATTTTTTATTAAATGTTTTATTTCTGTTTTTAATTAATAGAATTGCAGTAATCTCAGTATCAAGTGCTGGCTATCATCAGACATGTAAACAAAGTGGCAACACTTCATGATATTCAGTACTTTTTTTATTAGAAAAAATATCAGGTTGAAACAGAGAACTGAACTTTGAATCACCCCTGAAATCTTAGAAAATATTCCTTTGAGAGACCAATTTTATTTTTATTTTTTTTCTTTTGTTCAGAAGATAGGAATTTAAGTTCTTTTTTGCAGATCATTTGTACTTAGATCGAAGAAGTGCATACTAATTGGCTTTTGATTTTTGGTAATTTATGAGAAAAATGTTGTCATTTTAATGCCAAGTACATGTATTGCATATAAGGTACCCCTTTTTCTGGATCAATCCTCATACTGACAGTTTTTCAAGATAGGAGGAGGTTTTTCTTTTGTAGATTAATTGTACAAGTCATGTACTTATATCAGAGATGTGCATACTACTTGGTATTTGATTTTTGTTAATTTATGTGAAAAATGCCAGTTATTGAACTTAGTCATTTTAATGCAAAATATGTTCATGGAGTACATTGATATTGTTGGGAATCTTCATATGTCACCTCCTACAGATTTCTAGAAAGTCCTTATAATTTATGTGAGAAATACTAGTACTGTTTATACTAAAGAAGACCTTGTTTGCTGTCACATTGACAGCTTTCCACCTGTTAGATTATGATTTATAATCATAACAGAGATTTTTTAACATGCTGTTCTGATAGTGGGCTGTATTAAATTGCTTCAACTTCAGTAAAGAAAAATACTTCACTGTTTACTTTCTGCCATTGAATTACATCATTGAAAAGTATAATCAATGCAGACATCTACTGTAATCTTTTTAAACAAACATTGTACATTATATAACCATGCACAGGTTAATTCAATTCAATTCAATACTTTATTCTCTCAAAACCAGACCACTGGTACAAGAGGTACATATACACAAACAAAAATAACAGTCGAGGGTAGAAAAATAGACAAGTGTATAAAGAAAAAAGAAAAGAATGAAGTAAACATATAATCAGTTATATTTATGGAGGATTCAAGAAGGATAGACAGTTTTAAAATTTTTCTCAATAAATTTTGACAATGATTTTTGTATTTCTACATTATTTGTGTTCATGAGTTCAATAAACTTGAAAATATTAGGATTTTTACAATATCTATTTTGGAGAAATATTTTTCTGTCTTTTGAAAAGTATTTGCATTCCATAACATAATGAAATTCATCATCAATACTTTTACTGACAGTAACAAATGGTACATATTCTTAAATTTCTCTCAATATTTTTCCATCTACCTGTTTCAATTGGCAAATGATGATTACGTTCATAGTTTTGTAAATATAATTCTTAAATCTTTTGGAAAATTCAGCAAATGATATTCAAGGCCGAAGTTTGTTTTAAAAATTCTATAATTAATACCTTTGGGTGAACTATCAACAATGCTCCTCCATTCTTGTACAAATTGATTTTTTCGGGTTTCTTTAATAATGGACTTAAGTCAGTTAAAGCTATGAAATGTTTGATTTGTCCATATATATAAGACACTCCACAAGAATAAAGGATATCTTGTATACATTTTATCCATGGGTGTACAAAAGACCCATAGATATAATACTTATAAAAATAGGAATAAATCACATTTGTAAGTTTACTTCCATGGGCTGTTAGAATTTTTGCCCAGTTCATAACCATTTTTAATTTTATAAATATTGACAGTGGATATCTACCTGTTTCTCCATACACCATACAATTTGGGGTACTAAATTTAAGATTAAGAATAAACTTCAGGAATTTTAATTGTACTTTTTCTATTATGTCTAAATTTTCATAACCCGAGACTTCACAAGAATAAAGTAAAATTGGGTTGATGACTTTATCAAACAAGTCTACCTGATAATTAATTGGTAAATTAAAATAGCGAATTTTACGTAGCTTTTGATGCTTGTTTAGGAGATAGGTAATTGATCTAATTATGTAATTCAAACATTCAACTCACTCAACTGTCAAAAGAAAACAAACAGAATTTGAACACCTTCTCTTTTTAACAAAAGCAACTCTTTTTCCTTCTTTTGTTAAATTTTATACATTTTACTGCAATATATGCCAGGAATTTATAACACTGAACTTTAATTAGAGAGCTAAGGAGAAGGAATTGGATAATTGAGCAAAACTACAAAATTAATCTAATATTTGATGTCCTTAACATTTTATAGTTTCTCTACTATTATCACCAAAAAGTTCCATGATTGAGGATGAAATGCAAGCTTTCTATTGTACTCAGCATTTATTATTTTTTTTATTTAGATAAGGAAAGCATTAATGCAAGAGTAAGTGGATACTAGAAGCAATGGGGACATTTAAAACACAGATGTTGTGGGAAGCCATCAGGAAGGGTGACCTGACAGGAACAATTGGTCTTCTAGAGAGTGGAAACATTAACCTAGAGGAGAGGGATGGAGTAAGTCTTACTGACAGACAGACAGATAGACAAGTAGAAACATAGACCTGGAGGAGAGGGATGGAGTAAGTCTTACTGACAGACAGACAATGGAAACATAGACCTAGAGGAGAGGGAATGGATAAGTCTTACTGACAGACAGACAGACAAGTAGAAACAAAGACCTGGAGGAAAGGGATTGGGTAAGTCTTACTGACAGACAGACAGACAATGGAAACATTGACCTGGAGGAGAAGGATGGGGTAAGTCTTACTGACAGGCAGACAGACAGGTGGAGATAAAGACCTAGAGGAGAGGGATGGAGTAAGTCTTACTGACAGACAGACAAGTAGAAACAAAGACCTGGAGGAAAGGGATGGGATGAGTCTTATAGACAGATAGACAGACACACAGACAATGGAAACATAGACCTGGAGGAGAGGGAATGGATAAGTCTTACTGACAGAGAAAGGCAGGTGGGGGTAAGTCTTTCTGGCAGACAAGTAGGAGTAAATTATTCTGAAAGACTTATGGATAAGTGGATGTATCTACCAGCAAGAGAGGGATATGTTGACTTACAGACAGACAGACAAGTAGAAGCAATTATTAGTTCTTACCAACATGTTTCTTCAGGATTTCATGATTTCAGACTTGAAATAATTTCCATACTCATCTGAATATATTTTTAACTTACATGTATATCAGTATCTTTGCTGTTCTAAAGAAAATGTTTCCCTGAAGTGTATATTTTTTGCTTACAGAATGGCCAGACATTCCTGATGTTGGCTTGTGAGTTTGGGGAGCTGAATATAGTCCGGGAACTCCTCGAGGCACATGTGGATCCAAATGCTGTAGACATGGTAAGAAAAAAATACACATGTACCTTTATTACTCCTAAAGTAAACTCACTCTTGTATTCATGGTAAGAGAAATATACACGTGTACCATTAATAATCCTATAGAAAACTCACTCTGTATTGAAGTCTGAAATATGCGGGGTTAGTTTTTATGTTATATGTAATATAAAAAATGGTTTAACTCTTAGTTAAATGAATGTATGAATTGTTAACTTTGTTTTATTCAGGATAACTGGAGTGCACTGTTATATAGTGCAAAGGAAGGACACCTGGAGATTGTAATAGAGTTGTTAGAGAGAGGGGCTGACATTGAGCACAAGGATATGGTACAATCACTCACAACACTACTCAGATATTGCTATTTTGATTGTCTATATTTAGATCACAAGAAGAAGATTAGCAGTCATTGTTGTTTAATTAAATTTCAACAATTAACCAATAAATTGATTTTTTTATATACATTTTGCTCTGTTCAACTCAATGAGTTGTCCTCTTTTTCAGGATGGCTGAGTTTTGATTACATTTTGTATTTTTGTTGCATTGACACGTGCTTGCTCTTTTTCAGTGTGGCTGGACAGCTCTGATGTGGGCGTGTTACAAGGGAAAGTATCTAGTGGTTCAGGAACTTCTGGAAAGGGGAGCAAACTGCAACATTAAAGCTGAGGTAAACAGAGTTGTTTCCCTTGATAAAGAAAATGATAATGCTTTATTTACTTTACCTTTACCTGAAAAAAATGTTTTGAGAAACATAAGTAGACAACAATATGCTCCATTTGAAAAACTAAATAAAAGATAGTGTAAATAGTTTTGCTGATTGTGTTTAGATGAACATGACTTGTTTGGCCTGGGCAGCTGGACGTGGTCACACTGATGTGGTGAAGATTCTGATTCAGAAAGGAGCCAAAGTTAATACACCAGATAAAGTAAGATGTCTCGTTAAATGTAAAAATCTCCTCATAGTTTATGTAAAAAACAGTCCCAAGTTATTGCGCAGATAACTGGATATCAGTTGTCTTATTTCTGCTTTGAATAATTAGTAAAGCAGTATATTTCTTTGATCTGTATCTAGTAACCGTTTTGTTTTGACAGTACGGCACCACCCCTCTGATCTGGGCCTGTAGAAAGGGATATCTCGAAATTGTGGAAACCCTTCTTAATGAAGGAGCAAACACTGATGTCGTGGGGATGGTAAATATCCAGTAATCATAAATTAGATTGACATATCTTAAATGGATGATTGTTTTATTGAAAGTCAGTCTATAATAGGGATATGTGAAAGAATGAAGAATGTGTTTATTTAAACAATATTCGCTTTATAGAATTCCTGGACTGCTTTGTTGGTGGCAGCTAAGGGTGGATTTACTGAAGTTGTTCATCAGTTACTGGAGTACGATCCCAATGTTAATGCTGTAGACAAGGTATAGGAAGCTGTTAAATGTAAATTATGCACATACAAATCTGATTTTTTAAAAAAAAGGAATTTGATTTCATTAAGTCATACTGTAAATTGTGTAATCACCTCAAAAATAAGTTTGAAAACTGTCCGCATTCACATATTATTTGTGATGTATATATTGGCAGGATGGATTTACGGGCTTGACGATCGCAGCTAAAGAGGGATACACTGAGATAGCTCATGATCTTCTCTCAAAAGGAGCCTACGTTAACATTAAGGATCGGGTATCTACTGTTACAGTCATTGATTAACTTAAGCTGTTCAATAATCTCTTTAGAGGACCTTTTTTAAAAAAAATTATCTATCTTCCGAATGTTTTCCTGCATTATTTCTTGACTGATCCAGAAGCGAATGGGTGCAAGAGTTGTAACATTTCTATAAATGATAATTTTATAGGCAGGGGACACGATTCTGATCCATGCAGTGAAGGGCGGCCATATTGAGGTAGTCCGAGCTCTGATTGATAAATATGCTGACATTGATGAAATTGGAGCGGTAAGATACTGTATAAATTCTATAATCACTTTTTAATTTAAAAATGTGAATGATTTTTTGTTATTATGGCATCGAGCTCTTGAGCTCGAATGCCATGTAGCAGGCGACCAAACTTTACGCAACCGAATGTGTCAGTCCATGCATCCGCAAAAAAAATAGCAATAACAGTGCATCGATTTCTTTGAAAATGTTCACAGTGAATAATAGCTTGAAATAAAATTGTATCAATTATGTAGAAGTCTACAAATAATTCTGTCGCATACCAAAGAAACCCTGTTTTATTTTCACACAAGAAAAACGTGACAGTTTCTTGCGGATGAATTTCTAAAGAAAGGCTGTGTTGAATGACATGAATAACATTTACGAAGGAGAACCATGTAAACACAAACAACTAAATAGGCGGTAAAATAACCACAATATTAAATTAACACGAATGCTAGAAGACTGAAAGGATTGAATTTCCAAATCTAAACCTTACTTTTACAACCTTATAACCAATTTTATCATAAAAACTGGAAGTACCATTTCTTCCATATCGCATTTTACTGTATAGGCCTACCAACCCGCTCATATCTCGATCGTAGTCATAACGGAGCGAGTTACGGTTGTTGTTTAGATGCACTAAAACAATGCTTAGAAATTGACAATTAGAATAATATTCAATAAATTCATTAAATCCTTGATAGTTCTTTAATTAACTGTAAAAAGATGAGTTTGATATCCAGCATTAACATGTTCGACGGTGTCTAGTCAATTCGAACCCTGCTCTATTCGGACCATGGCATAATGCCCCAGACTGTAATTGTGACATTTTCTTTAAAACTTAATATATTTATTAGTCACTTATTTGACCTACTGCTATCTTCAAATTAAAAAAAAATGTTTTGAAATTGGTTTTCATGTTCGATGCCATTGAAGCCTTTCAGGCTTTTGATCATTTAATTTTTATAAACTGAGCTGCTTAAATTGTCAGGTATTAATTGATTTTATGATGTAATTGATTTACAATGCATGAAACATCATATAGAGCATGATAGGTTTCTTTCAGGAGGGTAAAACAGCTTTATATTGGTCAGTAGAGAAGGGTTATGTAGAAATCTGTAAACTGCTGCTTAACAACGACCCTGACCTGGAAATCGCCAACAAGGTCAGTCTTAGTGTTCTCTACTTAAATGTGTGAATATTTATTCTTCAGCTGAGGAAATTTCATTTTTAAAATCTAAACTTGAGGAATGCAGATGAAAGATAAAAATGTTTATATGATCAATATGTATTTTTAAAAAAACACATGCAAAAGAGCCATATGCTAGTTTGTAAAATTGATGGATGTTAATCATATTTTTTTTATTTCAATTTAGCTGTTACAAAATGTATGTTCATTCATATTGAAACAAGGGTTAATTAGATTAAAATATGTCCATTTTTCTGTTATGTAGGATGAAGACACCCCTCTATTGAGGGCAGTAAGAAGTCGTAATGAGCCGTGTGTTAGATTGCTACTAGACAAAGGGGCCAGAGTGTCAGCTGTAGACAAGGTCAGTAGGTCATAAGTGTTTTTATTAAAGTTATCAAATTATCACATCTACTTCTACTCAAAAGTACCCGGTGAAAAACAATGTATATCTCTTCCGAAAATGAACAGACAGAGGTAAGATAAGATTTGTAAGGAGTTTTATTTTGATGATTATTTTTTAAAAGAGTTTGTTGTGAGTTTCTAAACCTGATTAACATACTCTCAATAGTGTGTCAGAAGTGCTGGATAAAACTTGACGATTAAAGTGAATATCATTTTTAAATTATTAGAAAAATGCTGCTGCAGAAATTGTCTACCTGGTTGAATTAACAAGATATTTATATTTGAATACAGGGGTTTTCAGAAAAGATTATTTTCTAACCTTCTTCATAAAATGGCTAAAAAAAGATACATTGAAAATGATAATAAATGATTAAGATTAATTTCAAAAATGATGCATCAATGTTAAAGCTAGTAAGACTTGCCTCTAGCTTCATTTTAATTGTGTCTGTGAGTGGACTATTGGCCAGGTTGGATATACAGTGGGTAAGGCTGGCTTTTATGTCTGTGTGTAAGAATATTGCTAGACAACAGATCCCAGTTAATTAAGGCTGCTGATAAAATATATTTAATTCTAGCAGAATCAAGAGAGAAAAGTAATGGGTGAAAAATTCAATTGGTATAAAATTTGCATACAATGTGATTGTATAAAATTTATTGAGTTGATATCTGTATATTGTAAAGAGGTAATGCATACAATGTGATTGTGTAAGATTTATTGAGTTAATATCTGTATAATGTAGAGAGTAGATATCTGTATATATTGTAGAGAGGTGATACAGCACTACATATCTCCCTGAGAGCCAGGAGTAAGCGAATCACTGAGCTTCTTCTTCGTAACCCTAGGAACAGTCGTCTCCTATACCGACCCAACAAGGCTGGAGAGACTCCCTACAACATTGACGCATACCATCAGAAAGGGATACTTACCCAGATATTTGGTCACAGTAAGTAAATTCCCCTCCCATCAGGGGATTCTAAAAGTATCTCTTCCCAGTTAGTGATTTCCCCTTGCATCTAAGAAGAACTCCAGTAATGTTGTACCAGTGTGATTTGCAAGTACATTTGTAGTAGATCACAGGAATTTTCATCCATCCCATCTGAAGGGGGTTTCCTAGATATTTTGCCCAAGTAACCCTCCCCCCCCCCCCCCCCATTAGGACCATGTTCATCCAGGTCTTTTGTCATTAAAAGTGATTTCTTCTCCCATAAGAATTAGATCCTCCTTCTGAGAACATATTGTGACACCTAAAGGCCTGTAGAGATTAAAAAAAATGCCTGTCAAGTGTCAATACATTTAAATGACTGCACATGTTTGTTAATCTCCTCTGGATAAGGGTACATGCATGTTATATTATGGAACTTCTCTTGAATTCCTTATGCATAATGTACTTGACATTCAGAAAGCATAGATTTATGAATAAGTATGCTGTAAATTTTTTTAATTTAGAGTAAATGTAATGAGCTATGGATACTTTACAATGTATAATAATACAATTTATACTGGTTTCCTTCTTTTTATTCCACATAAATATTCAAGATAACCACATTGTTTATTTTTCTCTGATAGGAAATTTAAATGCTAATGATGGCGAGAATTTACTTGGGTACGAGGTGTACAGCAGTGCCTTGGCAGACATCCTGAGTGAACCCTCCCTCAACACCCCGATTACAGTGGGGCTGTATGCCAAGTGGGGGAGTGGCAAATCTTTCCTCCTCAGTAAACTACAAAGTAAGTATGTCAAATACCCAATGAAGAACAAAAAAGTAAAAAGTTAACATGTAATCAAAGAATATTTTGCGAGGGTATTTTCAACAATACATTCTGCAAAGGGATTATTTTTGCTAAAGTTAAAAAGCAGGTAGATCATATTTTATATATGGTTTAAGAATTTAAAGAACATTTTGAATGGAGGTTAATATTTCAACATTTTTTTCTGATCATAAAAATCACATGTAATTCATTGGTCAAGAAATGGTTAAGTATTTTAGTGATTTGCACTAAGATTTTGTTTGTAGAGGAGATGAGAACTTTTACCCGAGCTAACAAAGAGGATCACTTTACCTTCAGCTGGACTCTGTTTATCATTCTACTCCTACTGAACAATTTAGTGGGGCTTACCCTGGCCATGACTGTGGGGTGGGAGGTTGGCCTAGGGGTAGGGCTTGGACTGTTCTTGCTAGATTACTTATTTCTGGGTAAGTAGCAATATTTCAACTACTGTAGATCATTAAGGTATTGTGAAATCCTATTTTCGAGAGATAGTTACTTGGTATTTATCATTGAGTTAAATTTTCACTAATTTGGTTATTGCTGTAGATAATCTTTTAAAATACAAATAAACACAAGAATATATTTTGTGAGCAAACATTCTCATGTAAATACATGAAAATAAAGTTCCCCTGAATAAAAAGTAAAAAAAAAAATATATTTTATGTTTGATTGCTGTTGTAGGCGTTCTTTACCTGCTTTGTCACCGGTACAACCTGAAGTATGCTAACCGCCTTAGTCTGTTACTCGGCAGGAAGATCCAGGTGACCACCTCCCTTCTACAGGTCCTCTTCCTCAACTCCAAACAGGTGTCAACCTCTTCTAAATATGTGGAGCCCTCCGTCAAGTGAGTGTTATGTATAGCAATTGAATTCATTTATGATCAATGTTAAAATAAATGCATGTTTATGTTTTCCTTCTAATTTTTTTGGGTGACCTGTTAAAATTATGTACATGTAAATATTCAAGATTTACTTCACCAAATTTTGAGAATGTCTGATCAAGGCACAGGCACTGCAAAACTTAGTCTCATTTTTCCACTATAAATAATTTTGTAAAAAGTGACACTGAGATCAAAAAGTGAGCTCTTTAAAGTTTGATGCCCTTGGAGCTAGTAGCTATACAGGGAAGTAAATGGTTTGTCTTGTTGATTTCTGGTTACAGGTTTCTGTTTTCTGAGGGCACTAAGCTGACCAGTGTGGGAGGGGAGAAGGCCCTGGCAGCAATGATTGGAACCCTTGGAGAGGCCTTGGAACAAGAGTATGGGTCAGTGGTGGCCAGACTGTTCAGAGTCTTCAAACCTCACCCTGACAGTAAGCTATCACACAACATTCACTGAAGATGTACATGTATATGGGAAATCATTTACGGGTATTAGAAAGCCTTTTAGAGCATTGTACATGTATTTCACAGTCATGATAAAAGTGATTGAAATGATTTAAATACACATTCTCCAATAAGTATCATGCATGAATGTATTTAAAGCACTGCTTTGTAATTTTTAAGAATATGGATACATGTATTACATTAATTTCAGAGCCATATACTGGTCGGTTTAAGACACTGTGCTGTGTGCCCTACTTTGTGATAGTCTATCTGGTTTGTCTGGCCCTGGAAATTGGAGCATACCTACTGGTCTCTCACTTTGCCTTTAATCAGTTTACAAATAAGGATCCCATTTACAGCAATACTACAACTGTATCTGTCACACACAATCAAGTGGAGGAGTATCCAGCTCTGTTTGGGGTTCTTTTCTCCATCGCTATCATTGTGGGACTCGCGATCATTGGTAACATCTACACCTGGGGACAGGCCATTCTCGCCCTCCTCTCATCACAGAGAAGACGAATCATGAAGGCTGCGGATAGAATCGACAAGATTAAGGTGGATGGTCTGATGCACATTCTGAAGTGTGAGGTGGATTTAATGGCTAAGATGGTGACATTCATGGACAAGTTTACAGAGAACCAGACAAGGCTGGTGGTGATAGTCGATGGACTAGATAGCTGTGAGCAGGACAAAGTACTGCATGTGCTGGACATTATAAAGGCTCTCTTCTCTGATGAGGACTCCCCTTTTATAACACTCCTTGCTATAGACCCACACATCATTATTAAAGGCATTGAGAGTAACATAAAGACTGCCTTCCAGGACTCTAATGTTAATGGTTATGATTATCTGAGGAATGTGGTGCACCTTCCGTTCTATCTACAGAGTCAGGGGATGGCCATTAAAAAGCAGGATATGGCCAAGAGTCCATCCACATTTGAAGTATCTGGGAATCCTGAGTCTCCATCCAAAACGAGAAGGGTAAGTTAGATATGGGGAAGTAGTATAACCAATCTTCAGTATTCGGAACTCTGTTGTATCGAATACCATCGGTATGTCAAAGTGAATCTATCCCCATTGTATTATGAAACAGGTTTTCAACTTCTATGTGTCAATCCCACAGTAGTAGAATTTTGTAGGTCACATGAGTTTGAATGACTATGACAGAAAAATTAGTTTATACTTTCTCTTGTCATCATAAAACTGTAAAGAAACATGTAAAAATGAGTTTAGATGTACACATGTACATTTGTGAGCATTATAAAGATATTAATTCATTAGGTAAGGAATTTAGAAAACGAAAAATCTAAAAATGTCTTGAATCTACAAGACTTGAAAATACATACAGTGGTAATTGATATTTAGAGTTATCAGCATCAGGAGTCTGTAGTGTCAGGCTATTCGACTGGAGAGCTGTCCATGGATAAGACCCGTCGCCAGCGCCAGTCCAGTGTGTCTCACTCCTACACATCCTCCATGGATCTCACTAACACAGTTACCAAGACGGACTACTTCAGCGACATCAACCCTCGCAGCATGAGGAGACTGATGAACATTGTAGCAATTACAGGTATGACAATGGAATACAGGTGTTTGTGCCTTAGATGTTAGGGATAGCTGCAGTTCTTGTAGCCAGCTGGTCATTAGTGTGTTTACTTCCTGAGGTAGAGGTCTTGTTTCAAAATCTGACCAAATCCAACAAACTTAAAACTTTTAAATGTACATTACATGTACTATAGTATAGTTAATTATCTCATTCCAACTACTGTAGCATTAGAAGAAAAGAAATAGGTCTTATAGAGTGGGACTTAAAATGTTAAAATACCAGATTTATTTGTCTAAGTTATGGAGGTGTAGGTGCATAGAAGAATATTCATTGCATTGGTTTAGACTGAAGGAATAAGCTTCAATTTGACATTTCATCCTAAACTACTTACATTGAACATTACCAGATAACTACAATTAGACTAGCTAACAAGATTTTATTCTTAAAATCAGGGTTCTCCATCATTTGAAATATTACTGTGTTGCAGACTTTTCGTGAACCACTAATATTCGCGGTATTTTCGCAATCAAATTCGCGACCGAACCACAATTCATTATAATCACACACACACACTTTTTTGAATCACCAATTCGTTATACAAATGGTATGATTGTACATATTGATAAAAAATGAATTAATGGAATGGATATTTAAAACATTTTTTCCATATCTTATAATGTACAAACAATGTACTATATTAAGACAAACCAACTGTACTGTACCCCCCCCCCCCCCCCCACTTAAAAAAAATAAGTACAATATAACAAAAAATCTTAAATAATATAATACTTATATCACTCTCTACAAGTTGTTCGTTTATATTAAACCTTGATATTTTTGTATATACAATGTATATTTAACTTCATGTTTTACACATTCTCTGAAGAGCAGAGGCAATTCTGGTCGATAAAATCGATCTACTTCCCCATTTTAAAAGTAAATTTGTCGTGATTTTTGTCAGTTGATCGAATTACGAATTTAAAAAAAGAAACTTCAGAATAGTAAAATACTTTTAGAGGGTGCCTTTAAATTCTTCAACAATACATTTACATCAATGAAATGATTACGGTACCGTAACGATGTTTGTTTGACTCACAGTACCAACATAATTCTAAGACGTGGAACTGAAGTATAAAGACATATTTATAATAATTTTTTTTAATTTCTAAATAATATCTAAACATGGAACTAGCAGTTATACGGTTACATGGAAGTGTGCAAACAAATTTTTTGTCTTTGTTCCTTCATGCGTAAAGTCCAGCAAGGGTCTAGGAGATAATTGATTATGCAAGGTGAAGCAAGACAAAGTTCCCTAATTAAGAGAAAATTAAGTGCTCTGCCTTAAAAATTGAAAGACGGTAGATTTGTTTGATTAAAGTTTAAGTTAGAGAGAATTTATTTTCTGATTATCACAGATCTTACTGTGTCGCAAAATTTTTTACTGTGTCGCACACATATAATTTGAATCTTACTGTGTCGGGACCAACACAGTAAAACAGCTCAAGGAGAATCCTGCTTAAAATATAAGGGAAACTTGCCTTTAAATCATTGGTGAAGCCTCCAATTTCATTTTGTTTTAACTTAGTATATTTAGCTGGTTATGCATCCTGATTACATTGAAAGCTTGTCGTTAATGGAGATGAAATCTAGCATCATAAACTGTCAAAGCAACTGAATAGAGAAAGTGCTTTAATGAAAATAAATACTTTGAGTGATTTAGTACATTAATTGAACTATTATTTTTCAGCACGTCTTTTGCGGGCCTACAACATAGACTTTAACTGGCACAGATTGGCTGCCTGGATAAACATAATAGAACAATGGCCGTATAGAGTATCCTGGATCATCATTTACTTTGAGGAGAACGAGATTGTAGATCATAACACTACACTCCTGTCTCTGTATGAAAAGTAAGATACATAGAAATAACATACCAGTAGATCATAACACTACACTCCTGTCTCTGTATGAAAAGTAAGATACATAGAAACACACCAGTAGATCCTAACACTACACTCCTGACTGTATGAAAAGTAAGATACATAAAAACACACCAGTAGATCATAACACTACACTCCTGTCTCTGTATGAAAAGTAAGATACATAGAAATAACATACCAGTAGATCATAACACTACACTCCTGTCTCTGTATGAAAAGTAAGATACATAGAAATAACATACCAGTAGATCATAACACTACACTCCTGTCTCTGTATGAAAAGTAAGATACATAGAAATAACATACCAGTAGATCATAACACTACACTCCTGTCTCTGTATGAAAAGTAAGATACATAGAAATAACATACCAGTAGATCCTAACACTACACTCCTGTCTCTGTATGAAAAGTAAGATACATAGAAATAACATACCAGTAGATCCTAACACTACGCTCCTGTCTCTGTATGAAAAGTAAGATACATAGAAATAACATACCAGTAGATCATAACACTACACTCCTGTCTCTGTATGAAAAGTAAGATACATAGAAATAACATACCAGTAGATCCTAACACTACGCTCCTGTCTCTGTATGAAAAGTAAGATACATAGAAACACACCAGTAGATCATAACACTACACTCCTGTCTCTGTATGAAAAGTAAGATACATAGAAATAACATACCAGTAGATCATAACACTACACTCCTGTCTCTGTATGAAAAGTAAGATACATAGAAATAACATACCAGTAGATCATAACACTACACTCCTGTCTCTGTATGAAAAGTAAGATACATAGAAATACACCAGTAGATCATAACACTACACTCCTGTCTCTGTATGAAAAGTAAGATACATAGAAATAACACACCAGTAGATCATAACACTACACTCCTGTCTCTGTATGAAAAGTAAGATACATAGAAATAACATACCAGTAGATCATAACACTACGCTCCTGTCTCTGTATGAAAAGTAAGATACATAGAAATAACATACCAGTAGATCATAACACTACACTCCTGTCTCTGTATGAAAAGTAAGATACATAGAAATAAATACCAGTAGATCATAACACTACACTCCTGTCTCTGTATGAAAAGTAAGATACATAGAAATACACCAGTAGATCATAACACTACACTCCTGTCTCTGTATGAAAAGTAAGATACATAGAAATAACATACCAGTAGATCATAACACTACACTCCTGTCTCTGTATGAAAAGTAAGATACATAGAAATAACATACCAGTAGATCATAACACTACGCTCCTGTCTTTGTATGAAAAGTAAAGTAAAATACAAAGAAACAACAATAAAGAAAGTCTTCAGTACAAAGTAAAATACAGAGAAATGCATAAAGGTCAGTCTCCAAGTCTCTGGATCTGAACATGTAAAGCTGTATGAAAAGTATGTGTATATGTACATAAACACATCAATAAGGGTAGTCTTGATCTCTCATGATCTGAATGACAAGTGAAGCTGTACAACTACGAGGGGTTATCAAAAAGTTCGTGGACTGATGCGATAAAATTAATACTATGTAGCTTGTGCTTACAAAATTTATAAGGAACGTAAATCAACAAAAGTTTAAGAAATGTTGAAAATTTTAGCTTGATACGTTGACAATTTGCCAAATTATTCTAAAATTAAAAAGACATTATATGATCATCCGGCGCTGTCGCCGTTTAGTTTCATGACGTCCGACAACGTCATTGTTTTTCAATGTCCGCTCTGTCTACCTAATACACTTATCTTGATGTGATTACCTGGAGTTAAGTAAGGACTTAAGCCCGTCTTGTTTATATGACTTTACAATGTCATGAACAGCTGCTTTCAATGCATATAATATTGTAAATGAATCTATAATAGGGAAAGATCCTCACTTGGTTATGCCAGAATACTTCTAAAGCTTGTTGTTCATTTTTTACCACATATGATTAACGTCACTTTTCGACGAGACTGACTTTTGACACTCTGACTACAAATCGACATAAACTGTGCATTTTTCATCTCTCTGAATCTTTTTGGATATTTAAACGAGTACTCTGGATGCATTTTATTTTTCTGCAGCCCGTTCAAACATTCTATAGGTCTATACAAGTTTTTCCAGGTGCGAAACTTTATAGAATGTTGGAAAAAGAAACCTCTCCCCCCTTTTGACGTCATTTTCAAGCCCTTAATTGTTTGGACACTCCTTATAAAATTTACGATAAAAATTCATAGAATTTACAGAATGGGGTAAAAATTACAGATTTTACGGAACAATTGTGTTGTACCAAATGCCTGAATTTACGGGGTTTTTTGATGACAAATGCTTGAAAACAAGAGGTTTTTTTCAGTTAAACTGCCGTAGAAAAAAATGTCATATTTGAGGTTGCGCCGCCTGGACATACCATTGCTTACAAAAACATTAACAATTTATAAAAAAATCTAACTTATGATTTATGGTTTATTCTACAGATAGAAAAGATGATGCTAACTAAATGTGTAAAAATTCATTGATGTACCTAAAGCGGTTTTAATTTTATGGCGCTAGTCCACGAACTTTTTGATAACCCCTCGTACATATAAACACATTAATAGGGGCAGTCTTAATTAAGCCCTCAAGATTTGAACAACAGGTGAAACTGGATTAATTATTAAAATACACAGTTAATAAAATACATGGAAACATGTCAGCAAGTTTAGAACTTCAGCTCTGCTAAGCTTCAGAACTTAACCATTATGTACTTGTAGTGAAAATAATGCACAGGAAAACACACACAAACACCTATAAAGGAAGTCATGAGACCACTACAGCCAAAAAAGCATGAAGCTTTCCTTGTGTTTGTAGGGCATATACAAACCTTTAAAAAAATGTTAATGAATATCATAACTACCTATTCATGATTTCATTTGGCTTCAATAAAAAAGTATTTCTTTTAATAGAGTGGAAGATAAAATCCCAGTGTCTAAGGAAATCGATCCTCTTCTAGAAATAGACAGGAATCCTCGAAAGATGGAGGCCTTTTTATCGAGCAAACTGAGTAACAACACATTGCTGAATGTGAAGGATCTGAGAAAGTTTCTACCATGTACCATCAACCTTGATCCCTATCTCAGGAAGCTGATCAGAGGTGAGAACGTTTCTTTCTCCATCCCTATCTCAAGAAGCTGATAAGAGGTAAGAAAGTTTCTATCTCAATCCCTATCTCAGGAAGCTGATCAGAGGTGAGAAAGTTTTTATCTCAATCTCTATCTCAAGAAGCTTATCAGAGGTGAGAAAGTCTCTATCTCAATCCCTATCTCAGGAAGCTGATCAGAGGTGAGAAAGTTTCTATCTCAATCCCTATCTCAGGAAGCTGATCAGAGGTGAGAAAGTTTCTATCTTTCACCATCACATGTAGTAAAAGTTTTTTAAGGTCTATTTACATGTAACTTTTGTTATTTGATGATTTAGCAATTAACAGTAAGTTCTAATTAGATTTTCATAGGAGCAGAATTCTTATATTTGAAAGTAATTTTGCATTTTAAGAAATTTTAGTAAAAGGTATACCAGGTAGATAGATGTAATGTGTATATTAGATTTATCTAAGGAAGGCAACTATGGAGGACTTAAATACATGTAAATCAATTTTGTTTTCCAGAGATGCAGAAGAACATGGACTCCCTACAACCAAATTTTCCTCTGGGTCCCATGAACTTTCCTCCCCCTGCTGGTACAGCCCCCACCCCAACAAGGAGATCTGAAGTCCAGAGACACGTTCAGCAACCTTTTGTCCCCATGCCTCAGATGTACCCACAACCTAGACTTGATCAGATAGGCAGAATGCATCCCATGATGCCTTACAACATGATGCCATTTTATCAACAGGGATACATGGATGCTCCTTATCTGTCTGGTGGTACGGCTCCCTCTACTGGTCGAGATACACAAAAGGGCAAGGGGGTGGATCCAGAATCTGCCATTCAGGTATCAGAGTATAGTTTTGACAGGTTTTTTTTTTTTTTTTAGATGTTTATGTGTTGCACATGCTCACAACTTTGTAAAGGTCATTTAATATTATATACAGAGAGGAAATTGATATTGTCATGGGTACATATATTAAATCTTATAATGTTCATCAAGATCAGAAATCAGGAGACCTTAAATAATAGTATTCAGGAAAATACTGTAAATCTAAAACCATATGCATACTTTAAGACATGCTTAGCTAGTTCTGTGTTACTTTTGAAATAGCTTGTCGAAATTTGTTGTTTTAATTTTTCTTTTGAACTTCTTTCAGAACTACCGTGACCAGGCCTTGAGTACTATGACAGTGGAGAATGTATGTAACCTGATAGAAAACATCAAAGGTCTCAATCCACAACAGGTGCAGGCGTACCAGAATCGTATTGTTGACAACAACATCTGCGGTATGGTCCTGTCCACGTGTGATGTGGAGGAACTTAAAGGGGTGCTTGAGATGAAGTTTGGAGACTGGCAATTGTTCAAATCAGTTTTGATTGGGCTCCGACAACGAGAGATGACCCATGAAGAAGTAGGACAGTTTGAACCAGGTTTTAATAAAGATGGCAACGAAGCTAGTGCTGGATTTGAGTCTGCCAGTAGTCAAAGCAGCAATGGATTTAGTCAGTTCTCAGAAAGGAGAGTGGACAAAAAAGGTGGGCAGGAACCCTTTCCCCAAATAGTGAAGGCAGAAATCTCTACTCCAAGGATGAATCGTATAGATAGTGCCTACCAGCAGGTGGCGTTCGAGACTGGTCTGCTGAGGGAAGCCATGAACAACTTTACAGAGGAATTGGAGGAAGATCAGATGCGACCGAACGTGTCATTTGCACTAGACACCAAAGGGCCATCACTAGATGACATGGATGATGGCAGTAACTTCAGCGAGAGTCAACCATTACTGAGGATGAGGCCATCGAGCCAGGTATTCAGCGACAGCCGACGTAAGGAGTCCCTGTGTGTGGTGCATGAGGCTGAGGAACACGAGGCCCCCACTGCCATGTTTTATCTGAACGAGACTGACAATGCCTCCTCCAGGGAGAGTGTGAGAGAAGGAGGGGCATCGGGGATCCCATTGGTAACCTTTCATAGAGGAGACCAATCAAAGGAGGAACATGTATAATGTTTAGAAACAAGGATGTTATACTTAGATTGAATTATTTTGTACAAATTAGTAATGATCATCCAAGGTCATTTCTATAGAATGTTCATGAATTATTATTAATGTAACTTAACAGCACACATTTTTGCAAAAATCAAGAGTGGTCAACACATTCCTTTAATCCGCTAGATTTTTTTCTTTAGGTTTTGTCATAATTTATTGTCTAATATTTATATCTTTGATTCTACAACGCCTAGTAGGATCATCAATTGCTAGGTCATTGATTTTATACCAAAAAATGACGATCCCTAGAATAAGAATTATTTTGATTTGTCAGCAGACAAGATGAACCAGTGTTATTTAGCTATAGAGGACAGTCCCTAGTTCCTTGTAGTGACATACATTTTAGTTTTCCTGTTACAGATTTCAGAATGAGATGATGAAATATCGATAGATAGATAGATCGTTAGAATTGTTGGAGAGTATATGTAGATTTTATGCATGTGTGTCATGCTCAGGTTTCATTAATTTAAGGTTGAAAAACTTGGAGTTGAAATCCAATATCTAGAAGGTTGGGTGTTATAGAAATTATATATCAATATAATGTTATTTTCATTACACTATAATTAAGATCAGGTGATAATTTGTTTTAAATGATGCTTTTTTTATTCTTAGCTTTGAATATTCATGTCAATCTCATGAGCAGAGTTGCCGTTCGTTCCTCTCTCAGACATCTCTGCAATATGGGCTAACGTTAAGATTTTTTAGATGATTAAAATGATATTCCATGGATCTATTCCAATCATGAATCAAAATGATGAAAATTATAGCTAAATACACACACACACACATATTTGTTGTTTATATAAGTAAAATGAATGTAAGCCGCAACAAGTTTCATTTTTCATTCAGTTCAATGAGAGTGATGACAAGTTGTCTAGATTTATAAGGGTGCTGGCAAAGAGGAGGAAACTAATATCACAGAGTCTACAATTTTTATTATTCTAGAGATTTGATAAAAGAATAATTTACAACCAAAATAAATGCGTTCAAGAACATGTACCAATCCATGCATCCATTTTTTTTTGTTTGTAGCATGTGTCCTTGAAATTATTTCAACCTATAAAATCCATATGTGGTCAAGTTGAACACATAACATTCAAAATAATGGCTTATGTTCTCCAAAGGATGGGAGCGTACCAATGCCAGTATTTCTGCAGTTCTGTGATTGGGCTTTCTTAGTTCATGTTTTAAACTTGAAAATTTAGTGAACTTGTACTCTCTAGATTTTTGGTAACTTGATATACATAACATTTATTCTGTTTTATTAGGATTGATGTATCTGTGCAGAGGACTGAAAATTTACTATTAAACTTTATACAATGAATAGTGCTTTTTCTTTAAAATTATTTATGAAATCATCAATACTTTTTAGCTCACCAGAGCCGAAGGCTCAAGTGAGCTTTTCTGATCGAAATTTGTCTGTCATCATCGTCGTCAACTTTAATCTTCTGAAGAACCACTGGACCAATTTCAATTTCAACCAAACTTGCCACAATGTATCCTTGGGTAAAGAGGATTCAAGTTTGTTCAAATGAAGGGCCACACCTTCTTCTAAGGGGAGTTAATTACGAATTAGTGAAAAATAAATGGCATCATTTAAAAATCTCCTCAAAAATCACTGTGCTAGAAAATACATGTATGAAACTTATGTTGAATCATCCTCAGGCTGTGTAGATTCAAGTTTATAAACTTATAAAAATCTTCTTCTCAAGAACAGCAAAACATTGATATGGAAGCATCGCCAGGTAGTGTAGATTCAAATTTGTTCAAATCATGACAACCCATCGGGGGGTAGGGTGGGGCCACAATGGGCAATCAGTGTTTTACATAGGAATACATAGGGAAAATCTTTAAAAATCTTATCAAGAATAGCAAAGCTATGATTGGTCATATTTATATGGAAGCATCCTCAGGTAGTGAAGATTCAAATTTGTTCCAATCATGACCTCCCTGGGTAGGGTGGGGCCACAGTGGGTGATCAATATTTTACATTGGAATACATAGGGAAAATCTTTAAAAATCTTCTTATCAAGAATAGCAAAGTCATGATTGGTCATATTTATATGGAAGTATCCTCAGGTAGTGTAGATTCAAATTTGTTCCAATCATGACCCCCCTGGGTGGGGTGGGCCACAATGGAGGATCACTGTTTTACATAGGAATACATAAGGAAAATTTTTAAAAATCATCTTAAGAACAGGTGGTCCATGGGCCTCTTGTTATAAATACAAAGAAATATTGTTGGGGGGGGGGGGGGGGTTACACCCCGTAAACCTCTTCCCTTGTATTGTCTTTTTAAGGAATAACTGTCTAATATTTTGGTTTCATGATGTGATCAATCGATTGGCTTGCGTGATAATTTGCATAAACGCCGAAGGCGTTTATGCATAAAATTATCACGCAAGCCAATCGATTGATCATCGTCATGAAACCAAAAAATCTGACAGTTATTCCTTATATTTACATGCTCTTGATTCTGCAAAGTCACGTGCTACAAGCCCCGCTTCTGTCTCTATTTGTCCCGCTCCGCACGTGATTTTTTTTTTCACCACGCCTTTCGATGAACCAGTAGATTCATGTATAGAAACAAGCATTCTGAGAGTATTGCATTAGCAAACCTAGTCCCCTACCGGCAAGTGTAATCTGGTTCCGTTCCCGTTAAGAATTGAAAATGCCATAATTCCGTCAAAAATTAATGAAGCAGGACGAAATGCAAACTTGATCTATAACTAATTAAGGTAAAGCCACACACCAAAAATCAGCTCAATATCTACCAGCGTTTAGAAGAAAATTGTGGAAAACCCGTAAAAATTGAAAAGGTCGTAATTCCGTCAAAAATCAATGAAGCGGAACGAAATGCAAACTTGATCTGTAACTCTTCAAGATACACTCACATACCAAAAATCAGCTCAATATCTGCAAGCGTTTAGGAAAAAAAAAAGCAGAAAACCAAGTGGGACAGACTGACGGACGGACAGACTCAGAGGAAACCTGTAGTCCCCTCCGGTTTCACCGGTAGGGGACTAATAAAGTATTTTTACTATTTGAAATTTTATCTCGGACAAAGACATTGGAAATGTAAATATTTTATTTTCTATCATTTTCTTTTGTGAACAGTCATACGAAAGCCCATCGAACTCATTTTCGTAGGTTTAAAAAATATTTTTCGCGTTATAACGCGACACTTTCGCGAATAAACGCGTAGTATTAAAGATGAAAAAATGAAGAGGGTGGTTGTATTGGGCTAGTGTGGGGACAACATTTTTCATAGAGAAGGACAGCGGAACCCAGGTGACTTGGATGTGTGCTGTGACTCACTTAGACACATGACGTTTGGATGGTGCACCCCCCCACCCCCCCCCCCTTCCAAAAAAAAAAATCTGATCATGAGAATTTTTATTAGACGCAATAATTTAGAAAAAACAAAAACAAAAACAAATACATGAATTCCTAGCCTATTATACCTATATTCCTATATCGGATATCGTTTTATGTTTTTGTTGACTTATAGAGGTTGCCTTTCTACCGATCAGTGGGCAACAGACCTAGTCTGGCTAACAGAACTTGAAGAGGTATTTAGATATTTTACTTAGGGGAATATCAGACATACACACGAAAAATACATTGTGCAAAAGATAACAGTACGAGGTTACTTTCGGTAGTAATGAGTCTTATTTGGGGTGTATATGTGTCCAAATGATTTTCTGTACATTCTTTCATACTGCAGTTTTATGTTCATATATATGTATTTTTTATTACCGAGTGGGGTGAATTTCAGTATGGAATTCCTCATGTCCATACCTACTATTAACAAGTCCATAACAATACATGTCTGAAAACCTTGGTTAAGGACATACGCAACGTAGTTTGAACTTTATTATCGTTTTCCCTGGAGTGGAAATGCTCTGATACTAAAAGGAACTGTGCTTCATTTTAATGTCTGTTGTACACTTCTTTTGAAACAAGTTTGGATAAACAAAACATCTAAAATATATGTTTAGTAATTTTTGTATATTTTTCTTTGAATTGTACAAGATTTTCCATCAATTGATATCTTTTCAAAACCCCTGGTAATGCATGCTGATTTTTTGTCTATGGACATCTGATGGCACTATAATCTTAAATTAAGAATATCTTGAAAAATTATCAGTAGATAAGATACGTTGCGTATGTCCTTAAGTCTATATTTAGTTGTTTTTTTTTAACCTCGCACAGTCATATCAAGCATAATTAAACTCTGTTATTGAGGGATTAACCCCACAATACAAAAATAAACCCAGGATACTGGAAAACACACACATTAGCCTAACAGTGCATCTCTGGTAAGAACAGAATTACAGATAAATGTATTATAGGCGGGGAAATTTGCCTGGCCTTTGGGATAATCCTGTCTCCCGCTCAAATGTCCACATCTTTTTTTTTTTTTTGGTTGTTGAAATTCTGCTAAATTGTCCTAAAATTAGCTTTGCAAGTTATTGTACCCTGCTACAGGCCTGACAATTATCTTTGTTCATGTTTTTATACCTTTAAAAATTGGTTCCTATATAAATATATACTTTAAAAAGTCTAACATTTCCAATGTTTTACCGAGTGGTCGTAAAAAACCTGATGTTTACTTGGACTGCAGAGTGAGATATTGGACCTGACGATGAGATATTGGACCGCTTACGTCACACTGTAGGCGGGATCAGCTATAAAATTTTATTTGCACTCGTGGTGTTCGACAGTGACAGAATTGACCATGTTTTACCGCACTGTGGCCTATAAAGGAAATTTACACCATGGAAGCCAGGACAAGAAACATGTCAAATAAATAAAAGGTACATAACAAAACATTTATTGACCGTGTTCTCAGACAAAGTGCGTTTTGTCGACCCCTCGAACCAAACTGTTTGGATCTTGGGTCCGACAAACGCATGTTGTCCGAGAACACGGTCAATAAATGTATAATGTATTTAATATTGAGCGTAAGTTTACATGTAGCACTACACTTTCCACAGTTCCAAGTTTTTTTTTTAACGCAAGTCGTGATTATAGCTGTGTCTTGTAATTTTTTTCCCTTTTATGAAATATTATAATTAGGGGCCTATATTATCCTGTATTGGCGCGAAATTGAATATCGTCACAGCTTTGTGTGACGTCATATCCGGCTTCTGCTATTTTCTTTGCATGAATTTGTTGAAGAAAACAAATATATATATGTTTGATACAACCTCACAAACTTGTTAAATCAGTATCCTAAATGCAACTACATGGTTAATATGCCACCTAAGATATTCGGTGGCAAAGCTGGTGCCGAAGAAAACAAAGACCCTAAAGAGGAAAAGAAGGATTCAAAAGGGGAACCCAGCATTCCAACAAATAAATGGACTAAAGCAGTGAAAAAAGTAAGTTTTAAATGGAACCAAGAATATCACCATTACCATTTAGTTTTTGAACAGAGAAATACTGTTTAGGCTAGTTGGATAGTGGTGAGTGCTTACCACGGGCACTTGAAGCGTGGATATCATACATATCGTAATATTCATTACCTCCCCCCCCCCTTTTTCCAACTACGAAAATATAACCATGGCCGTAGGAACCGGGGGGGGGGGGCACGGGGGGGGGGCGTGCCCCCCCCCAATAATTTTGCCGATATATAGATTACTATAGTAAACAGAGATACTATAAGCATGTGCCCCCTCAATAAAACCGCCTGAATACCCTTTTTTTTTTTTTTTGCTTGTCAAGGAATATTTGGTAGTTGACGACCTTTTTTTTTTTTTTTTTTTTTTTTTTGCTTGTCAGAAAATTTTTGGTAGTGCCCCCTCAACTGTCAACTGAAAAATGTTTGGGTGTGCCCCCCCCCCCCCCCAAACTGAAATTGCTTCCTACGGGCCTGATAACCATAGTATAGTCTCTATTTTCCCGAAAATATGAGACCATCTAAATATCATTATGTGCAGTCAGTACTTTCATTGAGGTTTGAAATTTGGCCAAATTTCAAATCTTAATAAAAGTACAAACTGATAGTTGAAGCCACACTTTTATAAGTATATGTCCCTTGGTCGCCATCTTTGGGGGAAAAACGAATTTTGCACATTGTCATTTCAATCAAATATACTTGTTTGATCTTGTTTTTTGATTGCCCCAGCTTAGGATTAGCCATACATTAAAAGAAACTTTTTTAACATGGTGATATACCATGAATTTATCGCAGCACGCCCAAATGTTTGGTATAGATAGTTTTCAGTAGGCCCAAATTAACGAGTTATTTCCCGTTGGCCGCCATATTCTAGGTCAACATGCTCATATTCCTTCATTATTCAACCAAAGTTAATTTTTTATACTGACAATTTTGGGATAGGAAGCATTGTCTTTCTGAAAAATATAGATTTGTTAGAGCCTCTTTTATTTCATAATTTTTATTCCATAAAGATTTTTCCCCAAATATATATACATGCTTCACCCTCTTAAATTTGGTAAAACAAAAAGGAAAAATTCCAAGGTTGACCAAGATGGCTGCAAAGGGAAATAACTCGAAGAGAAAATAAATCATATGAAAACTATCTATTGCTTTATTGATTCTGCAAAGGGAAACAACTTTTGCAAAGTGTGGATTTGAGTATTGCACAGAATGACATGCATTATAACACAAGTGAGTCATAATTTCATTTTTACACTGTAATATTTCATTGAAAACCAATTTTTATGAAAACTTACTGTGACAGTGAGGTCAATTTTAGCCAAGTTTCCTTAATTTTTTTCACTGAATCATGCAAAATTGTTCAAATTTTCTTGTCTTAAAATGCTAAACAAAATGATACACTAATAATTGAGAATAATTTATGAAATGATCAGCACCGAAATTTCTAACCTCAATTTAAGTACTATGATTTCTTTACATAATAGAGTCATAAAATTTTTATTTCGCATTTGACATGTAATATCACCCCATTGCCTACAGATAAAGTTACATGTATTTTGAAATTATGTGAAGAAAATGCAAAGAGTTCTACATTTTATGCTGTTTTAGTGACATAAAAAATGAGCAACAAATAACACTGCAACAATATTTTAGAAGAATGCTTTTTTCAATGAAATATATAGTATAAAAATAAAATTATGACTCACTTATGGCCTGAGGTACTGTATTTATGGAATTAATGTACAAACCACATATTTTCAGGAAAATAGAGACTCATTATGTATTTTGGTTAGGTAGTTGGGGGTTGGGATAGTTAATTGTGATATCCATGCTTCAGGTGCCTGTGGTGCATACTATGTGCAAAGATGGTACCAAAAGATGGCAAGCACTTAGGCGCAAAATATGTGGGGGTCCATCCACCCCTTTTTTTCTGAGTCCTTTGACCATAAAATTTTACATAGAGAAATTTTCGTACAATATATATAATTCAAGATTTTAATTACTTCTCAGTTACAGCCTTAAATAGACAAAATTCTCAATATTCTGTCAATTGAGAAATATCTTTTAATTTCATAATATTCTATCTCATGATCTTTCTTAAATACTATAATTTCCTTCTTCTTATCTATTTTTTTTCTCTCCTGAATCCCTCTCCAGGACGTTTGTTAACTGACCACTGATTTAATAGTTTAATTTAAGTAGTCGAGACAAGGGGCTAGCTAAATGTAGTTCTGATCAAAGTGTTAAATAAAATCAATAAAAAAAAAATTTCTGTTTACATGTGAAAATATACATGTATGTATGAAATATATCACTATCATTTGTCTTAATTTTATGAAAATTTTATCTTTTCAGGTAAAAACTTCGGTAAGTTCTGAAAACTCTTCTACATCTTGTTTCATACACAGCTGAAGTTTTTTCTTCTGATTTTTAAACAAAATACCATTGTCAATCCAACAAGATCAAGGTTTAATATATTTTGCTTAAGGTGTCAAATTCTTCTATATGTCCATACCATAATTTTGTCCATTAACCATAATTTCTGCCAACTTCTTTTGAACATAGATTGACCTTCAGAGTTAATTAAAATCATTATGCTACATGTATGACATGACCCGAGGAAAGGTCATTTAGACATTAAAGTAAAGGTCACAGGGTTAAGAAATTTAATCTTTAAGGCATAGGAAAAACAATTCTGTTTTGGAGTGCTCAGTATCTGAAGGTCATAACTTAAGGCAATGATTGCTTGCAAGTAGCAAGCATGAAATTAATCTATCATGATTCCTGGCCAGGATTTGAATGTTCCTAGGATTGATGTTTTAATACTTAGGACTGTGAAAGATGATACTGTCATACTTGTCTCACAAAAAATGTACAGGACCAGAGCCCAGAGGTATTACAACCTTCAACTACTGATATCTTGACAAGGATGGGCCCACTGGAATATCTTTACACAATGACAGTTTTCTTTCATAAGCTATTTAAAAGTATGTTATTTATCTTTAGCTGCCTTGTGGAACAGTCATGTAAATGTATGTAACTTTTGTCAAATTTTCCAAACCGGTACTTCATTGTATTTTTCCCCCCTTCTTTTTCCTTGCATTTTTTTTGAATGTTTGTTTAATTAATGCAGTGTATTTACCTTGACCTCGCTGTAGGGAGAGGGCTAAAATAGGCTATGCTTGCTGCCCAATCCCATTCACTTCATTTGAATAAAATTATGTATAAATAATAATAATAAAAAAAGCCATTATTACATGTAGTCATATTGACATGCAATCTTAATGCCCTGTTCACACGGAGAGTTTAATTCGAATTAAACGTAAGTTACTGCAAATTAAATTTGAACTGCATTCACAGGGGGAATTTAATGCGAATTAGTTTAATTTGAATTAATTTACTGCACATCAAATAACTTCGCATTAGCTCCGTGTGAACACTAAGTGAAGCTAATACAAATTAAGTTTTGACACATGCGTTGTGGCAAAATAAAGTCACATGCCACATGTCGGTGGTCAGATATAAGGTACGTACTTCTGCTATTTTTAGTGAAAAACAAAGGAAAATTATGTTAATCACTGAAATGTGTACAGACACTATGACATTATGTCAAATGGATCTGCTCTGCATAAGGTGACATGATTTGAAAATGACGTCATAATAGCCTTGCTGATTAGCCTTACTGTAGAAATAAAATTTTAATTTGCATTAGTTTAATTCTCATTAGCTGTCTTGTGAACGCAATTTAATTTGCAGTAGTTTAATTCGCATTAGTTTACTTCGCATAAATTTGCTGTGAATTAAACTCTCCGTGTAAACAGGGCATAAGATTCAAGTTAGTTCAGATCAGGGCCCTCAGGAATAAGTTGAAGCTACATCACGAGATTTGAGTTTAACAAGGGAGTCCATATAGGTAGATATCTTTTCAGTAGTGGCAAGACCACTGTGGTACAGTACTACACTAAATCATATTACCCGGTAATAAGCAAAACAAACTTGAGTTGTGTAAATCATTTTTATGCCCCCATAATTGAAGACTTGGAGGCATTTAGTTTTTTTTTTTTTTTGTTTTTTTTGTTTTTCTGTCTGTCTGTTTAACCTTTCCCATAACTTTTGATTTGTTGGAGCTAAGGTTTTCAACTGTATTAATTCTTTGTGACAAGACCTTTCTTTGGATACCAACATGTTTGACCTCTAGACCTAAGAGTTTGACCTACTTTTGCAAAATTTCTTTGGATACCTACATATTTGATCTCTTGGCCTTGGAGTTTGACTTACATTTGCAAAATTTTATCGAACTTTAACCTTGGACATATCTTTTGAATGGTTGGTGCTACGTCTTCCATACTTTACATGTTTAATCCTTGTGATGAAACTTTCCCTTGGACACAAATATTTTTAACCTTTGGACCTTGACCTTGGAGTTTGACCTACTTTTGAAAAAACTTGAACCTTGGCCATAACTCTTGAATGGTTGAAGCTAGGGCTTTCATATTTCACATAAGCTGCAGAACTATAGCTCTCTGGTTGAGAAAATTCAGACAGATAAACCAGAGATCTGGTTTATTTTTCCCAGTTTTCTCGACCAGAGAGCTACAGTACTGCAGCTAATTTTGCGTATTTCTTGAACTTTACAAGACATTCCCTTTAGTAAAAATAGTGTTGATCTTTTGACCTTGATCTTGGAGTTTGACCTTTTTTTTGTTGATAAACAATAAACTTAGTCAAAAATTTTGAATTTTTGAAGCTTAAGGGCTTTTGTGTTTTGCATGTGTTTTCCTTGTGCCAAAACCTTCCCTTGGGTACAAACAATTTTGACCTCAAACTAATAGATTGACCTACTTTAAAAAGCTTTAACCTCCTTGGCCATAGGTTTTGAATGGCTGAAGCTAGGGCTTTCATATTTCACATGTTATATTCCTTGTGACAAGACGTTCTATCAATGGGTAAAAACAATTGACCTTGACCTTGGAGTTTGACTTTTTTTTTTTAAAACCTTTAACCTTGTCCATAACTTTTGAATGGTTGGTGCTAAGGCTTTCATTTTCACAGGTGTTTTCCTTGTGACAAGAACTTTCTTTGCATGGGTACCAATAATTTTGAACTTTTTACAACAGCAGGGCCATGATTGTATTGATATTGAAGCAATTCAATATTTTTATGAAATTTGTTTTTGAAAAAAATATGCTGATAAAGAACAGCAGGGTCAAAATGACTCAGGTGGTCCATGGGCCTAGATCTTGTTAATTTATTATTTTTCATCATTGTAGCGACGAGTTTCGGTAAGTAATCACTTATAATACAGTTGAATTTCATTATCTAGAATATCAATATCTAGAACCCTGGGATACTTGAAGTTTTATTCTGGTCCCATGGAGTTTGAGATAACAAAGTTCAAGTCTGTAGTTGTTTTATTTTCTAAGTTTGTTTAACACCTGTTTCCTTGTAAATACTTAAACTTCTATAAATCTGTGTTTTATATATACCAATTAATATTCAATAGACAATAAGTAATTTGATTTCCTCTATGGATAACAAAATCTCTTTTGGAAATAATTATGTGTTGTTATTTTCTGTTATAACTCCGCATAATTAATGTATTTTGTTTAATTTAGATAAGAAAACAGAGTGTTGTTGAGGATGATCCCTTCTTACAGAGATTTATCACCACAGAAAGGGCTGAAATTGATGACCATCTTCATGACTTTACAGAAATATTTACCACTGGGTAAGCAGGTTATTCAGTGACAGTGAGAATAAATCAGAATCCCAAAGTAATTTGGCTTCAAATATGGTAAATTTATGTCCCCTTGGCTAGGGTGGAGCTACAATATGGGGTCAAAATTTTTCAAGGAACACCTTTGATAAGTTATGAGGAACAGCAGGGACAAAGGTGACATTATGGTCCCTGGACCATTTGGTTTTATTTACAAAATTTTTTTTAATCTATAAAAATCTTATATATTTAAGTTCAATTGATGGACTGATTCAAAATGAAGACCAATTTAGCCCGTAGAATGCAAAGGGGGGGGGGGGGGGTATAGTATTTTGCTATTATTTTGCTGTTATATAGTAAATTTCAGATCGATTCAGTTTTTTTTTTTTTTTTTTTTTTTTTTTTTGCATGCTTGTCAGATTTTTTGGGAGGTTGGCCCCCATTTTGAAACCATTGCTACAGGCCTGCATTTGGACAATAAAATAACTCATACATGTATAACACCTCGATAATTACCAGCACATATGCTATACCAGGCTTCGGGGCCACCAACATATAAAAATCTCAGCTCAAATCTCAACCTCAAATCTTAGATTTCTGCCTCAGCTGAGATTTTCCTAAAACACCGTGCCACCAACATTTCTGAGATTCGTCTCACGTAAGCTGAGATTTGAGAAAAATCTTAGATTTATTTTCGTTGTTGTATGCGACCTTTTTTCGAAAAATGCACTAATATGTTGATTCAATGATTGAATTTACCTTTTATGCATTTGTTTATGCAATATTTTCGTGTATAGATCGTGATAAAAACACATCCCCCACTTCTTTCGTCTTTTATTTGCTGTCTCGGGTCATTCAACAGAAAGGATTCCATTACGACATTTGCGACAATAAATGTTCATCGAACCCACGTAAAATAATCCCTACAGAAGAATAACACAAAAAATAGCCAAATTTTGTAGTCTTGGCTAGTCTGTCGACATAAACACAAAAACATACACCGAGGCGTCACTTCCGCCATTGTGACGTTTTGTGTAGCAGGTAGGCGGATCACTAAATATATTTCACAGACCGATTAAATTAAATCATTTTGATGAAACACATTTTTCTTTCTTTTGTTATATGTTAGATATCATGGTATATCTGTATTAGTTTTAGTTCTCCATAGCAAAAAAAAAAAAAAAAAAAAGTTATAGGGGCTATTTGTATTTAGAATAAACCTAGCTGAGTGATTTTTTTAGCTCATCTGAGCTGAAAGCTCAAGTGAGCTTTTCTGATCACCTGTTGTCCGGCGTCCGTCCGTCTGTCTGTCTGTCTAGCTGTCCGTCCATCTGTAAACTTTTCACATTTTCAACTTCTTCTCAAGAACCATTGAGCCAATTTTAACCAAAGTTGGTACAGAGCATCCTTGGGTGAAGGGGAGTTTAAATTGTTAAAATGAAGGGCCAACCCCCCTTACAAGGGGAGATAATCAAGGAAAGATAAAAATTGGGATGGGTCATTAAAAAATCTTCTTCTCAAGAACCACAGGGCCAGAAAAGCTGAAACTTACGTGGAAGCATCCTTGGGTAGTGTAGATTCTAAATTGTTCAAATCATGGCCCCTGGGGGTAGGGCGGGGCCACAATAGGGAATCAAATTTTACATTGAAATATATAGGCAAAATCTTTGAAAATCATCTTCTCAAGAACAACTGGACCGGAAAAGTTGAAACTTAAGTGGAAGCATCCTTGGGTAGTGTAGATTCTAAATTGTTCGAATCATGGCCCCTGGGGGTAGGGCGGGGCCACAACAGGGAATCAAAGTTTTACATTGAAATATATAGGCAAAATCTTTGAAAATTTTCTTCTCAAGAACCACTGAGCCAGAAAAGCTGAAACTTTTGTGGAAGCATCCTTGGGTAGTGTAGATTCTAAATTGTTCAAATCTTAGCCCCCAGGGGTAGGGCGGGGCCACAATAGGGAATCAAAGTTTAACATTGAAATACATAGGCAAAATCTTTGAAAATCTTCCTCTCAAGAACCACTGAGCCAGAAAAGCTGAAACTTATGTGGAAGCATCCTTGGGTAGTGTAGATTTTAAATTGTTCAAATCTTAGCCCCCAGGGGTAGGGCGGGGCCACAATAGGGAATCAAAGTTTTACATTGAAATACATAGGCAAAATCTTTGAAAATCTTCCTCTCAAGAACCACTGAGCCAGAAAAGCTGAAACTTATGTGGAAGCATCCTTGGGTAGTGTAGATTCTAAATTGTTCAAATCATGGCCCCTGGGGGTAGGGCAGCCACAATAGGGAATCAAAGTTTTACATTGAAATACATAGGCAAAATCTTTGAAAATCTTCTTCTCAAGAACCACTGAGCCAGAAAAGCTGAAACTTATGTGGAAGCATCCTTGGGTAGTGTAGATTCTAAATTGTTCAAATCATGGCCCCCGGGGGTAGGGTTGTGGCCGCAATAAATATTACAAAGGGGAGGTCTTGTGAAGAACAGCAGGGCCAAAGTAGCTCAGGTGAGCGTTGTGGCCCATGGGCCTCTTGTTTTCTCTAGCAGATCCAAAAAAAAAGTTCGATAATCGATATAATTATTTAGCTAAATTTCTCACATGCTGTAATAAATTTTGCAAGTTTTCCATAAATGTGGATAAATGTAATAATATGAACAGCGAACATGAGCGGGTAACATACGTATACTTAGTTTTACAGGATCATTTATCAAGGAAATTTCTCGAGGAACTGTTTAATTGTCAGGGAATTTCAGTTCATCCCCCCCAAAGGAAAAAAACTGGCTAAAATTTGAACTAAGTGCATGAATAGGGAAGAGGCAAACTAACACATCGCATTTTTCTATGATCCCCTGTGACAAAATGTCTCGGAAAGTCTTTATTTCTATTTTTAGATAAATAATAAACAACGAATATAGCACCACTTGACAAATAATCATCGTTACATTGGAAACCCAAGTGAATCTCGCGTCTGCTCATCGATAATGAGAAACTGATTAATTTATAATATCATATCGTAAATAAAAGTTTAACTGCGTAATGATGTAATTTTTTTTTAAAAACAAAGGATCATACTTTTTTTTTTGGTTTCAAAATGTAAGTTGTCAATTTAAAATAAATACTGTTTGTTTAAAAAAATCATTCATGCAAGTACATTTGAATAGATGTAGTTCTTGCTGTGAATTATGTATCTCAGAATGGACATAAGATGAATTTATTCTTATAAATACTATAAACGGTCAAGGATTTAAATTTAAGCACAATGCATTGAGAGTATAAATTCGATCCAAATTCTCAATTAAGAATTTTATAGATTTAGTTAAGAACCAAATTAGACGGACTGCTATCATCAGTAATTAATAAATTGTGATTTACAAAATGTACATATTATTTCAAGAACAGAAATATTTGTAAATAGAATGTTAGACAGATTTCTTTTAATATTTGCGTATAATTTACACTTATAAACAGTAAAATATAACTACCGGGAAAAAAAAAAAACAAAGACGGGACCGAGGAGGTTTTATATCATATCTAGTCATATTTCCTTTACTGATATACAAGAACATTGTGAATTACATATAATAAAAATGTCATGCTACAAATAGCGAATTGAAATATGAATTTAATTAATTATATTAATTCCTATATGAATGAAGATATAAATGTTTTGTATAACGTGCCACTGGAATAATTATATTCCTTTTATTCTTTATTTTTTATGCTTTTAGTAAAGTTTAAAGTGCTTGATTCTATACATGGACAATATTATAATAAGAATAGTTTACATGTGTATAATTAAGACACCCCCTCCTCACAGGAGAATCAAGTTTTGGGAGAAATGAACATTATTTCTGTGATTGTGTGTTAATTTTGTGTATTCATTCATTAAAATGTTCACTGTCACAACATTTGCGACCATTTTTTCATAAAACAATTCTGTGAGATTTTGTCTGAGACTGGTATACATCAATCTCAAAATTTTCTGAGAAATCTCAGATTTTTTTCTCAGCTGAGTCGGAAAAAACTTTGGTGGCACGCACGTTGGAGAAAAATCTCAGACTTGAGAAAAAATCTCAGATTTTAGAGAAAACTCAAAAGACTAGTCTGAGTTTGAGAAAATATTTGTTTGGTGGCACAGTTAGGTGAGAAAAACTCAAATTTTCTGAGAAATCTCAGATTTGAGAAAATCTCAGCGTTGGTGGCCCCGAAACCAGGTATACTTTCGTTTTAGTCCTATGCATATAGATAGGGAAAAAAACAACGAAAATAGTGCAGTATGCCTCATAATCATTTCAAACAGAATTTGTTTAATTCAGAATTTTTGGGAAAGTGAAACTTTAATCCTCACAAATAGAATGTTATTTTATTTTTATTTATCCCCCCCCCCCCCCAAAGAAAAAAAAAAGAAGTTTCCAAAAAGAAGCTCAGTGAATTAAATTTCGAAAGGATTTTATTTAAAACTGATAGTGATATTTTGCATCGGCATAATTAATTTATAAAGTAATTTTGCCTTTTCAATGCATGCTGCATTGCATTAACACATGAAATACTAGAACCGTAGAACGCAAAACATAGGTTATCAGAAATTTTGAAGGACAAAAGATCAAATCATGGTTAGTCAAAGACTGTGATACATGTTAACAATTTCTTAGACATTATATTAGTTACAATATAATCAAGTGGTCACTCCTTTAATTTCTGTAGTGAAAAGTATGACAGCTAGTGTTTCTAAAACCACAATAATTTAGTATATTTAATAATTTCAGAAATCAATTTCTGTGAATGGAACCATTGAGAAGCTTTGTTTTGCCATGGTCATATCAAGTATATATATGTATATATACCATTAATGTTTTGTCAGGTTTTGGTTAAAACTGGTCATCAACCCTGCCAATCCTCCCTACTTCTGGTGGTCCTCTATAGTCACTTGCTGTATTTTGTACAACCTCATCTTCGTAATAATGCGAGGATGTTTCTGGGACAAACTGCAAGTTCCAGAAATGGTATTTTATTGGTTCATCCCAGACTACCTGTGTGACCTCATATTCATCTTTGACATGTACATTAAAAGTAGAGTGGGTACGCAAACATTTCTCTCTCATAAATAAAATACCTGCATTTTAAAGTTAAATAAAGTACTGTTTAAAGTTAAATAAATATTTTGAATTTCAATCATTATTTAAAATTATAAAATAACATGTTTATCTACCGTTTCTTGTAGAGTATCTTTCATTATTATCCTTGTGATAATACATGTAATTTATATGTATATATAAAAAATATTTCAGGTTTTTTGGAGCAAGGTCTATTATGCCGTGATGTGCGGAAGCTTTCAAAGGTTTACCTGAAGTCATGGATGTTTGTTGTGGATGTTTTAAGTATTTTTCCATTAGATTTCTTTTACCTAGTCATTGGTTTTAATGCCTTTCTAAGAATGAATAGATGTTTAAAAATATGGAGAATGAGGGAATTTTTCAACCTGGCAGAGACACACACTAAATATCCAAACTTGTTACGTGTAGCTAACCTCATACTTATCATTGTCATCATTATACACTGGAACTGTTGCCTGTATTTCGCCATCAGTCGGGCTATGGGGTTTGGCAGTGATAGCTGGGTGTACCCTGATATCAATGATGAATTTTACTCCTCCTTTTGGAAGCAGTATTTGTTCTGTTTTTACTGGTCCACCCTGACCCTCACCACCATTGGGGACACTGCCTATCCTGAGCAAACAATATCCTTCCTTTACTGTATTACCTGCAGTTTGGTTGGTGTGCTGATATTTGCCACCATCTTTGGTAATGTTGGAGCATTGATCAATGAGATGGATGCTGCTAGAAATGAATTTCAACACAAAGTGGATGCAGTAAAGCGTTACATGGAAATCCGACAAGTGACTGGTCCCATACAAGAGAGAGTTGTGAAATGGTTCGACTATACATGGAACAACAAGGAATCTGTAGACGACTCCAAAAACTTAGAATACTTGCCTGAAAAACTACGTGCAGAAATCTGTATCCATGTCCATCTTAGAACTCTGCGAAAAGTAGAAATTTTCAAAGACTGTGAACCAGGAGTTTTGGTGGAACTAGTGTTGAAACTGAAAATGCAAGTGTTTAGTCCTGGTGATTACATCTGCAGAAAGGGTGATATAGGAAAAGAGATGTACATTATAAAGAGAGGCAAGCTTCAGGTGTGTTCAGAGGATGGCAAAACTGTATTTGTAACCCTAGAAGATGGAGCAGTGTTTGGTGAGATCAGTGTCCTTAACATTCCTGGAAATAAAACTGGAAACAGGAGGACAGCCAGTGTGAGAAGTGTGGGCTACTCAGATCTGTTTTGCTTGAGTAAGTCCGATCTTCTGGAGGCCCTGCAGGAGTACCCTGATGCCAGAAAGAGCCTAAGTGAGAAAGGAAAGAAGATGTTGAGGAAGGATAAACTGCTGGATGAAGAGGCAGCAAGACGTGAGGAGAGGCGTCAACAGAACTTGGACAAGAAGATCGAGCTGATTGCTGATGCCGTAGATGATCTACAGAAAGTTGTTAACAAACTGATAGACAAAATATCTCCAGATGAGGCAGCTGACAACTCGGAGGCCCCTGATGAGGAACAACAACAGGAGAACAAAACTCCAGAGACTCCTAAACGGGGGAAGACTCCTGAACAGGGAAAACCTGCTGAAAAGGTAGAAAGAAAAACATCTGCCAAAGAGGGTAGAGTGTCACCAAAGAAACAACCTTCCAAAGATGGTAACAATGAAAAGAACAAAGAAATGGAAGAAAAACAGTGATGTCAGAGAACATAAGCATAATTAACTGCTCTCTTGTCATCAGAAATCCTTACCATATGGGATATAGTGAAAGCCTCATAATTGTGGTACAAAATTTCACATGGCAATGGTGTACATGTAGTTGAAGCTGAATTGAAATAATTTATACCCATGTTAGGAGGTTTCTTGCCTACATTTGAAGCTGAATTGAAACAATTTTTAGCTAATTTGTTAGAGGATTCATTGTCCAGACACATTTGCAATTCATTGAAAATATTGCAGTACCGTGATCATGATTTTTAATTAGTACATGTAGTTTACTGATTTTGTATTTTGTGATGCAAGTCTGTTGAGTAGCTAGCATGTGAACGTGCATGTCCAAAATCTTCAATCACAATGTTGCCATTTTGTTAGAGTATTCACTATTGGAATTACATACTTCAAATTTCTGTATTGATTATACATGTATTTATATTTTTTACATGTGAACATTTATTATGATTATATCCTGGCTATAATACATAAGTTAATATTTCAAATAAACAGTTAATCTTGATTAATAAATTGGAAATGATTCCACAAAAAATAGAATTCCTTTTGGAAACCCAAGCTTACTGAGTGCATTTCAAAGTAATTTTGCATATAGATGTACATGTAGATTCTTGAAAGTACACATTCAAAATCACTCAATAACAAAGAAACATTATTACTTGTAAAAGCAAGTCTAATAAAACTTTGACATTAATATCAAAATTTCATAATTTCTCTTCTCTGAGTTTGTATGATGCATATACCTCATAGTGAAGCTGCAGACACAAAATAAAATTACAAGTCTAGTGAAACTGTCAATTATATTCCGTTTATTTTCTGCTGTGTCTTAGTACAGGTGCATACCTCTTACAAGCTGCACACAGCAGACCAAGGCTAAAAGTTAACAATTTGACACTTCTCATTGAAATGTTTAAAAGTTGTACATGTATATCCCTCACGAATGGTAGCCCACATAGGACAGTGGAGAGATTAACCATTTACTTCTCATTGAAATGTTTAGAAGTGGTATATCCCTCACAAATGATTGCCCACATAGCACAGTGGTTAGAGAGGTTAACGATGACACTTCTCATTGAAATCTTTAGAAGTTGTATATATCCCTCACAAATGGCTGCCCACATAACACAGTGGAAAGAGAGAAGGTCCTGCTTCATTGTAGAGTCCAGGGGCCTAGCTGTTATACAAAAGAACTTACAACTAATACCAAACAATTTGAGTTCATTGTAAAAACTTGTAAAATAAATGATTCTGTTAAAAATTGTGTGTTAGCAATAAATATATCTCTGAATTGTTTTTAAAGAGAATAAAACGTACCATTTTCAGATTAATGTAAAAAAGAAAAGTTATTTCTAAAGTTACATTTTGGTCTTAGTCATAATTTCTTTTGTAAAACAGGGCTCCAGGAGTAGCTGGTTCAGATCCCACTGAGGGATCTAAAGACCGGTCCTTCAGATGAGAATGTATAAATGGATGTCAACTGTTGCAGTGAATGATAGCATGAAAATATTCCTTACTGCTGATCTGGTGTTGTACCAACATGAGTGAAATATTACTGAAGGGATGTTGAGCATTAACAAACAATCAACCAACCCTCTCAAAAGAATCTTAACTCTTGATCACTTTAATTGATTATGCTTGATTTGTGGTAACAGACAGACATGGTGATTTCAATATACTTTCTTCCCCAAGTTTCATAACATGCATCACATTTTTCAATTTGTATGCACATATGGTACAGTTCAGTACACAATGAAATGCTAAAAATTATTCAGTGAATAAAATATATTACTAGAGGCCCATGGGCCACATCACTGACCTGAGCATTTGGCTAGGAGTTCAGTATTTTATCAGTGGTATCAATTAACATACCTCTAAGGGGTGGGGGTGATTTGAACAAACTTGAATCTACACTAATTGAGGACGCTTCCATATTTCTTTGACAAATCATGGCTTAAAAAGACTTTTAAAGATTTTTTCCCATAAGTTTTATCTTTTATTATGGCAACGCCCTACTCCAGGGGACATAATCTTTGCTGTTCTTGAGAAGATTTTTAAAGATTTTTCCAATGTATATCTATGTAAAACCTTGATCGTCCATTGTGGCCCAACCCTACCCCTGGGGGCAATGATTTGAACAAACTTGAATCTACACTACCCAAGGATGCTTCCATATAAATATGACCAATCATGGCTTTGCTGTTCTTGAGAAGATTTTTCCTATGTATTCCTATGTAAAACTTTGATCGTCCATTGTAACCCCACCCTTCCCCTGGGGGGTCATGATTTGAACAAACTTGAATCTACACTACCCGAGGATGTCTCCACATAAGTTTCATCTTTCCTGGCTTTGCTATTATTGAAAAAAAAAGATTTTTACTATGTAAAACTGATTGTGTATTGTGGCCCTGCCCAAACCCCAGGATCGAGTCTTGATTTGAACAAACTTGAATCTACACTAACTGAGGATGTTTCCACATTATAGTTTCATCTTTCCTGGCCCCGTGGTTCTGGAGAAGATTTTTAAAGAGATTTCGTATGTATTTCTATGTAAAACTTTGATCATCCATTGTGGCCCCGCCCTACCCCCAGGGGTCATCATTTGAACAAACTTGAATCTACACTACCTGAGGAGGTTTCCACTTAAGGTTCATCTTTCCTTGCCCACTGGTTCTTGAGAACATGCCATCAAATTTTCACTATTTCTTAATTATCTCCCCTTGAAAGAGGGTGTGACCCTTCATTTGAACAAACTTGAATTCCCTTCACCAAAGAATGCTTTGTGGCAAGTTTGGTCAAAATTGGCCCTGGCCAGTGGTTCTGGAGAAGAAGATGAAATTGTGAAAAGTTAAGAACGACAGACAATGGACAAATTTTAATCAGAAAAGCTCACTTGAGCCTTTGGCTCAGGTGAGCTATTAAAAAAATTTTCAACCCTAATAATAAAACTCCATCCTGACCTGAGGGCAGTGACTTGAACAAATGACTCAATATGGCCCAGCATTGGCCCTTTTCTAGAACATTATTTGACTACATTGGAATGCATACATATTTCACAAAATACAGTGTTTCTGTTTGGGAAAAAAGAAAGCCTTTTCCTGCGTATGCCTACTTCATATATAAAAACTGAACCCAAAAAGTGTCTTCTTATGGCACAAGGGGGCATTATTTAAATTGCATTGACAATACACCAGATAAGGAATACTTCCACATAAGTTTCAGCTTTTCTGGCCCAAAGGTTCTTGAGAAGAAGATTTTTAAAGATTTTTCGTATATATTTCAATGTAAAACTTGGATTCCCTATTGTGGCCCCGCCCTACCCCAAAGGGTCATATTTTTAACAATTAAGAATCTACACTACCCAAAGATGCTTCCACATAAGTTTCAGCTTTTCTGGCCCAGTGGTTCTCGAGAAAAATATTTTTAAAGATTTTTTCAATATATTTCAATGTAAAACTTGGATTCCCTATTGTGGCCCCACCCTATCCCCTGGGGTCATGTTTTTAACAATTTAGAATCTTAACTACCCCAGGATACTTCCACATAAGTTTCAGCTTTTCTTGCCCAGTGGTTCTTGAGAAAAAGATTTTTAAAGATTTTTTTCGTATATATTTCAATGTAAAAAATGGATTCCCTTTTGTGGCCCCACCCTACCCCCAGGCATCATATTTAACAATTTAGAATGTACACTACCCCAGGATACTTCCACATAAATTTCATCATTTCTGGCCCAGTGGTTTTTGAGAAGATTTTTTTAAGATTTTTTTTCAATATATTTCAATGTAAAACTTGGATTACCTATGTGACCCCGGGGGTCATGATTTTAACAATTAAGAATCTACAATACCCAAAGATGCTTCCACATAAGTTTCAGCTTTTCTGGCCCAGTGGTTCTCGAGAAAAAAAATTTTAAAGATTTTTTCAATATATTTCAATGTAAAACTTGGATTCCCTATTGTGCCCCCACCCTATCCCCTGGGGTCATGATTTTAACAATTTAGAATTAACACTACCCCAGGATGCTTCCACATAAGTTTCAGTTTTTCTTGCCCAGTGGTTCTTGAGAAGATGATTTTTTAATGACCCCACCCTATTTTTGCCTTTTCTTGATTAGCTCCCCTTGTAAGGGGGCTTAATGGTCCTTCATTTTTACAATTTATCTTCCCCTTCACCCAAGGATGTTTTGTGCCAATTTTGGTTAAAATTGGCCCCGTGGTTCTTGAGAAGAAGTTGAAAATGTGAAAAGTTTACAGATGGACAGACAGACGGTTGGACGACAGACAATGGGTGATCAGAAAAGCTCACTTGAGCTTTCAGCCCAAGTGAGCTAAAAATCAGTTCAGTATTGAAAAGTTAAAATATAAAAGTGGTCTGGTCATGACATAGATTAAGTTTTTGACCCTTGGGAGGATGAGTGTGGGGCCACGATAGAGAACCAAAGAAAAAATCTTAGAATACCATGGTCATGATTATAGTCATTAATATGCAAGTATTCTCAGGTATTTTAAATTCAAGTTTATTCAATTCATGGCTCCTGGGGCTAGGGTGGTGGTGCAAAATTGACACTGGTTCAATAAAACCATGCACTCTCTGGTCTAAAGTGAAAGGTGTGTGAAGTATCACTTTCCAATGTTTCTCCTTTAGAAAGTTGTAGATAAACACAAGTTTTACATTCTTTTAGCCAGTGACCTTGAACTTGCCACATGACCTATGTCAAGTTTATGACATATCCTCAGCTCAGTAGTAATCTTTGTCTGATTTTTCAACTTCAAAAAAATTATCCATTAGACAACTCAGAACTAAATATTAATTTTATACTCTTTGTAACTTTTGACCTTAAGTCAAGGATGTGACACAACTTTAGGACAGAAATAATATCTGAGTGAAGTATGACTTTCCAATATTTCTCAATTAGAAAGTTATGGACAGAACCCAAATTTTTTTTTCTGCCAGTGACCTTGAACTTGCCAAATTGATCTTAGTGCAAACATGACACACATCCTTGAGTCAAATTAAATCTTTGTTTAAATTTCAACTTCCAACAATTTTGCTCAATAAGAAAGTGATATACCAAACATTTATTATCTTCTTTTTTTTACCAGTGGTATTGATTTTGCTCAGATGACCTTGCATCAAGGTTATGTCATACTCTTTGGTCATAAGCAACCCTTGGCCTAGGTATGAGGCTGCCAATATTTCTTCATTATTTACATGATAAGGGCAAGGACAGAAATTGTACATTTCCCTAAAAATGACCTTGGGTCAAATTTTACCCTTCTGTCTGTGACTTTGAACTTGCCAAAATGGTGTTAGGTTGAGACCATGATGCACCCTTATGTCACATTCAATCTTTGTCAAGTACCTGTATCTTTTCAAATTCTCCATTAGAGAGTTATATAACAAACACAAACTATGTACTTTTTCTGGCAATGACCATGCAGTCATGAACTATGAATTTCCAATGTATCTCTATTATTAGAAAGTTATAGACCTGATACAAATTTTACATTTCTCTGCCAGTGATCTTGAACATGCTGGTCTGACCTTGGATCAAGGTTATGGCAAACCAACAGGTTAAAGGTGCTTAGACACAGATTTGATGTTAATATATACTCAAATTTTCTGTATAATTTCATGGCTTATATGTTTCTATAGCATTTCATACAAAAATTTGATAAAAATCTTATTTTATCTGAAGTTATTGAAACTTCGAATTTCTGGACGCAATTGATAGACACATCCTTGCACTTTCACAATTTTTAGTACTTTAGAAAAGTAGCAATTTTGTTGTTTATTAATGAAAAATATTAAAGCTATAATGCAGAAATTCCAGAGTAGAAATGTAGAAAGCAAAATCCTCTCACCAGTATTGTCAGTCCGTACTCAGTGGTGTGTGCAGAGTTTAACAATTGAACACACCCGGTGAAACATAAACATTAACAACAACAGAGCTCGTGCCCTGTTTACAAAAACAGTTTATGTTTCACGGGTGTATTCAATTTGTTAAACTCTGTACACAACTACACAACACTGAGCATGGGCTGACAATACTTAAGTGAGTGGGTTTTTGCTTTTGTGCATTTTTACTCTGAATTGTTTGGATTATAGATGTAATATTATTTATTAATACACAGCAAAATTGCTACTTTTCTTAAGTATTAAAGATAAAGTTAAAAATTGTGAAAGTGCAAGGATGTGTTAATCAAAAGCCTCCCGAAATTCCTAGTTTCAATAATTTCCAGATTAAATAAGTTTTTAATTTTATTTTCATGTGAAATGGTATGGCAACATATCAGTTGTGACATTATACAGAAAATTTGAGAAAATATAAAATTCAAATCTGTGTCTAAGAGCCTCTAAAAGCAGTACTTGTGTCACGTATGAGCTAGCTTCCAACATTTCTCCATTACAGTTATGGCCCAGACACAATTTGCAAAGAACTGACAGCCAGACAAGGTGATTCTCATATATCCCAAACTTCACTTGCAGATGGTATATTCCAGTCAAACCTTTTGAAACTTAGGCACCAAATTGGGAGAAGAAATTAGAAAAGCCCAACCCTCAAACGTGTCTCAAATTAATATCATTATTGCTTTATTTAATGTATTTCAGCTCATGTACCAGGCATCATCACAGTTTTTTTTATAATAATATGTATAGACTTAAAAAAAAGCTATAAATTGTGGATATTGTTCATTTTTTTGATTTTAACAATGCCATTGATAACATGAGTATACTTGATCACAGACTTTAAGGCTCACAGTCTATTGGTGAAATATAAAGATATCACAGAAAACATATCAAACAACTCTCTGTTTATCAGTTGTGGGGTATATCACAATGGTATTTATACTGGGTTGCATTGGATGAAGTGCACTACAAACTGATAAACACTCTCTCTTAAATGAGCAGATGATCTAAAAAAAAAACTTAAATAGTGCAAGATACACAAAGGAACCAATCATCATTTTTAGAGTTCACTCCATATATCTGCATATGACATCCCCCAAATACACACAAATAATTCCATCATGTCCATCCCTCATGTAAACATGCCAGCCTTTCTTACCAAGCTGACCAGTTCTGGACGCTAGATCTGAGTCACCTGGCAGATAGACGGGAAACATTGACCGTGGTCCCTGCCCCAAAGACAGAAGAATACCCAGCAGCTGACCCCCATGGTCGAAGTGGTAGAGGTTTTCTCTGTAAGGTCTCTGTTTGTCGTTAAAGATGGAGGCTGACACCAGGTAACCAGCTAGAAAAGAGGAAAAACGGGTCATTCTAATTTGTGATTTTTTTACAGAAAAATATAAGAAGCATTATTTGAAAAGTTATATTTTTAATTTGCTGCATAAAGCTTTGACTTTTTTTACATGCACTTATAAATGAATTACAGTCTAACTTTGGTATGTTGAACATCGATATTTCAAATACCAAGAATACGTCAAATTGAGTTAAGAAGTCCTTTACCCAATTTTTGAGAATTCTGAGGTATATTTTTTATCTGTTGAATAATCAAAAGTACATGTGTTAATACAAATCTATCTGCACACCTGATTCACTAAGAAAGCAAATGTCCTTGGGTTGGCCAGACAAGGTCACAGCTGAGGTCACTATAACAGGTGATATGTCTTCTATATCCACACCATAGGTTGTGCTTTAAACACAAGGGAAAGACATTATCTAATTATATTCAAAATAAATCTGACAATTTAAAAATAAAACAGCAATAAATAAAATTCATTATACTTTCTAATTATTATAAAACAATTTCACATAATATGTAGTTAATACATATAATCAGCAATTCTAATAAAAACAGTAACAGAGTTATCTACACTGTTACTGATTGACTGACAATTTGGAGATATAAACTGAAAATCATACAATCATATAAAATTCTTGCATTTTATGAAATTTAGAGGAAAGAATTGCTATCAAGGACAAGCACTAGAGGCAAATTCATCTCCATTTGTGAAAAAAGAATGCTTCTCAATCTTCATTTAATTGTCATCAATGCTCAATTTTCTATTATTTAAGAATTTTTTTTACCCAAGACTTGCAATGGAAATACCTCTTGTAGCCTAAAACAGAGATTTTGAGGTTTTTTTTTTTTTTTTTTGTAATTGTCAATTAAAAATAGAATCATTCAGTAAATATTCTTAATCATAAGGCTGCCTAGCTACCCTTTGTAATGCAAATTTTACAGGGACAAAGTGCTGGTTTCCTTAGACTAGGTACTTATAAGGATAATAGACTTCCATTCATTCCCTTGAATATAATTTCTTCTTTGGCAGCTTGAATTGTGTTTTGTAAGGATTGTAAAAGAGGCATATTTGGACTATGTTTTTTGTAAATAGGCATACTATGACTGTGTTTTGTACTGTGATTGTAAACAGGCATACTTTGACTGTGTTTTGTATTGATTGCAAAGAGGCATTGTAGCAACTGCTAATGATAACTGCAACACTGAATGCCATAAATTATTGCATTTATATAATAGTTGACACTCTCAAGCGCTAATGTTAAATCCCCACTTAATGATTAATTATATCATTAAGTGGTTGAGAATGTCAACTATTAATGCAATAATTTATGACATTAAGCATTGCACTGCAGCAACGTTTTAAGCGGCGTTTTATCATTGGCGGTTGCTACAAGGCATACTTTGACTGCGTTTTGTACTGATTGTTAAGACTAAAGAGGCATACTTTGACTGTGTTTTGATGATGATAAGTTTGTTATCCATAGCAATGGCTGCCCTGACAAATTCCTGATTGCTGGCATCCTGGAATGACTTTTCTCCAAGAACTTTGAGACAACTGCAGACTTCATAGATGTATTGATTCTCCAACATCAGCGCAAAGGCTCTGTAAACCAGAAACAATTAAGAGCTCCAGATTGCAAAACTATAGTTAATAAAGATAAGGTTAACAAAAGGAGACAAAGTCCTATGGCTGAAAGGGAGCTTATAATTAGTCAGCAGTCTTTACTATTTCACAAGCAATCTCAAGCACTTTCTACCATTCTAGTAAATATTCAGTTTCTAGTAAATGCTATTGCACCAAAATGGTCATATGAATAATCTTCACTTTTGACCTGTGGCAATTTGACTTGAAAATCTGCCTCTTAGTGATAGTGTATGGATTTTTTTTTAAAAATTCATTTGGATTAAAACTGCAGCCTTGAAAAAATACAAAATATATAGAAGTAAATGCTTACTGTGGGTGAACAATTGTTTTAATTGGAAGCAAAGACACACATTCCACAAAAAGCAAATATCCAGTGACTGTGACCATAACTAACATATCCCCCAGGAAAGCCAGGCGATGGATCAGATCCAGATGTTCAGCAAAAGTCTCGACCCGATTACTGGTCCTATACAGGCTGTAAAAAATGTAGACCCGATTACTGGTCCTGTAGGCTGAAAGGACAGGAGATCTGACTAGTAGGGTTCAAGGATTAAAAATGCAATTCCCTGTGCCCTTCACAAAGTTTGGCTATACAGCCCCCCCCCCCCCCCCCCAATACATTCCATTATTATCCGTTTCATTCTCTTGCAGCATATTCAACTTTGAAACAGATTGTATTTTTATTCTATAGACCATCAAAGCATTCCACTAATTATAAACAGACACTGAAGATAATACTGCATGAAGATTGTATATACATGTATTTTTAGCAGAGTCTAAAATATAATAAAATAAGCCCACATACACTGTCCTATAATTTACTATGCAAGCATATAGGGCTGCAGCAGTATCTTTTAGTAATTTGTTCAAACAAATTATCAATTTGTTAAAGCAAAGTATCAATTTGTTAAACAAATTACTAATTTACATCCTTGGTCATTTTTCTATGACCAAGGATGCTTTGTGGCAAGATTGGTTGAAATTGGCCAAGTTGTTCTTGAGAAGAATTCGAAAATGTGAAAAGTTTACAGAAAGACGAAAGCCGGACACTCTTTGATCAGAAAAGTTCATTTGAGCCTCAGCTCAGGTGAGCTAATAATGCCAAAATGAGAGAGTTGGTGAAAATTTTGGTATTAGAGTGCTACATAGCTCCCCATCCCTTCCCACCCCTTCCAAACCCCCTCTTTCCTTGATAATCATTTTATTCACATACAACTGTAAAGCATACACTAAATGGTGTCTGAAGAATTACAGTAAAACTTGTCTAATCCGGCGATCAGTGGTTCCAAAATTTTTGGCCGGATTAGACAACATCTGGATTGGAGAAAATTGAACCATTATAGCAACTTAAAAATTACATAGATATAAACAAAGAGTGGTAAACAAATACTGTAAACCAACTTTTATTCGCGACAACTTTATTTCGCGATTTACCGGGGGTAAACTAGTTTGCGATGATTAATTTTCGCGATCAATCCTTTTTTGGATCTGTTGTTAATAGAAAGAGAGACTTTAAGGACCGGTTCGCGGCGAGAAATATTCGTGATGACGAGGCTCTCGCGAACCTCGCGAAAATTTCTCACATGCGAATAAAAGTTGGTTTACAGTACTTGATCAAATGTGTCATTTTTTACGTTTCACTTGAAAAAATCGTCTATTTCGTTTGTTTTGAACTCTGTTCTTAAGAATTTTCATTTCTGTTTAAGTTTTATATCTCTTGGTCATTCATTATTGAAAATCGTTAAATGTTTTAAACAAACTTCAAAACCTCATCGTAGCTGTAAATATTATTTTGTTATGGACGAATTCCTTATTAATTTCTTTCTTTTAAAATTAATATGTTTTAATATTTAGACACAGTATTTGTTAATTTCAAATGTTATAATGAATATTGGACCAAAATCTTCTGTCGTTATGGTGGTTGTAAACTAGCGACACAAAGGTAAGTAATTCAAATTGCAAGTCGTGCACGCAAAACGAAAGTAGAAAGGAGGTCATGAATAAGTCTCCAAATTTTTCTTCAGACATGCTACATGTAACCATCACTATTACTCTTTCTTTTGCGAGTTTCTTCGCCTTACTTGAGCCACTGATGATTTTTTTATCAAGTTTGTTAAAATCTAAACTGTTGATACAGGATAGATCATTAACGGGAGAATAATTACCCCACGTGAGACTTCTCTAATGACCAGTGGGCACAGGTAAAAATAAGTGGCCGGATTAGAGGAGATAATTTGTACTAATTATGAGCAGTTGGTTCTTTAAATAGCGGCCGGTCTACAGAATAGGCAAGATCCGGATTGAACAACATTTCTTAAACATAAATTATAAAGAAAATTCAAGGGACTTAAATATTACGCCGGACTGAACAACATGCCAGAATGCACAACATCCAGATTCAACAAGTTTAACTGTATTTACCATTGTGAAGCGCTGATGGCGAATACTGAATTTTTGATGATAATAGGTACGATTTCCTCATGTGACTGTAGTATAGACAAATCAACAGTGTCTGTCTTATGTAGCCGTCTGTTAAATACCACTAACTGCAAGCGGCTAAAAGAAATTTTATATTATGCCAAACAACCATATATACATTGTATTGTGATTAATAAACATTGATTAAAATTGTTAAATGAAAACTTCATGTATTACTATTTCAACAGCAATTTCTTTTATTTTACAATACCTATTCATAACTAAAATACCTTAAGTTGTAATTTTTAGGAATTTTTTATTGAACTTAAAATAGAATTTTTAGAATATTTAAACTCTAAATATATTTGATATTTTTATTATTTTATTTCATAAAAGGTCAATTTTGTTTTTAACAAAACATATATAATTCAAGGCTCATTGAAATATAACTTTTTTCTTGTAGAAATGAATGCCTTTAGCTTATTTTTCCTGCACTTTTGTACAGCTAGCACTTACTCTTTGTTATAAAGTATGAAACAGACTCCCTCTGCGGATTTTGAGATCCCACTTGTGCACTGTACAGCATCAGGGCCTATATGTTTCTCCGATATTGATGGATTTTTGAATTCCCTCCGACTTTGTGTGTGTATAACCTGAAAATTAGCAAAAATAAGAATTACTTTTTCCTTATAAAACTTAATTGAGAGTCCAAATGAAGAAGATTGCCTTTAAACTATCGTATTGTTAACGGGTCTTCAATCTTTATAGTGAAAGAACCTTTTTTATTCTACAGCTGTACATGTAGACTTAGTGTTTTATATGAAATCTCTAACAAGACATTTTAACATTCTATTTCTTCCTTTTTGCTTCAAATTTTGTAAAATGTAATTCCAGTATAAAATCAAAAAGCATAAAATTCCAGATTTATGGCAGATTAAAATGAAATTTTGTCAGTGTCTGCAGTCAAAGAAATGACGAAATCTGAAGTCAGGAAACTATTAAGGATGCTAGATTGTGATTTCTGATTTCTAGAAATGTGCCATAAGAATTTTTTTATGTTTTTGCTTTCCTTTTTTGACTGGTACACATACTTTCAGTAGACAGATGTGGTTCTTGAGATCTTTAAAAGATTCCACCCTATTTTCATTTTTCTTAATTACCTAAAGTTTATAGGTAAAGGACAAAAACAAATAAGAAAAGATCATATGGGTGACTGAGGAGACCTAGAATCCTCTATGTACATACTTAATTCCTATCATAAAGAGTCCTTACCACAAACAGTTCATGGTTATCTTCATAGCTAACTTTACATCTGAAAAATATGTCCTCGCCAAACACAAGAGGGGGTTTTACCAGTTCCAGAGAGGCATAATATTTGAATTCTTCCTGGAAAATTTTCTCAGCATTGAGTTCTGTCCCTTTGTCCCACTTGTTAAACCGTCCTCTCAGTTTTTGAGTTTTGTTGTGGGCGGCCTTAGCACTGGTAAATAATGGACTGGTAATGTCCTAAATTTACAGAAAGTATGCCAGCTAAAATAATTCTAGTAAGTTAAATTTGAAAGAAATAAATTGCTTAATCAGTGCACTTAAAATAAACTTGACTAGGATGAAATAAAAAAGATATTTTTCTTTCAACAGAAATACAAAATTCAAATTCCTGCTACACATCTAGCAGAAATATATACATCACCTATACTTTTTTTGGCCCAATTGAATGGAACACTTTTACGTTTATAATTACCGACTGTGGAATCCTGCAGCCCTGGACATAACATAACCTCAGTACTTCCAACATACACCTTTTTACTGGTTCCTCTGTATTTAAACCTTTCACTGTGTCCCGTGCCCTCTGAATAAACACACAATATTCACTTAATTCATATTAAACATATTGAAAAGTTATCTAGAAGATGCACTTCCTTTCTTTTGCAAAATAAAAGTTTCACAAACCTAAGGAACTAAACGTCAAATTTTACAACTGCTAAAGAAACCTGGAATATGGTACCTCCAGGACAAGGCAAGCAGATTTATTCTGTTAATCTTACCTAGTAACAGACATATAGACAGACTGGCCAGACTGTATATATCCTTATCTGATAAAATTTACTCTGAGCACAGAGGCCAGATTTATCCTGAATAGACATAGCTCCTAAGCAGGCACTAGGCCATACTGATTTTGAATATCTATATATCGTTACCTGATAGACAAAGTCCCTGAGTATACAGGCCAGGTTGACCCTTGCTCTCTCTCCATTAGGCCCTTGCCAGTAGAGTTTGAATACAGGCTTGGCTGGCCTCTGATCAAAGTTTCCTGGCATTATCATCTGTACAACACAGCCATTCTGACCTCGATATATCTCCATTGGTATTAAGACTGGTGGTGAAACTGTTAAATATATAGAATACTATAGAAAACATAGCTACTATATGCTTGTGCCCCCTCAATAATAAGGTCTGATGACTTTTTTTTTTGCTTGTCAAGTAGTTGATAGTGCCCTCCCAACTGAAAATTTATGGTTGTGCCTCCCCCCCCCCCCCCCCTAAACTGAAAATGCTTCCTATGGGCCTGAATATAATGGATATCTTTATTTAGATTAAAAGATTAATATTATATATTGAACAAGAAAAATGTGGTTACATTTATTTGTGGGGAAAAAACTGCATTAGAAAAAGAAGTAAATTAATTCATGGCATAAAATTCAATGTAAACAAGCACCATATTTCCATGTTACTTTTAGATTTTCTTTGAACATGAGTGGTTTTCAAAATTAAAAAAAAAGATTAAAATAGGGCAATCTCTAAAATTGTTTGATTGCCCTCTCCCAACTGACTGGCTAAAAATGGTCCGATAAAACTTTTTTTACCTCCTGGAAGCAATTATTTTTTATGTATTCTGGACAATAGATTTTAAAAATTTAGATTGAAATTGAAATTTTCTGAAAAAAAAATTCTTACCTACCTAACGACCCATTTTTTTTCATCCTGAGTCGGGAGAGGGCAAACAAACATTATTTTAAAGGTGTCCTAATAGTCTTCAGGTATTCTCTTGACTGCTATAGACAATTTTCATTGACTACAATTGTTTTTATGAATTTCCATAATATATAGCATGTACGAGGGTTGTCCCAAAATTCCGTAGACAAGCGTGGTTTCGTAGGAACACCGATGTCATGTGAAACTTTGTACATACATAAAACTAATAATATCTTATAAATTTATGGACATATATTGAGCAATTACACATTTGAACCCTATTTAAATACAATATTTCAGTGTCTGGTACAAGAAGGCAGAGCATTTAAATACCCATATATTGCTATTAAAAATCGATATATGATATTCAAAATTTTACGAAAAGGTATTTAATATTTAAATTTTGAAAATAGAAATAAAAATTATTGATATTGCATTATTAACTACCTTTCCTCCAATTTTGTGGCATATGACTTAATTTATATTATTTTTATTACGTTTCATATACACCGGTTTCAATTCTGACTTGTCGAAAATTGACTGTTGACTGTTGTGTTAACGAGGGCGGCACACCGAACTGTGATCAAATGTTCTAACTTGAATTCACCCCTACAGAAATGCAGAAGTCATAAATGGAAATGTATTCCGGTCCTTGTTATATCAAAATTGTCTAAGTATGTGAAAAAAGTGAAAAAAAAGAGAGACGAGCCGAAGAGAGGGGCAAGAAATCGTTGTCAAAGTGACAATTTTAACTCCATTTGTGAAGACGGAGGAAAAACCCTTGGAAACATACCTGGGCTTTTAAAATCATTATAATTGGATACATATACATGTGGCTGCATAATTTGTTGTATTTTTTAATGTTAAATTATATCATAGCTGTTAAGATATTTTTCATTTATTTCTATAATCTTTATGTTAAATTATAGAATTTGAGTCTTGTAATAAGTGTATCTACCCCAATAAAAAATGGTGACGTTAAGCATGTTAAGTGTATCTTTTCTGACGTCGTAGATTGCTCCGGGTGTAAAGGAACGGTAATACTGAAATTGTAATTACACGAATTGTTTTCAAACAATCATGTTAAAACTTCGTAATTTACCAACCAATAAGTAAACACACTTCATCCACCAAGATAATTTTACAGAGGTACATTCATTTTTGTAAAAGTTATGGGCTCAGTCTACAGAATTTTGGGACAACCCTCGTATAGCATGATTGGAATCCTTAAATTTAGATATAATTTTTATGGCCACAGGTGATGATGCCCAACATGTGGATCCCACCTTACAGATATTATTCTACACCCAATAACTTTATCTTGTCTGGTACTGATTTTCACAATGAGATTTACCCATCTTTCTTCCTTTTGATTTTCACCCTGTATTATCAAAACCATTTCTTTTTCATGTTTATATATGACAGTGTCAATTTCTACTTTAAATTGATGGTAATTTGTTTAAATATGTGACTGACACCTTGTTAAAATTAAACTATAAAGGAAGAGAGCTTAATGGGAATTTATAGGGGGGAGAGGACAAAAATGCCCCCAAAATACAGTAATGATTACCATTATGGTAGTATTATTTCTAATTCCCATTACATTTATTACATGTGTGAGAGAGAGAAGAGAGAGAACTTAGATCAAAGGTTTAATATTTAAAGAATTCTAGCTGATTCAGAAAAAACAAAATATTTCCTTCATCATTTTAATAAGCAGATATGTCAATGGTCAATGTTTGCTCAAATAATGAATTTTATAATTTTCTGAGTGACACTTACAGAGATGTCTTTGATTATTTATATAATTACAATAAACAGAGGGAATGCTCCTCAAAGTCATGGTTGTCTGGGATACAGGGAGATGTATGGCACTAAAATAGAAAAAAAAAAATATTGTAATGAATGAGCAAAAAAAAAAAAAATCCTTGATATCACTTCTAAAAGCTGAATTCAAGCAACTATATAAGAACTTAAAACTATGTTTACCCCACCTCCTATGATTTTTTGATACTTGATTACAATAGGTTGAAGTCTGTCAAGTGAAGGAGGTGTAAGACATATACACAGTCACTTGATATCACTACATGGTTGACACAGAATTATTGTTCTTTTGTAACACTTAGAACAACTCGAGTTCCTTAATTGTTTTGATGTTTACCAAGTTTCTGTTCACAAGTAAAAAGTTAACTACAATGAAGCGCATTGAAGTGGTACAATTTTTTGTTTGAGTGGAAAGTTTGGGTGTTTCTTCTCGCACGTCAATTGGTACAGAATGACACGCCCATTTCTTTAGAAATGAGAAAGAAATATTCGTCGTAATAATGCTTTAGGTAGCCCCACTCTCTGCGACTAGTAACATGAATTACACTGAAATGGAGATTTTATAAAGTAAGAAGAGAGAGTTAGAGACCCCGCTTCTGTAAAAGACGTATTGCAATGAACATGTACATAATTATGAATTTTTCCTGTTTATTGGAGTTACCAAAACACATGTATCGGTTGAACACTTGTTTACTTGGTGTTGTGTAGACTGTCAATTTGATTGGCTATTATATTATTTTATGGAATATCTGTTCTTACAGGTATTCGAATGAACCATTTGAGCGTTGTTTTTCCTTTCTAAAGAAATAGACGTGTTATTAAATGACAATCAACGTTCTAAGGAAAGCTCAAAACGTTCCATTCAAACAGAAAATTTTACCACTTCAATGCGCTTCATTGTAACTTAAGTAATGAGAACCAATTCTGGAACCTTTTTCTCCTTTTACTGAAAGTCTTCAAAACAGCAAGAAACACTGACAAGTATTGTAGTGACTGGGTACGGGATGATATCTGGTTAGTAAATTTCATACTAAGGGTTAAGTAGAACAATAAGATGATACATTTAAGACAGCTTACCCAGTGTAGGGGTTAAGTAGAATGATGACACAAGACAGCTTACCCAGTGTAGGGGTTAAGTAGAACTGACTGAAGAGGTGGGAGGGACATTTGGAGATCTCCTGTCAGGTGACCTTCAGGGGTCAAATGTAGGTTAAGGTCACGACAACTTATATCTGCCTCTGTTGGCTCACTGAATTATCAAAATCATAATGTCCTATTGTACACAAAGTTTGGTACCATCATTCAAACAGAGTAATGACAAAATAGCTATGAAGAGTATAGTATATGCCAATAGCTTTGTACTACTAGTATTTTCCTTATTAAATGGTCCAGTATTTACATGTAAATTACATCTTTAAATTTTACTAGTATTGGTACTTTTCTTTCTCCATTACTTTATTTGTACTTTACCCCTAACCCTACCATTTTCTGTAGTGGTACAGACCTCTTAAAACTGTATGTCCAATCAAAGTTCCAATGGTTGTCTTCAGACTTTAGGGAGAAGAATCTTGGGGGGTTCAGTTGGGTTCTCCATAGGACTTTGAGGGGTTTAACTGAGGGGGATCGCTCCACGGCCTCTGTCAGGGCCTCCCAGGGACACTCCTTGTATTTCTCGCAAGTAAAGATGGTCCTGCAGAAAGAGTAGAATGTGTGACACAATAATCATTATAACACGACTCTCACTGACACAGAAGGAACCTGATATGTTTCCAAAAGAAAACATTTTTTTAAGCACCATTGATGTGGATAAGGCAGGAACATCTTTCAATGTTTTGTACCAAAAGTAAACACTGTTCTACATATGTAAATACATACGTAAAAGAAGAAAAAGAAGTCCCCATAAATTACACATGTTACAAAGTTCTGGATTCACCTTTGACCAAATGAAGGGCCATGATTTGAACAAATATGTATCTACACTACAGATAGATTTTGGATGACATATAGTTTCCTTCTGAGTTATTCCCTTAGAAAAACAATGTTTTTAAAACTACTGACAAGTTAGACAAGTTCGATCGCCAGTGGCCGAATAGCTCAGTTGGTAGAGCACCTTCCTTGGAATTCAGAGGGCCCAGTTTCAAATCACAGTCTGGTTTGTCGTATTTTTCTCCTTTACCATTACATTTGGTGCCGTGCCATGCCCTGGAAATGACAGGGAAGAGCCTGCGTTGATGTCTATTGGGGACCAAATACCTTTAACGAGGGAGGAATGTAGCTGTCAGATGGGTTTAATCCCCAGTGGCCAGAAAGCTCAGTTGGTAGAGCACCTGACTGGAGATTCAGGGGGCCCAGTTCAAATTCCGGTCTGATCCTTTGCATTTTTCTTTTTTCTTGCTAAACTTGCACATTAATTAATATCAGTAACTGTGGTCCTGCTGTACTTCCAACAACAAGAAGTCTATGAGCCAATGCTCACTAGTAATACCCCTGCTCTGATGTGAATATATGCTCTCATGAATACCACTATATGGGATGCCTTAGACAAAGAGTGTGCTAAAATTTCAAGCATATGCAATGAGTAGTTGCTTAGAAAACTGCAACGGTAATTTTGGTACGGACAGATGTAAGGATAAAAACATGAAGTTGACATCAGATTCGTACAAAAATAAATCTCTATATATGGCATGCCTAGACAAAGGGTGTGCTAAAATTTCAAGCATATGCAATGAGTAGTTGCTTAGAAAGCTGCAACGGTAATTTTGGTACGGACAGATGTAAGGATAAACATGAAGTTGACATCAGATTCGTACAAAAATAAATCTCTAATATATACTGTAGATTCCTTATTTTACGCGAGTACTTATTATAGCAAAATGGCCCTAAGATGTCAAATCATGAGAAGTATAATTCGCAAATGGACACTTGAGCAAGAGTTTTTTCATGGATTTCAGCACCATAAATTTAAAATTAAAGCGAGTAATTTTATTTCGCGAGTGGTTCTTCTCGCATAATTACACGATAATTAATTCCACGCGTATATTTATTAGGAATCTACAGTATGGCATGCCTAGACAAAGGGTGTGCTAAAATTTCAAGCATATGTAATGAGTAGTTGCTTAGAAAGCTGCAACGGTAATTTTGGTATGGACAGATGTAAGGATAAACATGAAGTTGACATCAGATTCGAACAAAAATATATTTCAATATATGGCATGCCAAGACAAAGAGTGTGCTAAAATTTCAAGCATATGCAATGAGTAGTTGCTTATATAGAAAGCTGCAACGGTAATTTTGGTATAGACAGACGTAAGGATAAACATGAAGTTGACATCAGATTCACACAAAAATAAATCTCTATATATGGCATGCCCAGACAAAGGGTGTGCTAAAATTTCAAGCATCTGCAATGAGAAGTTGCTGAGAAAACTGCAACAGTAATTTGCTACGGGCAGATGCATGGATAAACAGGAAGTTGACATCAGATTTGTACAAAATTGAATCCAACCATATGGTATGCCTAGGCAGAAAGTGTACTACAATTTCAAGCATATACGATGAGTAGTTGCTGGGAGAACCACGACAAAATTTTTAATTGAAAGACACATAGATTAACAGGAAGTTGACATCAGATTCCTACAAAAATGAATTTCACCATATGGGATGCCTATAGACAAAGAGTGTGCAAAAATTTTAAGCATCTACTATGAGTAGTTGTTGAGAAAATGTCAACAAAAATTTGTTACAGACAGAAACACAGACAGACAGATACACAAGGGTAAAACAGTATACCCCCTCTCCTTCAGAGTGGGGGTATAAAAATTATGTAAAGATTTCTTCCTACCCAGTCCAAAACCCCACCCAACCCACCCCTGTTATGACCTACCATAGTCCTGGATCCCAAGATTTGCACCAATTTTCATCTAAACTTTTTGAGATTTGTGTAACAGTTGTATCAAACCATAGGTCATTGTTGTTAATACATTGAATTGGGCTGCGAGGAAGATACTTGTATCAAATGACAAAAGTAAAAAAATTCAACATTCATTTGCAATATCCTAAACCACATGTAATAGGAAAGGTACACATGCCATGGGCCAGGATTTCAATCCTGGATCCTGAACTCTACATGGATGCAACAGAGCTTTCTGCATGGCCTTTGACACACAAACCTGTCAAACTGCCAGACTCTACCCTCCTTACATTCAAACATATTTGCCCCCAAAACCTAAGCTCATCAAAATCCCTATCAGGATTTTTTCTGTCATTTTCATGGCATGGCACAGCACCAAAAGTAGCAGGAAACAGGAAAGTGCCAGAAATCACACTGGGATTAGAATCTATAACTCTAAAAACTAGAGTGGTATGTGAATCTGTCACGGTAACCTACTTTTTGGTAAACATACTCCCAGACCCCAAAATGCATCAACTGACAAAGTTTGATGATTTTAAGTCTCTTATTATTTGAAAGTTTTAGATATTGCCCTAAAATTCCCAAAGTACGTCACTGTGACACATTTTGAGGACCCAACATACATCAACTCACAAAGTTAAAATGATTAAAAGCAAATTAGTATCTGAAATATTTAAATATAGCCATAAAATCCCAAAAGTAGGTTACTATGACCTATTTTTCAGTTGACACACTCAAGGACCCGAGATGCATAAACTGACAATGTTTATGATTCTATGCCAATTAGTATCTGCATTACTTAAATATAGCCTTAAATTTCCATAAGTAGGTCACAGTGACCTCCTTTTCAGTTGACACACTTTCAGGCCCAAGATGCATCAACTGACTAAGATTGATGATTCTAAGCCAATTAGTATCTGAAATATTTAAATATAGCCATAAAATTCTAAAAGTAAGTCACCGTGACCTACTTTTTGGTTGAAATACCTTGAGGCCTTATGTTGCATCAACTGACAAGGTTTGATGATCATAGGCTTCAAAGTGTCCAAAATATGCCTCTGAAACAATTTCAAAGTATGTCACTGTGACATACTTTTTGATATGTTTAAAGGCCACAAGATGCATCAATTAACTAAGTTTGATGATTCTAAACCTCTCAGTATCCGAAATAATGACTTTAAATGTTTTGAAAATGATTAGCCATAAATTTAAAAAGTAGGTCAAAACGACCTACTTTTAGATTGACACACTTCAAGGCCCCTTAATACATAAACTGACAAGTTTTGATGATCATAGGCTTCAAAATGGAGTCAATGTAATATGAGGTCCGAAGATGCATCATCTGACAAGATTTGATGATCCTAGTCCTTATAGTAAGCAAATTATCAGTTTTAAAATAACATAATTTTTGCTCAGTTTTGAAGTGACCTTGAGACCACGCCCTTTGCCCAAGGGTGATGCCTTGAACAATTTGTAATTTAGAACATATCTTCATCTTTGTATGTAAATTTGATGATAATCTACCCAGTGGTTCTTGAGAAGAAAATTTTTTAGCAACCAGTACTTCTGTTTTTATTTTCCTAATTACCTCCCCTGTTCAAAGGTCACATCCCTAGTTTTAGCATCAACGAGAGCCCTTGGGCCAAGGATACTAGTACTCTGTGACAAATTTGACAAAAATTGGCCAAGGGGTTCTTGAGATATGGTCCATATTCTAAAAAGTTCATGCATACCACACAAATGGCCATAGCATTGCTCTTTGAGCCTTTCGCTCAGAAGAGCTACAAAAAATAGCAATGTATCAAAAGGCACTTACTCTTGCTGTCGGAACAATTGGTACGTAGCTTGTACTCTTTTTCTGTTTTTCTGGATGGCATACAGCATGGATACAAAAACATATAGCTCTGGGTATACACCACAAAGGGGTTTCAGCCTCACTTTGGCATCTTCTAACCAATCAACTCCCATTTCTGACAAGATTTACATCACATGACATTTAATTTTCATAACAAGCTTTTTCTAGACTGAATATACAAGATTTTTAAAAATATTGGTCCATTTGGCCCCTTGAGCAGCAACAAAGATTTACAAAGTTTTACAAAAAAGGAGGAGGATCCAAATGATAGAACAAACATGATCTTATACAACAATAAGAGCAGTACATACAATTGCATATTCTGCAAAAGAATACATAAGACTCTTAAACCAATACAGTTAAATGCCTTGTGTTATTTCTACTTTAAAAGTGTATCAAGTTGTAACTGGGGAGGGAAAAATGCAACAGACCAGGATCCCAATCCATGCCTCCTGAATCACTAGTCAGGCTATCTACCAAGTAAGCTAGCTATCTGGTGCCAAAGATGGCCACTAGCTGGCAGTAGGTGCTAGAAAGAAAAGATCCTTCACTGGTCAAATGCCCTAATTGCCACGTACAGGTCTAAATTTGCTACTCTTCACTGGTACATGTGAGTGTTGGCATCTCAATATGAGTGAAAAATTCTTGAAGGGATGTTAAACAACCATACAACCAAATTCTCCCTCTTTAAAGGTCCTCTCTTCTGAGGACACCAACCCAGGCACTTTTCTGACAGATTTTTCACCTGTCACTTTCCTCTTTTCACCTGTCACTTTTTTCTCTGTAGATGCTTTCAGGGATATAAGACATGGCACCAAATGTAACAGAAAAGGAGTAAAACGTGAAAGACTAAAACCAATATTCAAACCCAGGCCTCCTGAATCACTAATCAGGTGATTTACAACTTTAAAAGTGCAATTTATGCCACTGGCAATTCAACTTGCCTGACTGCCACAAAGTACACTGTATTACCTGAGCCTGCATGACTGCCACAAAGTAGTACCTGACCAACACGTTGTAAAATATAACTTCATGTGTGCTCAAATAATCTACATCTATCCACAGTCTTGACTTGAGTTAGGATTACTAGACAAACCTACCAAAGCGTGAGTTGCTGTGGTAACACAGAAGTGAATCCATGTAGAAGATATATTCCAGGCTGTCTTTTCCCCAGGCAGGTAATGCATGGACACAGTGGATCCACTTATCAGCTGCCATTCGGGCTTTCTCAAAGGTCATTACTCTGTCAAGGTCAAACAATAATAATTCCTTTTCCTCTGTAGTACTTTACATTAGCATTATAAGTGAGGATACAAGTTTTCCCTTCACCTTCACATAATTTTGATGTCGAAATTACTGGGCAAATCTTCCCTCAATAGACTAACAGTTAAAATGTCACATTAACTTTTGTTACTAGGGGCAAAATTTTAGCCTTTTACAATTTTTTGTTAAAAATCTAAAAATACTTATGTGTTGAAATGGAAAAGTTATTATAGATTATGCAGTGTTTGAAACTCACCGTAAAATTAGCCAGACATGCAGGACTGACTGGTACATGTAGTAAAAGTTGTCAGCCCTGCCAAATATCTACTAGCCCTAGAAAGTAAGTGTCTTTTATAAATTTGTTCTAGCCATTATGTGACTGCAGGGAGTAGGTCACCAAAACTTCAATCCCATATTTATTTATCAATTTAAAGAAAAAGAGACCAAAGGGCCTTAAGGTCACCTGAGTATAATACATGGGACCATGAAATTCATATTTTTTTTCTCCATTTGCCAATAGTTGCTATCTATCAAATTGGATAACGGGTTCCAAAGAAAAAGTGAAAATGTTCAAATGTAAAAATAGACGACTGACAACACCCAACATCTGATGAAAACAGATTGCAATAGGTCATCTGAGTGAATCAGGTGACCTAAAATCAAATGAGATATTTTTTTTATACAAAGGCATTATTAGACTGGTAGAGACTAAAATAACATGAACAATAATAATCTCACAAGAATGCTGTGTTACTCTTAAATCTTGTAAACTTTTAATTATTGGCACATAAAAACTCAAATCATTGGAATAGTTCAGTATTCATACTGACAGTGTATACAAGGAAATTTTTGTCCCAGTTTTATTTCTGTCTCTTTGGGTCTATATCCCAAGTGGACAAATTTAAAATAAGGTGAATTAAATATGACACCAAACTGAATCTGGGTGAATAGTGTTTGCAAGAGTGAAAATAACACAGGAAAAAATAACCCTGTAAACAGATATAAAAATATATGGTCAATAAGACTGACCCTTGGTCACAAAGATTAGCCTTTAAGAGTGAGATTTGTTTGGAGACCTGCTGGGCCACTTCATTTTGACAATAGTACGGCTTGGATGCGAAAACCTCCGATATGTCAGCCATACTGTCAAAGGACAACAGAGCTGGGTCATCAAAAAAGTGCAACATTCTGCCTATCTCGTACAAATACAGCGCCTTGTATCTTGCTGAAATGAACAACATTATATATTTACTATCTCGTAGAAAACACAGCACCTTGTGTCTGAAAATAAACCATATTATATGTATATCATGATCATCTAATGCAAATACAGCTCCTTTATATCTCGCTGAAATAAACATTACACTGTTACATTTTCAACAGTGAAATACTGTGATTTATTATGCTTCCTGTCAGTTTGTCTCTATATAATCAATACCCAAGTATTTTGGCATAGTGTTCTAAGGATTTACATAGCGTAAGCATACTATGCCAAAATAGTGCACAGCTTCTTTTTCTGAAGAAAATCTGATAGCACTCACTCTGGGGATTGATCTCGCAACCCCGAGATTGTCAGTTGGACACACTACCGATTCAGCCACAGACACCGTTATCAAACATAGTTACTGTATTTTAATGTATATAAACATAGTTTCAAATACTTGACACTTAAAGAAAAAATAAGCAAAATAATTTTTCAAAAATAGTTTCTTGCAACTTTTTTTCCCTTTACTCAGCTAAAATTCTTTGAAACTATCTGTACATTATACCCAACTGCATGAAACACTCAAAAAAATTATGACGTAATTGTATCGCAATGTGACATCATAATAAGGGTGTACTAACATATGTTAATAGGTGATGAAACATTGGAAATGGAAAAAAATATTGTCGTTTTTATACAACAGTCAGCATAATAATAACAATAGCACTGAGCACTCCTCTCCGCCCCTAACTAGTATTTAGTCATAGTGCATGCAAAGCACAATACTGTCATATAACTTTATACAAACACAACACTTTTTGTCTCGCTGAAATAAACAACACACACACTATATATATATATATATATATATATATATATATATATATATATATATATATATATATGTATATATATATATATATATATATATATATATATATATATATATACATTTCCTATCTCATCAAAATAAAGAGGCTTGTATGTTGCTGAAACAGAAACCACCAGTATATGTATGTACCAGTGCATATATACTAAGATAAACTGTCTAGCATTCAGTGTTTCATCTGGATTATACATATGAAAAAAAAAACCCTGATCTTATACATTTATATTAGCTCTATGAAAAGAATTTTTTGTTAATTTTGAGTTTCCTACATTTTTTGTTTGTATGAATCAGATGATGGAAGCCTTCTCTGGCCCTGACAATGTCTCCTCTTGCCCAGAATATGTACGGCAGGACTTTGTCATAGAATGCTCCCATAACAATAGGGTATCTGAAAGTCAAACAAAATTCTTGATACTCATGTTGTATACATATTTACATCCACTTAATATTATTTCCTTTATTTCTTATAAAAACCATTGCCGTTAATCAGTCCATAACCTACACTAAGCAAGCCACTTGCATAGATTTCTTCAGCAACAGCTGTTCCATCAATTATGCATACAATGACATACACATTTAACATATTTAATTTACTTTGAATGTTTTTTTTTTATATAGATATAAATATAAACAATAAAATGTCTTTCTTTGTTTGTTAGTATGGGAATTAACGTCGCAGCTATTGCAGAAAAAATTCACATAACCCGCTTACGAGGGTTATGTATTTTTTTCTGCAACAGCTGCAACATTAATTCCCGTACTAACAACCAAAGAAAGCATTTTATTGTTTAAATTAATTTTTGGCTTATGTTTCATTGGACCTTTCATTTATTGTGTTATAATAGAGATGGAATCTTTACTACTTAACTCATTGTTCAAAAAACTCAAGACATACATGTATGTTCCATAACCTGTACAAGTTTCTTAAAACTGAGTTTTTTAATTCAAGTTTTAAATCTTTGTTTTTTGAAAAAATCAAAACAAAACAAAAGGCTTGAAGATAATAATGTTATATGTATTCCTCCTGTTGTGAAACTGAAAACATTTATCAAAATTTATCTATTTATAACATGATACGAAACGTAAGTATTACATCAAATCACAAAATTCACTAACACCAGCTACTGGAATTTGGCAGTGCTTGCATTCTTTCTCCAGTATATGTGTTTTACCTTGTTTTGAGTGTCGTAACAACATTATCTACTGCTCTGTCATATGGGGCGGAGCCATCTCTCGCCTTCAGTTTAGGGTTTCCTTTGTGAGGGTCTGGGAGGGGCAACGTCAAATGCAAGAAGCTTCCGAGGACTACAGAAAAGGAATCAACAAAGCAATAAAGAAATAATTTTTATTAAAAAGGTTTACATATGTAAAAAGTCAGCAGGTATAAGCAGATATTCATTCAGAATATGTAATATCCTTAAGTCGCGGGTTTGAATCCCACTGTGGGACGTGGAGACCGGTCCTTTGGATGAGACCATATAAACAAAGGTCCCTTGTCGCAGTAGGTGCTGGCACGAAAAAGATCCCTCACTGCTCAATGGCCGTAAGTGCCAAGTATAGGACAAAATTTGCAGCTCTCCATCGGCAAGTGGTGGCATCTCCATATGAGTGAAAAATTCTCGAGAGGGAAGTTAAACAACATACAAACAAACAGAATATGTAATTATGCCCCCATGTACACGCATAGTCTGGTGCATTTTTTGGTTACTGTTGGGTCATTTTACTGCAGGAACTTCATTTGAACATCATTTCTATGCAAAATTAAAGGTTACGTGTTTATTGCTGATATTCTTAGATAACTTTAGACTAACAACACTGCATTATCAAGTACTGTATGTGTACTTAAAAAAGCGGGCTTCATATTTTAGCAGCTTTGGTGCAGACAACTATGCGCTAATTCATGAATACCGCTAAGAAATCATTTATTAATACAATATATGGCATGGACATGTAGAGCGCTAATTCATGATTTCGCCAACAACTCCATACCCAGTGACTGCACTAAATTTTGAATATGCCAATTTATGTACACGTACAGTAATTGAAGTCTCAAGCTTACCTAACATCAGTTTGTTGGAGAAATAAGACCTAGATGAGTAAAAAGAGTAGAGTTGAGTTACAGGTAAACAGCTGATTTTTCTGTCCCCTAAGAGAGGTCTGACATATCTTCCAGGAATATGACTGTGAGGGTCAATATTCCACACGTTTCGTACGAGAACACTCAGTTCATAAACACCTGTATGCATATCCAATTTAAGCTCTTCTTCATATTTAGATAGAATTGAATTCAACCAGGTTACTTTTTCATTGTGAATCTCAGCTTCTTTGTTAATATCCTTTCTAAAACTGACTGGAATCATACAATGTCTCCTCAGTTTTTTATTTCTACTTAACAATTTCACACAAAGAGAGTACAGAGATGGAATTTCTTTGTGAACATATATTGTTACAGGATCTTCTAGAATATCACTGTCATAAAATGGAAGTTCTTTAAAGACAGAGGAGTTGCATTGAAACTGTCTTCTTTTCCTTTTTTGTTTTTTACTAGGTGCTCTTTTATATATGCCATTCCTATTTTTATCTTCTGTAGTAAAAAAACTAAAATCATTTTCATATACATGAACTTCTTGCAGCACTGTTTCAACGTCTTCATCTTTTTTGGATGAACATGTGTTTGATAGCAATGTAGCATTATTATCTTGGTTAACATCATGCACTGCGACAAGATTTTCCTCTGCAGAGAAATATTCACTCTCATCTGATTGGTCATTTTCACTGAGAGTGCTACACTCATCAGAAGGCTTTCTGAATTCCTGATATATGTCGTTTGTATCACTGTTAGATGAGCTGAAGGAATCAGACAAGTCTGACAAGGATTTACAGGCATTTTGCTGACTTTTCCTTCTTCTTCTAGACTTGCCTACTATTTCAGTTTTCTGACTGAATTCCTGCGATATTACCCTCGTGTAGGATGGACGATGTCTTCTTTGTGTAATCAATATTTTAAGCCCGGTTTTATCTTCTTCCATCTTGATTAGTGGTCTCCTTAGGCTAAACAACAACATAAAGAAATCAATGCAAGAATTAATATTTTCATGACATTATTTAATAAAGCATAGCTATTGACTTACATAGAACATTCTATTGTTAAAATGATAGTGAGAGCTTGCCCCGAGGCACAGCAAGATTATTCTTATTATACCATTGACTGAACTCTCAAAATTACATGCTAACATAGATCTTAATAATTTGAAAATACAAATAATCCAATAAAAAGCAAAAACAGTTGACAGTCAAAATAAACAGCTCATGTATCCTAACATGGTATCCGTACACTGGTACAGGTACAGCAAGCATAAATCCTTTAATTTTAAACGGTTTTAAAAAATAGATTTAACCCCTTTTATGCAGAGATATATCCGAAGAGTCCAAATGATCACTGATTGGCCAAGTTATCATGTACTGACATTTCCTTAACTTTAATATCAGCCACTTATTCTGCAAGACAGCCGATTTCACAACACATAGAAACACTCAAACAGTGTTACTTTTACTTTCATTATAGCAACGCCGATGGTATTTCGTTCACTAACATATTCGGACCCCGCAGAGAAGTTTTTTTCTCAATGTTAATAATATTTACAGCCATATACATACAATATTAACAATTCCTGGTCATAGTGACCTCTGGAACTTAGTGAAATCTCTAAATACTGAATCTTATACAATAATCTTGTAAAGTGGAACGAAAGCTTATCAGAGAAAATAAAATTGGAACAAGGTGACAGGGTGCCAAATTATCTACTCTAGTCACAGGCACTTGTTTCGTATACGGGGCACTCCTACTTATTTTTACCACGTGAAAATAAGTAGGGATGCCCCGTATACGAAACACAGGCCCATAGGAAGCAGTTTCAGTTCAGTTTGGGGGGGGGGGGGGGGAGGGCAGCCATACATTTTTCAGTTGGCACTACCAAAAACTTCCTGACAAGCAAAAAAAAAAAAAAAAAAAAAAAAAAAAAAGAAAGGTCATCAGACGTTTTTATTGAGGGGGCACAAGCATATAGTATCTATGTTTACTATAGTAATTATATATCGGCAAAATTATTGGGGGGGGCACGCCCCACACATTCACATTTTATTATATACAGTAATATGACATTTTTAAAACGTGCTAATTTCAGTGATTTTTTTTATTTTTATGTTATCGAGTGTATTCAGAAACACCTAGAAAAAAAAACATGATACACAAAATACACAATCCTGAAACCAAAGGCCTATGGAAGAAAGAGGATACTAGCAATGGAGTATTAAAATGATTTTAATTACATCGACTATTTGTTTGTGAGGAATTTTGAGTGACAACCTTCTCATTAAATATAAAAACCACCTTCACATAAAAAAAACATCAACATAACATAAAAAAAGCCACCTTCACATAAAAAACCATCTTCACATGAAAAACCACCTTCACATGAAAAACCACCTTCACATGAAAAACCACCTTCACATAAAAAACCACCTTCACAAGAAATAACCACAGCATAACATTAAAAAGCACCACCTTCACATGAAATAACCACAGCATAACATAATAAAGCACCATCTTCACATGAAATAACCACAGCATAGCATAATAAAGCACCATCTTCACATGAAATAACCACAGCATAACATAAAAAAGCGCCATCTTCACATGAAATAACCACAGCATAACATAAATAAGCACCATCTTCTCATGAAATAACCACAGCATAGCATAATAAAGCACCATCTTCACATGAAATAACCACAGCATAACATAAAAAAGCACCATCTTCACATGAAATAACCACAGCATAACATAAATAAGCACCATCTTCTCATGAAATAACCACATAAGGCAGCTATGGCGTTCCAGCCTTGCATTTACTCCCAGGAAAAATTGTTTAAAGACAATGAAGTACTGATGAACATAAATCACTGTTGTTTACTTAAGTGGGCAAAATATCTACAAATGAAGTGTTCTATCTATTCATCTTGGCCTATTAAAGTGTTATGAATATTTGATATGATCACAAATTAAGTAATAAACTGTACATTCAATTTATTTTATTCTTGATCAAAGGGCAGATCACTCTATATTTCCATAAAAATACCACAAAATCAGAACTCTCTATTGTGCAGTGTATAGAGGGCTCTTAAACAAGTTTCCTCACAAAAAATTGAGGAACCTTACCAGGCATTAGTGCAAGATACCAGATGATGGAGTTCTCTATATAATCTTACTGGAAATCTCTTGAATTGTCAAACATTGAATATCACAATTTTTGGTGTATCTTTTTTCCAGACATTTTGAAAACAGTTTAAGAATCACAAGATATTGGTATATAATTATGAATAATTTTCAATATATTATGAAGAGATATAAAACAGATGTTCGAGGAACACGTCGTCTGACCTTAAGAAGAAAATAAATAATTTTTCTTTGATCATCTTGAAAATAAATAATCTGTCCTCGACTGGCATGAAAACATATAAACTGGCTCAAAAAAGAAACAAGCTAATTCAGTGAATTTGTGTCCCCCGCTTAAGGAAAAAAGAAGAACATGCACAGTTCTAGGGGGATGTCGGAGCCCCCCCCCCCCCTTGGATTTGTAGAATTATTAAATGTATACATGTATATTGAAGCAAATAAAAAATGCCAATATAGATATAAAGATTTGATTGCTTATTCTTTAATATGTGTTTAGAAGATTCTTTTTATATAGAATATTTATCACACTGTAATAATGATTTTATGAGTTTGTACACGCCAGACGTCATAACTTTTTCATTTCATATGTTGAATACTATCATTTAGTAAATCAAAAAAAAAAAAAAAAAAAAAAAAAAAAAAAAAAAAAAAAAAAAAAACAACAACAACAACAACAACAAAAAAAAAAGATGTGTTTGTGAAACACTGATGCCCCCGTATGGCAGCTTATGGCGAAGGTTAAAGTTTCTCAAATGCAAGTAAAATCCAGGCCAAAAGATAAAAAATGTTGGTACCCAAAGAAAGGTCTTGTCTTGAGGAATATACCTGTGAAATTTGAAAGCCCTAGCTGCAACTGTTCTAAAGTTATGGCGAAGGTTAAAGTTTTTTAAAAGTAAGTAAAACGTCAAGGTCAAGATCAAAGTTGTTGGTATCCAAAGGAAGGTCTTGTCACAAGGATTACATATGTGAAGTATGAAAGCCCTAGCACCAACCATTCAAAAGTTATGGCCAAGATTAGTTTTTTGAAAGTAGGTCAAACTCCTATGTCAAGGTCAAAGGGTCAAAGTGGTTGGTATCCAAAGGAAGGTCTTGTCACAAGGATTACATATGTGAAGTATGAAAGCCCTAGCTCCAACCGTTCAAAAGTTATGGCCAAGGTTAAAGTTTTTCAAAAGTAGGTCAAACTCCTAGGTCAAGGTCAAAGGGTCAAAGAGGTTGATATCCAGAGGAAGGTCTTGTCACAAGGAATACACATGTGAAGTTTGAAACCCTAAGCACCAACTGTTCAAAAGTTATGGTCAAGTGAAAGTTTTTCAAAAGTAGGTCAAACTCCAAGGTCAAGGTCAAAAGGTCAAAGTTGTTGGTATCCAAAGAAAGGCCTTGTCACAAAGAATACACATGTGAAGTTTGAAATTCCAAGCACCAACTGTTCAGAAGTTATGGCCAAGGTTAAAGTCTCATAAAACTTTGCAAAAGTGGGTCAAACTCCAAGTTCAAGGTCAAAAGGTCAAATATGATGGTACCCAAAGAAAGGCCTTGTCACAAGGAATACACATATGAAAGTCATAGCTCCAACCAATCAAAAGTTATGTGCAAGGTTAAAGTTGACAACAGACAGACAGACAAACAGACAGACAGGACAAAAATAATATACCCCAGGATCTTTCGATCCAGGGGCATAAAAAAAAATTCAAAAAAAAAAAGAAAAGAAAAAGGCATCGTCTGGAATTTGAACCCGGACCTCTCACTTGCTAAGCAAGAATCATACCCCTAGACCACAGAGGCACATTATAATATATTAAATTAAATGCAAACATTAGGTCACATATAATGTTTATATTCACGTTCGATATTGTCAAAATTTTACACAATACATGGTTCCTAATTTAGCTTTTTTTAAACAGTTCTAATGGACGTAATTAGAATATAACCTGTATTATATGCAATAACTCTCCACATGCCCTTGTGCTAAGAATAGTGCCAAGCGACTTTTAATACAATAAATAAAAAAAAATTGGGCGGGACACTTTGAGAGGGGCGAGAAAGGCCATAGGGAGTTATGGTATAAAATTCCATTGCAAAAGCTCAAAGCTTCTTGAGATATCGCCCTGAAACGAAAGTTTTAATACAGACAGAAATGATGACCTTTGACCTTTTGACCTCAAAATCAATAGGGTTCTTCCTTAGGCCACAGGGAGTTGTTATGTAAAATTTCATTGCAAAAGCTCAAAGGCTTCTCGAGATATCGCGCGGAAACGAAAGTGTTAAATCAGACAGAATTTATGACCTTGACCTTTGACCTCAAAATCAATAGGGTTCTTTTTTAGGCCATAGGGAGTTGCTATGCATAATTTCATTGCAAAAGCTCAAGGGGTTCTCGAGATATCGCGCGGAAACGAAAGTGTTACAGATCGACAGATAGAAATACAGACGGACGGACGGACCCAAATTAATATCCCCCACTTTCAGTGAAAGCGGGGGACAAAAATGACTGGCAAATTAAAAATGAAATTGAAATCTCAGGAAAAGCTTCTCTTCACTATCTCAAGCTAGAGAAAAATTCCTATGGACATCCTTATCTACTATATGACAGTCATGTGTACATTACCTTAATATGCTTCCAGGAAAGCCATTGTAAAGGTTTTACTCGTAACGAATACTTAATTATCGGTCACAAACCAATACGAACAAGTTTAATGAGCATGAAGTGAATAGAGAGTACAGAGAATAGACTACACTTTATATTAAAATGTCCTATTCCACATCACGCAAGACAGCCATACATGACCAAACTAGCTGAATTCATATCTCATGATCAGTGAGGAAATTGGTGGCTAGGAGTCAAACTCGTATACATCAGACGAGAAAATACTGAAAAATAGCCACTCCTCCCATACTGTATGTAAACGAAACAACCCCAGAAACTTGAAAATCCGGGATTTATAAAGAATTTGACCCTACACTGCCAAAGAGCAAGACAAATTCAAAATAACACGCAGTCTACAACATAGCTATTTAGTTTTTAATAAGAAACTTTTAGTAAGTTTTACGCAGGGCCATGTTAATATTAAAAAAACCGTATAATTTATGCTCGTGTACAGTCTGTAAAAGTTTTTCTTTTTTAAGGTTGAGTTTGTCTATCACCCTTAATTTTATTTTATTGCACAATACAGGCCCGTAGAACGCGGGGGGCCGGGGGGATGCCCCCTCCACTTTTTCCGAGTATAGTATTTTGCTTTTGCTTTATATAGTAAACTATAGTAAATTTTTCTTTATATGCTGCCCCCCCCCCCCACTACTTTTTGTTGCAGTAAGGTCGAACATTGGCAAATTCCAGAATTTGGACGCTTAATTAAGTTTTTATTGAATAAAAGAATTATAATAGAATTTTTAATGTGTAATACAAAAAATACTTATATTGGTCAAGTAGAATGATAAATAAAGGAAAATAAAATGAGAAAAAAGATATTACCTTATTTTTGAACAATAAATGTTCTTCAAAGACCTAGATAGGCAAAAGTGAGAGGGAATATGATGGACAGCACTTTTTTGAGTAGTCTGTATCGTGATAGTGACAAGTGGGATTGTGATTGCAGATCTATTCTTTATTTGTTATTGAGTGAAAGACTAACTATTTTGTTGATCCCTGATTATCATATTTCTTTTCCTTTTGGTCAACATATCTTTTTCTATCATTTTGTTTTATTTTAAAATTCTATAGATCCATTACAGCTAGTGTTGTATTCTACTCAGATGAGAGTTAATGCCCTTGAACCTCTTTTTTCCTTTTGTTGTTGTTGTTGAAATAATGGATTCTAGGATTAGGGTCGGGTTAAAATTAAGGATCAAATTGTACAGTAATCATGTGTACAGGAAAAAATTCCACCCAAAACAGCAAGTTTGATTAAATCATGGCTCACTGAAGCTGGTGTGGGGGGACAATATGGGTCAACATTTTTCATGGGAATAGGAAAATCTGATGATGAAGAACAACAGAGTCAGGGTTACTTAGGTGAGCGTCTGTTCGTTATTCAGTAAATCTTATCATTCGGCAAACCTCGACTGATTCCGTCACCTTCATCAAACCTCGGCTGTACGAGGAAACTTGATATGCGTCTCCGCTTAACATTTGTGATAAGGCTGCCTGTTTACCGCTTTGGGAAAACGTAACGCTTTGAAAACGATAATAAACATGCATCTGATATATACTTTAACATTTTTCAAAAGCATTTAGGTAGCACTAAGAATAACACTTACCAAGAAACAAGCACTTAGTATCTTTACATAATCACATGTTTGTTAACGAGTTGTGTACGTGTAAATGTAGGGCGCAGCCATATTGTGTATAAAGTAGCTCCGGTTCAATGGAAGTTTACATGATACAGCCGAGGTTAGATGAGGTACGAATCGGCCGAGGTGTGCGGAGTGTAAATCTTATGTTTTACATGCTTAGCTAATCATGCATCCTTGCTCAGTGTGCAACAACCAATGACCATGATCAATCTTCTCAAAAATGGAATTGAAAAATAGGTTTCATAGCATTCGCGAGTTACCATTAGTTCCAAGTTTTTCTCTAACTCTAATATGTTGACGGTACGACCGTTAGGGCGAGCGCTGATACCTTTCAGTTTTAATTTAGATCGGGCTCGTCAAACCGCACGTGACATTTGCTACGTCTTGACTCTGACGTCATATGAGGTCGTATGTATGTTGCATTACCAAAAAGAAGTCTGAACAGTGCTATTTTTAATCAAAAACGTTTAATCTACTATCTGTCTGCTATATATCCATTAAATCAAGGTGATTTTATATTTTGTTGAATTTTTGTTGCTACCGCGAGAACGTGGTTTGTGGCGAGATGCAATTCGCTAAGCATTATGGGACCACAGGTAACTGCGGAAAAAAATTCACTTGGATCAATGTGCAAAGTCCGAATTTTCTCTTCGCCCAGGGGTTGCTTTAAGAGCTCGCAGTGACGAGCGGCGCTTCGCGCCGCTCGCTATTACTTTAATCTTTTAAGTGTCAAAACTTTAAAAAAAGAAATCTTATGACGTTACGCGTGATGTTGGTGACGTTTGACGTTACGCTTTCATAGCGCTACGGAAAAATAGACGTAATGCTTCTACAATGTAATAGTGTTACTAGCTTGACTGGTACCATATCGCTTTGTCTTTGTACTTGAAATATGAGTAAAAAAATATATAGGCTACTTGTAATTAAACTAATGAACAAAAAGGGTGCTTTGATAAAGTTTGTTAATTACTCAAAGCACTCTCAAACGCATTTTTGTGTATTACGTTGAAGCAAGACGAATTACGCGTCAAGAACGTCCACCGGACAAATATGTTAAACCTCCTTAATGTTGCGTAAAATATTAATTAATAAAGTAAATTTATCAATCTGACATTCATTCTGATTGTTTAGATTATCACATTATAAACTTATAATTATTTTTATAATCGATACAAAAATATAAGAATTTAAACCCTCGAAAAACGGTTTGATCTTATTTTTGCACGTCATTTTAGACGCTGGACATTTCTGTTGAACTTCTGATTCATTTATTAGCTACAAAGCATGCAGCTTAATGTCAACATTAATGAAATATTTAAAATATATAAGAATAGTACATTATTTTGATATAAATTGTTTCTATTTAAACTTTCTTGTAAATGAGTAAATTTAATGTTTATATTCATATGCACGTTTTTAATTAATAGCGTTACAGATTCTTATCCTAAAAAAAATATCGCTTTCTTTTTCTTGCCAACATTGAATGTAGAATCACTAATGAAGTCATAAACGACATTATTTGCTCTTGTTTTGTGAGGAAAATGAAAACTCTAGATTCATTTTTGAACACTCTACACAAGAAAAATGCGCGATCCCTGCTTAAAAAATGTAACACGTTACACGCTTAAAATACCCTTTAGCGCGCTGTAAAAATTCTATATTTTGCTTAAAATTATTTAAATGTTATTTTCTGACTGGAATCGGGTAGTTCTATTCAAAACCTATCCATTCATACCAAAATCACCCATATTGCGAGTATTTTATAAAATCACCGATGAGTTTAATAGGTCAGGTACAAAAATTGTAAAATGGCATCAACATCGCTCGTAACGTCTCTAAGAGTCAAATTGTAAAATATTTTTGACAAAAAATCAAGGAAGGAAAATATGTGATTATAACTTACAACCCAATTTTAGACTTTAAATTATGCATATTTTCCCCGACTAATTCCATACTGAAGAGCTTGATCTGAGTACGATCAATTTTTAAACCGAGGCTACTAACAAATAAGTTGATGTTAAAGTGATTTTAAAAAACCCTGTTTGATGTCAGCACTTCGAAAATTCTATGGTCGTTATAATGACCTTGTTAGCAAATATATCCTATCGATAGGTCGTATTTTGACTGGTATACTTCATACCAATTGCTAGACCTCTGTTTTCATTATAATTTAACTACAGAATATTCCGTCTACCTGACCAGTACATAGGGCTCACGGCGGGTGACCGGTCGACAGGGGATTCTTACTCCTCCTAGGCACCTGATCTTAGCTCTGGAATTTCCGGGGGTCCGTGTTGTATGCCCTGTTTACAGATTTGTATTGTTTGTAGTTTTTTGAGATCGATCAATATTCGTTATCTTCACCTTTTTCATATGCAGCCCCATAAAAAATCTTAAAAATGGATACAAGAAAATTTTAATCAATAACAAAATTGTAAATCTAAATTAGTTATTGAAATTGAAAGTTTTACATGTAATTGCACTCAATTTTACTGAAAACTGGTTTTCCAAGTTGGATAATATTGTTAAAGAAACAGATCAAGAATGTTGAGGTTACTAGTATTTGTTCCAGACACTTCATTTAATGAGAGACGAGAAACGGGGTGCTTAATTGGTGTTGTACTGGAATTTACATTCATAGGGCATATTCACGCTTGAACAAGAGTGTTTTAGGTTCTTGCGGAATGCTCCATGTGCTTCAAGCTCTCTAAGTTCCAATGGCAGTGTATTTTAAATTGTGCACCTAGTGTGTTTATGGCTCTTGCACCTTATTTGTTTAATGATTTCTTCACTACTAGTTTCCATTTGTCAGATGATGATCTCAAGGTCCTATGTAGTTGGTAAACAGGTCATAACTCTCTCATGTATGCTGGTGCTGAGGAGGAGTGTAGTGATTTATGTATGGTTGTCAGCACTTTAAACACAACATGTTGTTTTAAAGGCAGCCAGTGTAGTTGTTGAAGTACCGGCGAAATAACATGTTCTTGTGAGACAACGTGCAGCGTTGTTCTGAGCCACTTGTAACCGGTGCATGGTTCGATCGGTTATGCCAAGCAGAAGGGCATTGTGATAGTCAAGGTGGGATATGACTTTGGAGTTGAATACCTTTGCACATGCTTCCTTGGTGAGATGTTGTTTCACCTTGGAGATTCTCCTATTGTTGAAGTACATCTTTCTTACCATGTAGCTGACTTGTGTTTCCATTGACAATGCGACGTCCAGGGCATCACCGAGGTTTTTTTCACAGTAGACTTAGGTGTCACTATTGCCTCACCAATCATTCACACGGTACTGGTTATGGGCACTTGCAACCACCATTATCTCAATTTTAGCATCATTTAGTTTGACTTTGTTCACATTCATCCAGGTTCGGACAGTCGCTAATCACTACTCCATAATGTTGACTTGTGCGGTACGCATGGCAGTGTTTTTACACTCAGACGGTTGAACAGTTGAGTGTTATCTGCGAATCCATGACGGTTTATGGCATACTGTTCGATGACTCTACTGAGTGGGAGAAGGTATACCAGGAAGAGAAGGGGGCCGAGGACAGACCCTAGGGGCACTCCGATGGACAATGGCACATCTGAGGACACACTGGTGTCGATCCTTACTGCTTGAGTGCGACCACTCAGGTAAGAGTATACCCAACGGAGTGCTGTATCCGTCAGTCCAAATTCCTCATGTACTCTCTCCAGCAAGAGGGTATGATCAATGGTGTCAAATGCTGCACTAAGGTCAAGAAGGACCAGAAGCATGGCGTCACCTTCATTACTGCTTCTACGTCTGCTTTTATTTGCAGGATGACTATCTCAGTGCTGGTACCGGTCTTATAAGCTGACCGCAAGTCATCATGCAGACCATTTAACTAGTGCACGTTTCAGCTTATTTGGAAAGACCCCGGCTGAAAGTGATGTATTCATCAGCTCAGTAATGGTCGGCAGCACCACAGAGAGAACAGTACTGTTCTTCAAGAGCGCAGTGGGGATGGCATCCAGTGAGCAGGTCTTATTTGTACAGCTATTGATGACCTTGTTAACTTCCATGTTGAGGCACTGATCTGTACATGTCTGGAGAAGTTGTATTGTCATGGAGATCTGTATCATCAAGACTCTGCCTAATCTGATGAACTTTCTTGTAGAAGAACTGTACAAAATTGTCGGCAAGGGTCTGGTCACTGGTAGCCAGTGGTAAGGGAGTCCCCCTGCATTAAAATTCATTAGACTAATACTAACTCTAAAAGTCTCTTTACCGTCCGCTGTGTTGAGCTTTTCTTCATAATAGCTGGACTTGAAGGAGTTGACCATATGCACCACAGCTCGGCTGTGCTCTGCAAGCATCTATCTATGCACTTCCAGGCCTTACGCTCCAACTGTCTTCTCCGTTGTCTTCATGGATTGAGTCATTGTACCACGGTTTGAGGGAGTCGCCTTTGATGGTGATGGTACAAAGGGGTGCTATGTTGCCTATAGAACCTCTTTTGCTATAGAGTCGAGAGCTGACAGCAGATCATTGACATTGCTCCCCTCTTTGATGGAAGTCAGCGATTCTCCAACCCGCTGTGCCAATATTTCCACAGGGATGCGCTTCAATGGCCTAGCTAGCCGAGTTTTATTTGCCAGATGTAATGGGCATGTGTAGAGTTGGCATGTAACAACATAATGATCTGAGATCCCTATATCAATCACACAGACTGACTTCACTAGTGGGTACATAGGGTCATCCCTTGTGAACACCAAGTCCAGAGTGTGTCCAGCCAGCTGCATGAGTGGGGTCCTCTTCATGTTGTCTGAGGTCTAGGCCAGCCACTATATCCTGAATCGGTTCGGAGTTGGACATGTCCAGTTCGTCATAATGGATGTTCATCTCTCCGATGACATGGGAAGATGGTGCTCCGGTGACTTGATTGAAAACGTGTCTTCAAGCATCTCAAACATGCTCCAGTGCTGCCGAATCATTTGAAAGAGAAGGCCAAGGCATGCAATTGATATTGCTCATGTAAGAATACCATCTACTAGTATGCAGACACACTTTATCCTACTGGAGTATCCTTAATAGAGTCATGACGTGTCTGGAACATTTAAGCAACATGGGCAGTCATAATTTTATCTCTATAATGCTGAGCCATAAGGGCTGGTCATGGAAGTAGAAATTTATAGAGAAATGAAACAGCAGCCTAAACCATAAGATGTGCTCCATCCTGTCTGTCTTCTTCCTGGATACAGAAGCTGGCATAGAGTCCATTATCCGTCTCCAAACTTATTCGATCCTCCGCATAAGCAACACAGAATCGAGATTCACCTGAAAACAATACTCTCAGCAATGTTAGATGAGTTTTTATTTACGCTAAACGTAACATGCAATGGCATTGCGTGAAAATAGGGCCTTGCAAAGACCATTTTCACTCAAACAGCGCCGGACTGTTGATGGGCTGATTATGTAAACCAGAGTTTCTATATCTGTTTAGTTGGTTGTTTTGAGCCGGTCAGGTATCTGTTGCAATTGGATGTTGCGATCTTGTTGGATTGTAGTAACCTTTCAATAACCTGCTCGTCGACGATCACAGACATTTTGTAATTAAAAACCTTTATCTGAGGTATACAATAGTGCTGTGATGGAAATGGAACGAGTCTGCGGCATCTCACACTGGTTATCAAGAGCTTGTGGTGCTCGTTGATGGAAAAGCGAGTTTTTTGCACGCTGCATGAAAACAGTGCACCGCACAGAGCAGGAGTGTTCACTGATTTTCTTTTTGAAAAGCTTACCTGTTTCTTTCATAAACCCAAATTGATGAAAGTGATTGCACTCGATATTAGATTACACAAGCAAGAAGTCGGTTTTTGAATAACAAACGAAAACTGTTCCTTTAAACCTGCTTTCAAAAAAAAAAAAAAAAAAAAAAAATCAGTGAATTTTAATTAAATTCAAAACTTGTACGGCTTTCAAGAGCTCTCTGCTCGACGCCATCAAAATAGTATCTAAGAATATAACTTTTGAGTGCGATTCTTATGAAGGTCAGTATAAGTGAAATTTACAACATAAAGTAACTTCCATCCTAACTCGGATACGAAAACTGCAGTTGTAATATTTCGCATCTTGTAAAGAATCAAAAGATACACTAGCTGTTGTATGAACTCTTGATTTATGCTATTTATAAATCTTTAGATACAGCAAAGTACCAGTAATGGATATCTAAAACATGTAATTATAATTGTAAAGCGTCCATGCACAAGTACATAAAAACAAATTCAGAATAACCAAAAGCTACCCTACATATCAAATGAGCTTGAATCATTATTAATTTCTATTAATTTTGAATTTCCTTCAATATAGGACATTCCAGTATTGCACAAATTACAAGTTATCTTAGATACAGTGATAGATGGTATGCTGATATGTGCTTGTTTTTACACATCAATACGTAAAAACACTCAATGATAAAACCCGTACAAAAATGCAGTCAGAATGAGACCTGCAGCAGCGTTCATATTAAGGACGGTCCGCCATTTTGGAGATTCTTTTAGATACATGCGCGTCATTTCCGGGCCAATGTGAGGATCGTCCTCGCTGTGACTTTTGGTAGGCATACCACAGATCTGATCCACCCAACGTCTCCACAAGGGTCGATCATCACTTGCGTCGTGTATGACATCAATTGCATCATCTGGAATGAAGGGATTTAAGGATACACCAAAGGTTTCCAAATGCCAGAATTTAATTTGCATGTAATTCTTTCATTATCAAAGATAACATAATAAAAGTATATATCATTTGAAAGCTTGTTAAATTTACTATTTAATTATCCTAATTTAAACTTTAATTAATAACTCATTTAAAAATTATTTAAATATTAATGTAAATTGTAGTGAATAAATATTTTATAAATCAACTTTTTTGTATTTAACCCCTTAAAGTGGTAATTTTGCCTCAAGGTAAATTAAAGATTGAACTTAAAAACAGTATCTCAGATTTTTTATAAATCTTCTAATTCAAAAGTTACAGCCATTTGTCCTTCAATGTTAACAATTTATTAGCCTAATTTAACATTCCCCTCAATAATTCCAAAACTAAGCTAGATATCAAAAATCTGAGATACGGTTTTGTGAACACACATTTGAGAAGTAACCCATCCAATTTTCAGAGAAATTGGTCACTAAATAAGGGAGCTGAATCTTTTGAAATAATACCACAAACTGTCTGATCTTACTTTACAGTAGAGGGCAAAAACCCATTACACAACAAAATCTGCCAAAGCTAGGAATATATGACACCTTGGAGATTCAGCTTTGGATACCTGTCACTTAGCCATATTTTCCATGCATATTCACAAGAATGGGAGGTTCTTTCTGTATTTAGATGCTTTTAATTAAGTAAAATAGGTTCAATTCTGAATCAGAAAGATTTCCCGGCAAAATGGCAAGAGCTAAGCTCCACCTCCTATTTTATGGTCATCAGTGATCTGTTAGATCTTCTCTAAATCTAGAGTCCCTGTAGTTTAATTACTGATAACCTCTGTGTGGCTAGTGAAGAATTCCCCAAGTGGTCACAGTGATTTATTGCGTCTTTCATGAGCAGGCAGTCACAGATCAAATCAGAAGCTTCAATAACGGAACATTCACATGTGGTAGTGTTTATGTTTCATTATTGTTAAATAATTAGAAAACCATTTCATAATTACCAAAAATTTTACATGCATTATAAAGCAGTGATTAACTTCTTTTTCTTAGCCAAAAATCTCAAAATTGTTGAAAATCTTGAAAAAAGCCTTTGGTGTATCCTTAAAAAAACATGTTACTTGATATTAAATTTCTCTTTTAAAGCTTGAAAGAGGTACTTCAAGATTTGATGTTTCTTCATGTTCGTTTATGAAAAGTCGAAGAAGAAATTTTTTCGATATTCCATTTAAGGACAATTTTAAAAGAAAAATCATTTAAACAAAGTATACTTTACCTTCATAGTATTTTCTTAGTTTATTACATAACAATTTTATGCACTGGGATAAAATCATCAGAAGTTTCTCACTGCAGTTTGCGATCAACCTCTTGCTCTCTTTTTCGTTGTGTAATATTTTGATTTTTTTTTCTTTTCAGTATTATTTTTATTAACACCTGTCGGATTTTCCTCGTTTTTGTTCACGTTCTCAATAGCTTCAGATTCTTTCTTTTCCTCGGATTTCGTCATTTCCACGTCATTCCTACTGGATTCTTCAACTCGTATTCTTGTAAACCATGTAACACCTTTCAACTACAACGATTAAATTTACTTATTATTCATAACTACATGTATTATACTCTTTGACACTTTTCAGGATTACATTGGAAAACCTCAAATTAACATTCTGAATTAAACTCTACCATTTAAAATTAAAGCTTAGACTAAATGTATGTATTCACCAACTTCAATCAAATTTTACTTACTTATAATGGTCAACTTTAAAACCACTTGCAATAACATTTTTCATGTTTTACGTACATGGATAGTGAACTCACTTGTTCTTCGGTGCGGGGTGTCGTCAGAAGGCTTATGATAATAATGGCAGTTGAAGTAATGACGATCATCAATGCTCCGAAGTAGGTGTAGTGAACATTCAGTAATATACCTGGTCGGGTCTCTGGTTCTCCACAGTCGGGCGCGGGATACGCTAAATCTATACCCATCCTTATGATACCGCACGTGTGGCCAATAGCTATCCCCCAGAATGCACCCTGAATAACATAGGATGCAAGTTGCATGTATATCTATAAATCATTCAGCCTTGATTAAAGGGGCCTAGGCAAAGTTGCATTGTTTACAATTTAAATTTCTATTTTTATTGAAAAAATAAGTTCAGCTGAATGATTTGAAATTAGGCTAAATAAATATTCTTAGAACTCAACGACAACGACATTCCTCAAATTTACATCCACTGAATATTATCGCCTTTATTTCTTTAGAAAACCACTGCCGTTTATCAATCAATAAACACTACTAAGAATATAACCTCTACAGATTTCTTAAGCAGAGGCTGTTCCATCAATGAAACGTACAATGACGTACATATCAATAATACACTATTTCATCTACTAAATCCTACTTCAAATCATTATTTTTACAGATATAAATATAAACAATGAAATGTCTTTCTTTGTTTGATAGTACAGGAATTAACGTTGCAGCTATTGCAGAAAAAAGAATTACATAACTCGCTAACGCGTTATGCATTTTTTCTGCAACAGCTGCAACATTAATTCCCATACTAACGACCAAAGAGGGCATTTTAGTGTTTAAATAACATCAAGTCAAACATCGGTGTTTGTTAACAGGGCACAAATTCTGTTATTGTTAGTTTTTACGTTTTAACGGATGTGTTCAATTTGTTTAATCAGCACACATCACTGAGCACGGACTGACAATACTGGTGAGTTGGTTCTGCTCTCTCGCATTTCTACTCTGAATTTTCTGGATTATAGTTTTCATATTTTTTACATAAAAGTCATTTATAACATGATATTGAAATTTTTAGAAAATATGAGCTTCAAATCTGTGTCCAAGCCCCTCTGTTTAAAGGGAAAGATTATCTAAAATTCTTATATCCCCAAAACAAAAGAAATGGTTTGTCTACACGTTCAATGGATTTTTACCATTAGACATGTATTTAAAAAAGAAGACTTGAACAGGACCATCGACAGATGCCATGAGCAAGTATCAGTGAACGTGTATTGGAACTATGTCCCTTTTGGCATCGTTATCGATAACCGGTGATTTTGGGATACATAAAAGACCTTACCTTGTTAATAAGTAATAATTGGTCAAAATACTTAATATTAAAAAACTATACTACAGAGCACAGGCACTAGAACCCCTACTTTCTCTTTTCACAAAGTAACTAATTCAATATAAGGCACCTCCACTTCTTTAATTTATCAATCATTAACTAACTCTAACATGACATTGTTCACTTCAAGAGACTATTTTCTTTTCTAATAAATCATTCTAGATGTCCTTCGTCGATCTTCTTTATTGGTAATCGCTCATTTAACCCTCGGAAATTGTCTCAACACATTTTAAGACTTTACAGAAGATACATCAACTCCCGGTAGGGATATAGAATAAAAACCCGTGAGTCTTGTATTTAAAATCAAACACAACAATTTCATACATCTTATGACCTGAAATGTTATCGGTTATCTAAGTACCATACACATTTAAAAATTCATTTTTCCTTTACGAACTAGAGACATTAATGTAAAACATTTATTTGAATTATTTTACTCTCTAAAGTAATGTTTTCCGGATTGGGAAATTTCTCCATTGATTTGTATCCTTCGCTTAGTCAACTTGATATTTTTTAAACAGGTCATGATCAATGTTTATTGCCTGCCATGTTAATAACAATAAATACTTGAAGAATAGCAAGAACTAAAGCTTATCAATTTAATTATTTTGAAAAACGATCAGAAAATCGTTACAACAATTTTGCACACATTCAATACTAGATATCTCGAATGATGTTGTATTTGAAAAGCTTTATTTAGCCTTTCGCTTAAACATTTATCAAAAAAAAATGATGTAGTGTTTTAACTACTTGATCATACTTACGTGTTCCGTCATCCTTTTCCACATAACACCGATGAAGAAGAGCGCCCCTATCGGCGTTCCCAGGTAACCCTGCACGGCCTGGATGTAATTAAAAAGTTGTCCCCCTTGAGAAGATCGCACGAGAGGGATCCAGAGAATACTTACACCACAAAGAAACACGATGAAAATCCTACATAAAATGTGAAAGAAAAGATAATAACTGAGACCGCATTCAAAGAGCGACATACTATTGTACTACTCTTATTACTGAATTTCTTTGGAAACTTCTATCATGAAGCATTTTCATTCTAGATAGTCCTAAAAATTTAAGGCATACATTAAAAGTATTGAATCTATAGAGCCGTTTTTGGAATGTCAGTAAACGGTCCTCCGATTCCAGAAGTTCTGGGTTATAATTGGTGAAAAGTCTCGAACAATGAGGCAAACAAAATACTAAGAGTTTCTGAATTGAGCTCAGAAAATACCTTCCAACAATGAGTAATTCTCGTTCATGGGCATGTGGGCGCATGCGTCTCCAGAGGTCCATTGTAAAGATTGTGCTAGAACTGTTAAAAATTGAGGTCAGCGAACTCATGATAGCTGACAGCATCACCGCCATTAACAAACCACGGACACCTAGATGTTCAAAGAAACAGAAGACAGTTTGTAGCTTGCCTTTACTATGAAATGTGACAATAAAATTGTATTAAGAGCATGTAATTCTTGTATGTCTTTCCCCAAAACTTCTACTGTGGTCCAGTGTTTACATACCATATGGAAATAGTGTTTGTTTTTTAACAGTCCCATTGAGAATTTTTCACTCATACAGAAACGCCACCACATACAGGCGGAGGGCTGCAGATTTAGACCTTTACTCGGAACTTACGGCCATTGAGCAGTGAGGGATCTTTTTCGTGCCAGCTACCTACTGCGACACGGGACCTCCATTTATACGGTAGGCAGTGGGATTCGAACCCGCGACGCAGGAAAGTAGTGTCAGATCCAGTTTAATATTTACATACCATAGGGAAGTAGTATTAGATCCAGTCTAATGTTTACATGTTATCATAGAAAAGCAATCCCAAAACCAGATTAATGTTTACATACCATAGGGAAGTAGCTCTAGAACCAATTTAGGGTAGGCGATGTTGGAGCAGCCTACTGGATTGTCACAAAATTTCTTGCATTCTTCTGGATCAACACAGGCTACTTCATCTGAAAACAAAACAAATACGAGATACGTGAAGCAGTTTTTATTGCTTTTATGGCAAATTAGTCTTCTCTGTGATAAAGATGAGCCAGAAAAGCAATACAAGTAATGAAGTACATAATTTCTTTGTTTGTTTTGCCTTCTCATTTTAGATCCGGGTGTCCCTTACCTGGAAATAAGGCTCTACTGATCATCCCTGGAAAGATCATCATAAAGAGTGGCAGCAGTTTGAGATAGCCCGCCAGTATAGAGGCACCCTTAGCGTGGGACAAATTCCTAGCACCTAAAGACCGCTGAACTATCACCTGAAATACAGTTTGTTGTCGATCATATAACTACACTGTACCTTTATATCTGCATTTATTCAGATATTTTTGTTTCTCCATGTATTCATCTCACATCACCTGATCACAACACCAGTACCAGAGACACCCAAGGCTGGATTGTAGAATAAGTCCTGGCCAAGGGTTATCTCCCGTTTCTGCGTCTCGAAAGATGTGAAAAGCATCGCTCCTGGGAAATCCGCAGGTACTGTTAGAATTCCTGATGGATGGTATAGCCTCCATGTATCTCTGTTGTAGATTGTTGTATCCACCGATTTTATAAAAACCTACAAGTCCATTCAGACGTATATACTATCTGTTTGTTAAAAGCTTACAGGCTAGAGGCGAAGGCATTTTTTTTTCGTAAGGGGGGTGTTTAGAAGGCACATCCTTTGGAGAGGGTGAGGGCAACACCGATCCTACATTTTTAGCTAACCTGAGCCGAAGGCTCAAGTGAGCTTTTCTGATCACTTTTTGTCCGGCGTCCGTCTGTCTGTCCGTCTGTCTGTAAACTTTTAACATTTTTGACTTCTTCTCAAGACCCACTGGTCCAATTTCAACCAAACTTGCCACAAAGTATCCTTGGGTGAAGGGGATTCTAGTTTGTTCAAATGAAGGGGCACGCCCTCTTTCAAGGGGAGATAATAAAGAATTAGTGAAAAATTAATAGCATCTTTTAAATATCTTCTTCTCAAGAACCACAGGGCCAGGAAAGATGAAACACATGTGGAAGCATCCTCAGGTAGTGTAGATTTAAATTTGTTCAAATCATGACCCCTGGGGGTAGGGCGGGGCCACAATGGAGGATCAAAGTTTTACATAGAAATATATAGGAAAAATCTTTAAAAATCTTCTTCTCAAGAACAGCAAAGCCATGATGTCATATTTATATAGGAAGCATCCGCAGGTAGTGTAGATTCAAGTTTGTTCAAATCATGACCCCCGGGGGTAGGGCGGGGCCACAATGGAGGATCAAAGTTTTACATAGAAATATATAGGAAAAATCTTTAAAAATCTTCTTCTCAAGAACAGTAAAGCCATGATAAGTCATATTGATGTGGAAGCATCCTCAGGTAGTGTAGATTCAAGTTTGTTCAAATCATGACCCCCGGGGGTAGGGTGGGGCCACAATGGAGGATCAAAGTTTTACATAGAAATATATAGGAAAAATCTTTAAAAATCTTCTTCTTAAGAACAGCAAAGCCATGATTAGTCGTAATTATATGCATCCTCAGGTAGTGTAGATTCAAATTTGTTCAAATCATGACCCCAGGGGTAGGGCGGGGCCACAATGGGGGATCAAAAGTTTTACATAAGAACATATAGAAAAAATATTTCTTCTCAAGAACAGAAAAGCTATGTTTAGTCATATTGATATGGAAGCATCCTCAGGTAGTGTAAGTTTGTTCAAATGATGACCCCTGGGATAGGGAGGAGCCACAATGGGGGATCAAATTTTTACAAAGGAATATATGGAAAAAATTTTTTAAAAATCTTCTCAAGTACAATAAAGCCATTTGTTACAATGACATGGAAGCATCATCAGGAAGTTTAAAATTCAAGCCCCCCCCCCCCCCCCCCCGGTAATCATTTCAATACTGAACTGATTTGTGCTTTTGCCTAGCCAATGTGCTCAGGTGAGCGATTTGGCCCATGGACCTCTTGTTAAAAGAATCTGAGCATAACCTGAGAACATAACTCGTCATAATATTACAGTATTGAATTTTATAATCCCACACCATAATTATTATATCTATGTAGTCAAGAAAACTCTTGTTTGTCAGGAGGTAAAAATGATGTTAAAATGGCCACGGCCATGTTGCCTCATACATATAATACTTAACATCTCCAGATATTTTCAGTATATATTACGTAGCATATATAGTAATGCTTGCACTTATGATCTGCTGTCAAAAGAGGGCATGTGCCTCCTACGCTGAACATGAAATTAAACATAGTTGACTTACACTCAGCAATTATGCCATACTTCCGGAAATTATTTTCGTCCTCAAGTTTATAAACACAGATGTCACTTACTGATTCCGACCAAAGCAAACGATCCCAGCGTCATAACGACTGTTTGTAGAGTATCCGTGTAGATGACTGCTTTCAGTCCACCTAGTGATAAAAAGAGTAGATTATCCATCTAACTTTCAGAATTGCATGGTTTGCATTGGAGATTTGGATTTGTTCATGCGCATTTCGAATTTTTGGAAAAATAAAGAAACCTATTGCAAGGTTTCAATATAAATCGCCTCCATTCTTTTCCTATAAGGCAATTATAAACGCAAGGTACCGTTCACAGTAGCTCAGTCGGTAGAGCGCTCGCTCCGTGATCGGGAGGTCGTGAGTTCGCATCTCGGCCGCGACAGACCTAAAAAATAGGTAGCAACTGTTCCTTCGCCATGCGCTCGGCACTTTGAAGTGAAAGTTGCGGGTCCTTCGGATGAGACCTTAAAAACCGAGGCCCCGTGTCACGGCAGGCGTTGGCACGATAAAGATCCCTCACTGCTCAATGGCCCTGAGTGCCGAGTAAAGGTCAAAATTTGAAGCCCTTCACCGGTATATGGTGACGTCTCTAAATGAGTGAAAAATTCTCGAATGGGACGTAAAACAATATACAATCAATCAATCATAAACGCAAGGTCGACATGATGACTGAGCAATAGGCAAAACGCTCGATTTGTGAGATCGCAAAGGTAATCAAAGTACTGTGAGTACTGATAGACGGTGGCATGAATGATTTTGTTTGATTGTTGTTTGTTTTAATTAAAACGTCCCTCTCGGGAATTTTTCACTCATAATGAGACGCCACCATTGCCATTGGTGGGCTACAAATTTTATATCTATACTCAGCACTCGGGGCCATTGTGCAGTGAGGGATCTTTTTTTCTGGCAAGCACTTACTGCGACACGGGACGTCTCATCCGAAGGACCGGTCTCCACGTCCCGCAGTGGGATTCGAACCCGCTACCTAAGGATCGACTCCTTACTCCTTGACTCTAGGCCAAACGCTCTAATTACTGGCCACTGGCATGAATGAATTAAATTAAATAAAATGATATGAGAATCTGTAAAATGATATGCAAATTATGAAAGTTTGTTGCAATTTTTCACAATACATGTATTTGATGAGTTATTTTATATTAGTTTAAAATATATTTATTCATTACAAATGAAACGGATTGAACAGCAGGCATAATGCCTATAATCGTTCTCTCCATAGGTCAAGGTACATATATATAACAATTATTGATACATTTAACATTGAAAAACAATATGTAAAATAGATAGATCATTAATTGGTACATATATAAGGTGAATCCAGAGAAAGAGAGAGTAAAATAAAGAGAAAAAAACATAATAAAGTACATTTAACATATTGAAAAGCAGTATGTAAAATAAACCATTAATTGGTACATGTATAAAGTGAATGCACAGAGGGTGAGAGAGAAAGATTAAATAGAGAGAGAGAAAGACCATATTAAATAAAAATAAATAAATAAATAAAAAAAAACAACACACACATAATAAAGTTGACTCAGAGTGGAAAAATTTCCTTAACATACCTAAAATGAGATAATATTCTTCCTAGCATATCATGATAAACTAAGATTTCAGTGAAAACCTGTTTGAGTTTCTTATAAAGTTATGTACATGATTGAAAAATGAAAAGTTGTCTTCTAAACATAAGGATTCAGCACCATATAGTATATTATCTATATTAATTGGTATGCCATTTTCATTCATATATTTAATCAGCATCTGTCTTTGAAGAACATATTGTGGGCAATACATGAAAAAATGTAATGAATCTTTAGTTTGGTATCCACAATTTGTACATTTTGGTGAATCATTAAGGTGGTCTTTAAAAAGATCAGCATTAAGATTACTACATTTATTTCTTAACTGACAATTTAGTATATTTTCAATTCTATTCCCATAATTGTACAACTTGACTTTATTTTTCTGGATGAGATTGGTGTAGGTTAATCTTTTTTGAAATTTTGCAATGTAGGGGAAGTTCTACAATCATCAGGTAAATTATTCCATAAAGATATTGTGGATGGTACAAAACTATTATAGTAAGACACTGTTCGAGTGATTGGGATACGATATGAGTTTGGGTTGCGTAAATTATAATTATGCTGAATTGGCATACATCCTTCAAGCATATTATACATGTATTCAGGGGTAAGATTATTAAGGATTTTATACGTCAGTGTGAGCTTATGCTTTTCCCTTCTTGAACTTAAGGTTTCCCATCCCAACTCATAATATAGGTTAGTTTTGGATGTATTGCACCTAATGCCTGTAATTATTCTTGCAGCTTCCACCTGAACACTTTCCAGTAATTTGGATTGTTCTTCAGTGCAATTATCCCATATCACATTCCCATATTCTACATGATAGATATATTTTGATTAACAAGTCCCTTTTTAATTCATATTTAAGTGTACGCAATATATTTAGTCGTAAGCAAGCTTTCTCATAAATTGTTGTAATATGTTCGGACCACCCCCCATTAGACTGTAATGTCAACCCTAGATGACAGTGACTTTGATTCTGAGAAATACAATTCATTGTGTTCCCAAATGAGATATTTGGGTGTACTCGTTGAGTTTCTGGTAAAATTAACATTTTTATATTTGCATCAGTATGATGAGGACATGTATTAATTGAAGTTGTTAAACAATTTATTGCATGAATTTTTCTACATTTATTTAGTTTTATTATAAAATAATGTTTGAAGAAAAAAAATGCGCTGAAATGCCAGAAACGAAAGCTTGATCATTTCAATTTTTTTTTCCATTAATTAATCCTTAAAACAATTCATTTTACCCTAAATGTTAAATTAAGGGAATCAAAGGTTGTAATATATTCATGTGGTGACCGATCATATTTATTTTAAGATAGCTTTCTATACATGCATGTGTGGTTCCATTTAGGAGCTCTTCCAAGTTAGATGTGCATTTTTAGCAGAAATTTGTTTGAGATATTTGAGGAACAATTAATAAACCTATTGTGAGTTGCAGATATGAGCGAGTATCAGTAAATTCCGAATTCATTGTACTTTCTTCGCATAATTTAATTAAAAAAAATTATCATGCGTACATTTCAGCGATATCAAGTATCAAATGAAAAAGTTAAATTTTACAACAAAAAGTGTCATGAAATCGTGGTGTTTTGAAGTTAGAAATTGTGATTTTATCATATAAAATCTTATACTCAGTGGTTAATTATCAAATTTTGCTTATCTGGAATAAAATTGAACTCACAATATTTTTTTTTAAACAAAAACTAACTTTTCTTAAAATATATGGTGAAAAGGGAAATGATGAATCACTTTTGGCATTGTACTGTAGATTGTGCGACATAAATCATATGCTGAAAGATAATGAAATAGACTTTATCTTTGGATCCCCATTTTTGCCAAATTTCCAGTAATTTACTTATTTCTGTAAGGTTGAGAGACTTCGAGAATTGTACAGTAGTTTTACCTTTTTGTTTGATATATATATACTGTTCGAAAAAAAAAAGAACAGAATAACAAAATATCTTTCACCCTCTATTTCTCTTAATATCTTAATATGCACTGACCCCGCTAGTCAAGTTTTGAAAACACATGTAGGAGAAGACTGCCCCATATTAAGTCAACTGAATTCGCAAGAAAATCCTAATATTTCATGTACATGTATTGTGTAGCTTTTTTCTTACACTTTTTAAAGGGTAAATTTTATTCGAGGCACGATAGAATTTTCAAATACAAATGAAATATATGGGTAACTTTTGTTCGTCACAGTCCTATAATTACAGCTTTGATAAATTAGCATCCTTTCAGTAGTTTCTGTGTCCGAGATAATTAGGCAATGACTTTTGGTTTTAGATAGAACCGTAATAAACTTTGCAAAATGGCATCGTATCTGCCTTCAACAACCCTCTTTTATGTAAACTTTAAGAGGACGTGATTTTTTTTTCCATTCCGAAAATAGATCGTTTTCTAATAGGTATCGTCAACAGATACTAGAAATTCAAATAATCAAAAGACACGTAAAATTTCAATAAACTGTATAAGTATTATTGTATAAAAATTCCACAAAACGTCTCAAATAAAACATTTAAAGGCCGAGGTTTTCAACCCGTCGGTTTTCCTCAGGTAAGTTTGTTGTGGGGTGGAGCTTAATTGAAACGGCTGTGAAGCCCCGAGGGAACCAAGCTGGCTTGTGTATACCTACCTATATACGCAGGATGTTACCTGTATATTACCTGTAAATGTTTACCTAAGACATAGTTTAACTTCGGGTGTTGGTCAATCGAAATGTTGATCGTCAAATTTATGAAATAAAACATGCTAAAATTGTTTATGTAGACTGATTCCTTTAGTTCAATTCTTTTTTAAAAATATGTTTGAATAAAGGAGACAATTTTAGTTTAATTGTGTGCGTTAATAAATTTCATGCAGTTCTGCAGCAAGGAATACGCAGTCCTCGAATCATGTTAACTGAATTTTCGGAAATGGAGAAATTTGGGGATCGACGCTTTCCAAGCATGGAGTATCTCGTAATTAGGGAATACCAAATTGGGAAACATCTCGTAATAAGCGTTTGTCTCACATCCAACAGCGAAGAAACCGCCGAGAGTGTGTTGGTTTAACAATAAATATTTTATTTCCTAAGATGGTAAGGTGTAATGTGAAACCATTATCCATAAATATTTTCCCCCAGATTTTTTTTTTTACTTTTAATAAATTTTATGGAAATTTTACATTTACACAACGTAAAAAAGGCCGAACTGACTTTCTGCATTTGTTTCATGTTCAGCAAACTTTATGTACGAGTTGACTTCTGTAGTTTGCATACGAATTGACTTCATATGTACGAATCAGTTTTTGTACGAATTAACATTAAGTCGGCGTAATTTAATGAATATTCATGAGGCGAGAAATATTATAACGGCAAATATCAGGAATTAAACTTTGCGCCCATCAACAAAATGTCATTGAAATAACTTGAGAACCATGTACATTTTATTTTCGAACATCGAAACGACCCCACTTTCATTATTTTGTCTCTGCAAAAATCGCCGCTAGGGTCCCCGTGATTTTACACTGTTGTTTATTCATCGCCCAGACCAGCAGCAATAGCCTGTGGCTATAAATAGCCACCGTCTAAAAACGAAAACGCGAGGCTAACGATTAACGAATCCACCCCCTACTAATGAGTTTGGAATCTTTTATTTTCGGTGTTCTGCAAATTTTAATACCCGATGAAATCGCAGTAGCTCTGACGAGAGATAGCGAGACTACAGCGAGATAAGGTAAATTATTCACGGAAATGTTCATTTTCTAGTTAACAACGGATTAACAAATTACAAATGCCCCTGACATCTTTCTTAGTTTCTAATCTTTGTTTTGTTTTGTTTTCATAAAAACAATATTCTTTTTCAATTGGTTTTTGCAGTCCATTTAATATCGGGTCGTAAATTGACCTGAACCACGTGTTCGAAGTAAAATGTAAACATGTAGTTGTCAAGTAAACGTGGTATGAACCGCTGTGCGCAATAATAAAAATAGCCATAGAAGGTAAACAAAGGTTGGTGATTTTTTTCTATCTGCGTATGGGCGATTTTAGAAAAAAAAATTCGCAACTGAGCTCGAACTTTCGCCGTAAATTTTCATAAAAGCGAAGATTAGGTAGATTGTAATCCCCCCCCCCCCCCTTCCTTTTTAGAATCATGAAAATTTTTTCAGAAAGGGTTTTTCATAGGACACGATTTTAAAAGAGACAGACTATAGCAATTTCCGGTTTACTACCAATTTTATTTATTAAACCGGATCTACCCTATAACCTTTGAATGGGTCAACCTACACCACGTGTCTTGAATTTAAATCACAATGACATTAGTAGGAGTGGAATCTAGAACATGACAAATAGCTACAAAACAGGAATATAGAGGCGATAACTGCGGAGAAGGAGAATGTTAGGGCGACAATTCGTTCTGCGTTTAAACCTATCCATGTAGGCGCGTTTAAACGAGAACGAGTGTGGCCTCAACCAATTCTCCATAATTTAATAACGTTTATTCAAATCAAATAACTTTAATGCAAGTTTAACTGAACAGGTTTATAAACATAAAACATTATCTTCAAAAGAGTGCCTAAATAATGTCTTCCATCAGAAGACAATTTCTTTATGGACTTACATTTTCTACATGCACAAGACATTGTATAAAAGATCAAGAAACGAGTAGACTTACCGAGTATGGTGTATATACCCGTGGTGACTAGGAGAGCCACGATAGAGACGTACATATTCCACCCGAGTGCCAGCTGTATAAACAGAGCGCCAGCAAATATACTCACCTAAATATTATAAAAAATCATAAACTTAATAGAGTTTCTGTCATATGAAAGTATAAACCAGTACACAAATCTTGCATGGGAAATATACGAGCAATATGCAAAATCGTTCAAATCAAAGAATTTCAAAATTAAAAATGAACTGGCTCCAAGCTGTCTTCTGTGTAATACGCAGACCAACGAGTCGACAAAACGGATGGATAAAGTTCACCGCCACGGCACATGATACGCCGTCAAATGATTGTGCATGGAAGCAAATCATTTCAATCTTAGTACAAAGATCTCTCAAAGATCCATTCACAATGCTTGATGTGCATCTGCTATGCTGCAGTTAACAAATACTTCAAATTAAGCATCAGTTCATGCAGTAGGACAATCTCTATTTAGACATAGTTTTTTATAATTACCTTTAGTTAATTAAAGGTCATAGTAGCCTTCAACCTAAGATGCATTATTTGATGATCTGAGGTGAAATAGTTTTCAACATAAGAGCTGGACATGATTTTCTCATATTTGGCCACATCATCTTAATTTAAGGCCATAGTGTCCCATTTTTAATGTGCAACACGCCTTCTACCAAAGAAGTACCAGCTGACAAAGTTTGATTATTATAGGAATCATAGCATTTAAATTATGAGTCAGATACGGAAAAGCTAACAGACGGACAGACGTAAACGCCATTCCATAATACGTCCCATCTTAAGACGGGCGTCTAAAAACCGCTTAATTATAATTTTTTTATACAAAAGTTTAAATTTACCGCCAGTTTGGTTACGATATAGAGTATAAGAGCCAGAACACTGAGGTATATCCGAATCCGGTGCCCGCCAAATCTCTTCTCCATGTATTCGGGTAAAGTGTATACCTGAGAAGAAATGTTAGTACACATGCAGTCATTATTGTTGAAAATTAATCAGTTGTATTCCTGTATTCATCAGAAAAAAATAAGTAGGAAAAGATATTAAATGAGTAAAATATTTTTGCTTTAAAAAAAATTAAACATTGAAATCAAAGTAAAAATCCCTTCATATTAAGGACAACATATCATACGTTAGCTGTGTTTTATCTATATTTCGCCTCCATTAGTCTTTTAGATGTTTGTTCATTGCGTCTTTAGATCTATGGTTTATCTTTGTAATGTTAAAAATCTTACTCCTGCAGAGATGTAGACCGGAAGGAAAAGCCAAGCTAAAAGTAACACCAGAGGCATACTCTGTAAACAAATCGATAACAAAGTAAACAGAAGTAAACATAAACATATAAAATGTATAGAGTTTACATGGGAACTCTAGATCACACCTAGACTTCAATGTCATAAAATTTACAATGCTTTTTCTCCTGATTTATTCATGGCACTTTTAGCTGTTTAGTTATGCGTAATCAGATATGTTGGATAATTACCGCCCATTCATACGATATCATGGCGATTCCTGCAGCAGCACCTGTCCCCGCCAAACCCACAAAGTGCTCGCTGCCGATGTTACTCGAGAATAAGGAGGCCCCCACCTGTTTTTCAGAATAAGCATTATCACTTTAACTGATAACTGAAATATATAATTTTTATTGAATTAATTTACTACGATTAGAAAACAAATGAAAAATATCCGAGAAAAGTACACATATCTTTGTTGGATTTTAATACAACTTGTAGTACTTTTTTCTCATAGATTACGTCTGGAGAACAACTGTAAGCATTGCAGGCTGATTTGATAATTAATTAAATGAATATAATCATATATGCGTGCACTCACCGGAAACCACGTCAGACTTCTTCCCGCCAAAAAGTAGCTGTTGACACTTCCCCTGTTCCCTCGGAAAACGGTCTATAAACAGAGGACGTATTTCAATAATTATCTTTCCCTCACGGAAAAAAAAATCATAATTATAAAATAATGTCTGACTTACCCATAGTCCTACTCCCAGTACACCAACAAAATAAATTATCACCACAACAATATCCGACCAGTGGTCCAACCCTCGGGACGCCATGACTAGCTCAGCACTGACCAGTGTATTATAAAGCTCGGCACATGATTTGACCTCAATCACTAATTGTTTAGTTTAACCTCGGAGAAAGTTTATCTTGGTGTAAATGAGCTCTTATCTTGGATGCAGCCGAAGGAACTTCAATCGGCACAAAACCCGTGAAATTTGGAGCAGATTCATTTGTAGATAGAAGAGCCAGGGTTGTGTTCTAGTTTTAAATCTGAATTTACAATCAGCAAAAAAAGAGATAAGTAAGGCATGTATATGAACGCGCGCGTCTCTGCTGTGTTTACCTTCATTTTTTATTTATATTGGGCAAGCTCTTCACGAATTTATCTATAGATACTAAGGAATTCATTTAAATTATTGTAAGTACGTTTTGTTGATAAGCATTTATTTATCAAAGTGATGCGTTACAAGTATATTGAAATTAATGAAGTAAGTTTTTGTTGATGAGCATTTATTTATCAAAGTGGTGCGTTATACAAGTATCAGTTATTTTTGTGACAGAGATCTGCATGAATTACAGTTATAATAATATAGAATTAATGAATTAAGAATCTAATTGAGGGTCATATATATATATATATATATATATATATATATATATATATATATATATATATATATATATATATATATACAGAAAATTTTTAGCATTCAAGGCTAATGATTTATGTTTATCTCAATAAGTTTAACAACATTTCTTCCCTTCCATTTAAGAATATTCACTTTTATTTGTTCTATGAAGTTTCAATACTATCCAATGCATAGAAAAGAAATCTTTTTCAATTGATAGATAAAAGGTTAATTTTTTAAGGTAAGACAATACATTCATTCTAATTTATTACAAACTTAATTTACTTATTATTGGAAATGTATGGAGTAACGCCATCAGAAAGTATAAATGTACTTTCACTTCTTCTCAACCTTTTCATTAGTGTTGTCACGATGATCGATTTATAATCGATAATCGATCGGAAAGGCGGTCGATTTTAGACAATCGATTGGAGTATTAAACAATCGATTATAATCGGTATATTACAGCACTTATCTTTTTATTGTTTTCTCACTTTTATTTCAAGAAAAAGTTCTTGTTATAAATATATCTCTTCCATATTTATCTTCCAAGTGTTGTCATTTACCATTTTTACATACTAAAAAGGGTTTAAAATGAAAGTAGGTTTCCTTACAGATAAGACAAGTACAACTATGTGTTTGAATTTGTAAAAATTGATTGTAAGATAATAATGGAATTTGTATATCTAAACTGAAGAAACTAAAAACTGCATGTATTAAAATAAAATATATTGGTTATCAGTGTTTGGGGAAAATCACCTTTCATGTCGTATGAAATCACATGGATTTGCAAATTTAAATGTCTAATAACAGTTAATAAATTTAATTCCATATTTTAGGTAACCATAAAATATTGATTAAAACTCTGTCAATACTTAATTTTTTACCAAGGTCAAGTAAATCCTAATCATGCAAAAATCTGTATTACTGAAATTGTTAATCAAACTGCAAATTTTAATCTGTATAATACACAATACTTACATTATTATAAAATTTAACTTTATTTTATATAAAATTTAGTGCCTATGTTATACAATGGTTACCGATACGATTATTGACCGATGATCAGTTGATTAGAGTCAACCGATAATGCCGATTAATCGATTATGATTTTCAACCGATTTGACAACACTACTTTTCATGAAAAATAATATTTGAAACAGAAAAGTATTTTTTTTTCTGATATTCCAGCCTTACATGAATGTATTTTTTCGAAACAGTAATTTACTAAATATGGGTAACTTTCATTTCAGGAGTGAAAAAAATCTTACTCTCATAAAGAAAGTCTGATACTACACCATGCCCACATACTTTATTACAAGGCCACCTTTAAAAAATTGTCTGTTTGTCCTCTCTGGACAGACTAGCTAAAAATGGCCTGATTCAAAACTTTTTTAAACCTCTAGTAAACGATATTTTTTTTATTCATTCCAAAATTTTCTCATCCCGTCATCAACTATATTTTAATTGTATAATACCTTCAATTTTAACAGGGTTTGAAAATTCAGTACATGTATATTGATTTGAAAATTTTTGCCCATCTATCTACCGACCCATTTTTTTCTTGAGTCGGGAGAGGGCAAAAAGACATTATTTTAAAGGTGGCCCAAATTATTTATTTTGAAAAATCTCTTCAATTATTTGTATGATATTTAAGAAAATTAAGGAATCTGCAAAGCAACCAAAGTTGTATGTTGTGTCATGTGTGCTCAAACAGTTGCTTAGGACCTGACAAAGAATGAACAGTGTTCGGGGTGCAGACAACCGTGATATCCCTTTATGTGTACACCATAAAAGCAAACAAAAAGGTAAAAGCATGCTTTCCCTTTTCTCTACAATTTAAGATCATTTTCCTTATGTAAAGTTTTTTTCCTTAATTACCACGATTTTTCAAAAAAAATAAATAAATAAAATAAGCTCGAAATAAATAAATAATCTTCGAAATCCGAACAATTTCAGCACACAATGAACCTTACGGTACATATATAGTTTATTTTCAAGGGATTGATTGATTGTATGTTGTTTTACGTCCCATTCGAGAATTTTTCACTCATATAGAGACGTCACCATATACCGGTGAAGGGCTTCAAATTTTGACCTTTACTCGGCACTCAGGGCCATTGAGCAGTGAGGGATCTTTATCGTGCCAACGCCTGCCGTGACACGGGGCCTCGGTTTTTAAGGTCTCATCCGAAGGACCCGCAACTTTCACTTCAAAGTGCCGAGCGCATGGCGAAGGAACAGTTACTACCCATTTTTTTATCGACTTAGGTCAGTCGCGGCCGAGATTCGAACTCACGACCTCCCGATCACGGAGCGAGCGCTCTACCGACTGAGCTACCGTGAACGGTATTTTCAAGGGAATAATAATCAATAATATCCCAGTGAAAGTTGTATCTCTTATCAGAGATTCAGTGAACCTTGATTGTTTCAGCAATAATCTTTAAATGAAATAAAAACTTCCATTTGCTTAAAAATATACCTTATTTTGAAATTCCCTAAGTGACTTGTTGAATACGATTCCCAAATTCTCGTTACTATTACATGTATTATCCTTTCTGTCTAGTATATATTGCGCTACGAGTGAAAGACTAAATAAAACATAGCTTATCTCAGAAAAAAGGAGGAAAAACGATTCCTGTGGTATCTTTTTATTCTAATAATACGTTTGTGTCTCATCTTTTAGAACAGACGACACATGTAAACTCCCATCCGTTCCTATAGGGGGGGGGGGGCATTTCAGGCTTCCACATCGTCCCTCGACTAGGTAGAACAGATACCCATTATTGTTCTGCCGTCCACCAAATATTGCCTGAGGGTGCTGGTCCACACAAGAGTAAGTGGAGGCCGCCGGATGCAAGTACCTTCCTGTCATCAGATACCCGGAGTACTCCTTTCTCCAACCATTAAAACAGGTTGTTCTCGCTAGAAATAATCAAAAAACTTTTAAATTCTAAAGATCGCTCGGTTTTTTCCTTAAGTTAAGAAAAAAAAACTGTCTTTCTCGAACGAAGTTATACCGTATAACCTGGGTTTGGACTGTTTACGCTTTTCATACCCCGAAGTGTTTTATAAAAGAACCATAAACTGTTCTAATCCAGGTAATAACCTGGGTAGCTATTAAATTATTCTTAATAAAATTTTCTACGTGTATTATATAATGTAAAAGAAGACAAATTTCCTTTCAAAAATACCCTCAAATTGTACAAATTTTGAATGTAACGTCAAGAAGATAGATACTCATTACCGTCTTCCTTGGAAGACGGTATACAGAGTTGAAGTATTTTACAGTCTTCGGACTATGCACTTCCTCTCTTTTGTGATTGGTAGAAATTGCATGATGAGAAAATTTTCAATTATTTCATTGGTTGAAATGCTGTTCAAGGCAAGGGAGATAATTTTCTGATGATCTAATTTTCGTACGACTTAACAATTTTTCAAGATTTTCAATCGTAAAAAAAAATATGACAAAACGAACAGTGGAAATTGACAGTAATTTATTTGAAATAACATGCTAGCTTTTTATAGCAATTACTAAAAATGTTTTTATATTTTCATCGTTAACAGAATTGATCTTTATTGCATACAAGCTTTACAGCTTGTATGTATTCTTTTCCCCTTTGTTTTGCACTGTCTTTCTAATCTCGGTAGCACTCGGCAACACCTCGGCAGATTCGTACCTCATCTACATATCACAAAGGTGACAGAATCAGCCGAGGTTTGCCGAATGCTCTCTGCAGCAGAGTCAAAGTTTCCGGAGACAGCCGAGCATCTGTTAACTTTTCTCTTGGTAGGGCTTATGTCAGAAAAAAACTGATGAAGAAATACAAAGCCCAGAAATTTTCAAGAATTATACGGCCTGATAGGTTTAGGTCAGTTTACTGTTTGAGGTTGTTGCTAAAGACGGTAAGCTTTTTTGAAAAAGCTGTACTTGTTAAGACGAAAGCATCACCAGTCATAATGTGTAAACGAATTTACTTTCCAATCAAATGGCGCTTTACAACCAGAAGTGTATATGTCGTTTTGATCATTCAGATGCTTGTCTTTATCACGCTAACATCGCGATATAGTCGAAGCGTCTTGATGATCGAGACTAGTGTATGATAATGTGCTTAAGAATCAGCACCAGAACAAAGATGAGTCAGAAGTATTCTAGTATGTCATCTCGTAAAGTATGAACAAAATTATCTCGTTACCTGGAATAATAATGGCGGACTTCCCTTTTCGAGTCTCGCATACAGCACAAGGCACGTCGTTGTCATGGAGATTGGAGAGGATAATGTTTGTCGGAAGTTCATATTCAGCTCCGTAGATATATCCTCTGAAGGAGCTCATCCTGCTATCATGTCGTCCCCACTGAGGGTTTCTCGGTAAACAGAGTGGTTCTACCGCACCACCCTGATGGCCGTAATACGACCCACCAGCAAAGCCTAAGCAAATAAGTACAAATTTATTGCTTAAAAGAAATGTTGATCAAATTTTATAATTAATTTTACAACATGAAAGTGAAAAGTAAGGTGCAAAATTAGCTGTTTTTTATGGCTTCGAGCAAAGCACGATACAAAGGTGTCAGTCGATGTATCCACCAAAGAAAATAGTTCTTTTGAAAATGTTTACATACACCTAGTTCTCAGAGAAGGAATTAAACACCTGTAGGTAAGGAATCATGCACCTAGTTCTCTGGTAAGGAATAATACAGCTGGTTCTCTGGTACATGTAAGGAATTATATACCTGGATCTCTAGTAAGGGATCATACACCTGGATCTCTAGTGAAGAAGCATACAAATGGTTCTCAAGGAAGGAATTTCATAACTGGTTCTCAAGTAAGGAATCATACACCTGGTTCTCTGGTAAGGAATAATACACCTGGTTCCCAGCTAAGGAATCACATACCTGGTTTGCAGGATGGGATTCATACACTTTGTTCTCAGAGGAGGAATTAAAAACTACAGGTGCATTAATCCTTACCATATTCTTTACATGACTTGGGAACCAGGTGTATGATCCCTTACCTTGGATCAGGTGTATGCATAGTATGATTCACTTACCAGAGAACCATGTGTATAATTCCTAACCTGAAAATCAGGTTTCTAATCCACTTACCCGAGAACTAGGTTTATGTTTCCTCACATGAGAACTAGGTTTTTGATTCCTTACCTCAGTGTATAATTACTGACCTGAGTAGACCATTCTGGCTGTTCTTGGACACCTCTTGTGACCCCAGCGAGTATACACAGCTCCCCCTGGCGAGAAACACTTTACTTCTGGCACTGTGGCAACTGCCAGGATCAACACAACACACGAAAAGGAAAGGACCGTCATCTGAAAGTACGTGTATAGAAGAAATCCACTGAAATGATCACATATAAACAATCCTTATAGAAAAAAAGGCTCTCGAAAACTTCATCAATTCTTTTTAAAGAATGTTAATTATTGAAGAAGAAGATCCCGAGAGCATAGAAACGTTCATACCTGCAAACTTTTAAGTTGTGATGATGTTTATAAAAATAGCCAGCTACCATAAGGACAATGAAATTTAACCTTACCTTCAAATCTCAGAACAACAAGAGTTTTCACCAATTCGGCAAAGACCAGACTTTATATAAAAGTGAGTACCTTCTGTCACCCAATATTTCAATACACTCAAATATTTATTTTGACATGTAAATCAACATAGAGTACCTTCGAAAGCGTTTCTTGCATGATTAATTGATCAAATGGTATATTCATTGAATGATATCACTATAACATATATATGTACATGCAGTACTATATCAGTATGAAGTACTCGGTTGAATCCTCAAATATCAATCATTATGATAATTCTTTTTTCTGTATAGATTGCTTGTATACATGTAGATGTATACATGTAGATGTTCTCAGTCATTATAAACATCATTGTAAAAGGGTGCTTTTCGATGTTTCATTGCGGTCCCAACAACTGTGCTTTGGTTGTCTATATGAAAACCTGGAAGTTAATCGTATGATATTTGCATGGAAGTCCAAACCAGTTCTGTCTATCTGATGTCTCATTAACTCACTACTACTACTGCGTAGTTAATATGTGCTGTTCTTGAAATTGTTTTGGTTTTTTGTGCGTGTTTTGATTTTCTTGCATTAAAGATAATTTTGCGGTCATTTTTGCAAACATTATCATATTTTACACATTTCAATACAATCGGAGCATTTAGAATTGATTCCCTTGTGTGCATAATTGTCTTATATTTTCACCACCATTTTAATAAATCACACTATTTATTTTATGAAAATAATATAGTCGATATAGGTTCCAAAAATCATCTACTGTCAGTATGATACATGATACATACACTCTTCTCAAACCTTTCATACCAAAAAAATGTTATTTTTTGTTTTGACATCAACTGCCTTTTTAGTGAACTTCACAGTAGTGCCAACTATTGCTAAATTTTTTTTTGGTAAAGGCCATTCCTAGGTTTCTTTTGTATTTTCTTTTGAAATGAAAAAGGTGAGGATAACGAACAGAGATCGATCTTAAAGAATCTACAAACAATATAAATTTGGGAACAGGGCATAAAACAGTAATCATAAATCATATGCCATAAAACAGGGCATAAAACAGACATCTAATTAATGAATATAATGAATGACTCCAGGATATATTCCAGAGGTGGGATCAGGTACCTTGGAGGATGAGACATTCTCTGTCTACCGGACACACCCGCCGTGAGTCCGATGTATTGATCAGATAGACGGAAAATTCCGTATTCAAATCAAAGGCTTCACATTTGGTATGAAACACATCAGCCAAAATACGACACAATTATAGGTTATCTTTGGATAACAAGATTATTATAAAAACCATAGAATTAGAAAATGCTGACTTTAACGAGGTTGTTAAAACCCCTGTAACATCAATTTATCTGACAGTAGCTTGTCTTGGTTTGAAAATTAATCGTACTCAGAGCGTGCTCTTGAGTATCGAATACGTTGGTTGACATGAATACCGTATGCAGTTGATAGCGGAATATTACTATATTGATAAAGAAAGTTGACGATGAAAAATTCGAAGTCATCTCGTTTGTCATACAATTTACTTGTTATTAGGCCTTCATCGTCTATAGTCAATAAAACATCAAAATATGAAACAGATGTGGTAGACTCTGTGGTGTCTTTAAATTCGAGTTCACTGGGATATATTGAGTCTACTCCAGCATCCTTTTAATATGAACTTAAGAGTACTTCTGTGTAGAATCTGACTGTTTTTTTTGTTGATGACCAATCACAAGATATGGAAATTTAAGTGGCATTCAGGTGAAGTAAGCAATTAAGAAATAACACGATTTTTATTCTTGCAAATTGCAGTAAAGTGTATAGTTGTTTCATTAAACTGAGAGTCTATTAAAATAAAGTGATATTTGTATCACTAAACTGAGAGTCTATTAGAATAGAGTGAGTCGCCCGCGCGGCGAAGTGGTTAGAGTATTCGCTCTAGAGTCGCGGAGAAAGGAGCTGATCTTTAAGTCGCGGGTTCGAATCCCACTTTGGGACGTGGAGACCGGTCCTTCGGATGAGACCGTATAAACTGAGGTCCCGTGTTGCAGTAGGTGCTGGCACGAAAAAGATCCCTCACTGCTCAATGGCCCTGAGTGCCGAGTTTAAGTCAAAAATTTGCAGCTCTCCACCGGCAACTGGTGGCGTCTCCATATGAGTGAAAAATTATCGAGAGGGACGTTAAACAATAAAAACAAACAAACAATAGAGTGATATTTGTATTATTAAACTTAGAGTCTATTACACTAGAGTGTATATTTGTATCATTACACTGATAGTCTATTACAATAGGGTGATATTTGTATCATTAAGATTAGAGTCTATTACAATAGAGTGATATTTGTATCATTAAACTGAGTCTATTACAATAGAGTGATATTTGTATCATTAATCTGAGTCTATTACAATAGAGTGATGTTTGTATCACTAAACTGAGTCTATTACAATAGAGTGAAATTTGTATCACTAAACTGAGTCTATTACAATAGAGTGATATTTGTATCATTAAACTGAGTGTCTATTACAATACAGTGATATTTGTATCATTAAACTGAAAGTCTATTACAATACAGTGATATTTGTATCATTACACTGAGAGTCTATTACACTAGAGTGTATATTTGTATCATTACACTGAGAGTCTATTACAATAGAGTGATATTTGTATCATTAAACTGAGAGTCTATTACAAAAGAGTGATATTTGTATCACTAAACTGAGAGTCTATTACAATAGAGTGATATTTGTATCATTAAACTGAGAGTCTATTACAAAAGAGTGATATTTGTATCACTAAACTGAGAGTCTATTACAACAGAGTGGTATTTGTATCATTAAACTGGGAGTCTCTAAGAAGGCAAAAGATAATTCTTCTTCTCTTATTTTAACTCGAATTTTCTACACTCTATGAGATATATAAAATTCCTAAATGAAGAGAGACTTTCTAGACCCCCAAAAATTATGAAATGATGGTAATATTTTAGGAAACCTATACAGACAATTTTCTAGGTTCTAAATTATTGATTTTTATATCTCGGTATTTGTAAAAACGAGTAGATAAAAAAAAGAGTAGCTGATTACCGGAGACTCAAAAATATGCTGCATCGTTATGTTAAAAATTCCAATGCTGACAAGCAACTGAAAGTAGTTCTATGACTGTGTATGCTTAGCAAACATAAGTCAAATCAATTAAGTATCAAACAGATGTCATTACACATTGATTGCGTTTTTACTATCAAAATTCTTCTGAAAAAATTGAAATTTGGCAAGACATCTAATTAATGAATATAAACAGCATTCAAAATTCATTATTATGTCATATAAATTTAATTATTGAAAGGGAAGACCTCCAAAGATCATCTGGAGAGATAATAGTTATTGTAGTTTTTAACTGATTGTATGCTATTATATTGTACTTTTAGTTTAAATGATGTTGACAATGTGAGGATATATTTTCAAGATTTTTTAATTCTTACTATGGATCTCGATTGACAACGTTAATCAAAGAACTATATACTTTAAGAACAAATATCGCACCTAATAACGCATAGCATAGTGTGTTCTGGCGAAAAAGACTAATGAAAGTTATTCTTTGATTGTAGTAAATACATACACATTATAAATGTCCAAGAAGAATCGCCAAAAATAAAAGTAGTGGTTGATAAATAATGCTGAATGTTTACTGCATGCAATGTAATATCTCTTTCACCATTCACTGTAATTTTATGGTGAATTTTAATTCACTATAATATATATATATATATACTAGTAATATCTGGCCAAAGTAACAATTTCTAAATTTTTAACATTCACAATAATATAGATTTCATACATGCAAAAGTTAACTAATACTCTACGCACTTTCATGTTAGTTTTAGCTGTTGTAATTTAAAACAATTGCGTAGATTTACAAGTAAGTATATCAATATCACATTTAATTGGTTTTACATCAAAATATTCAAATTGGTGTATTTCACTTCCCTATTCTCAGCCTCCCTTTTCTATGTAGCAGTGTACCATTATGTCTTTCAATCAATCTCTTAGTTGATTCGATACACAGGAGCATGATCTGAATTCGATCAATTTCTACTCAAAGGCAGAAGGTTGACAAAAAGCTTATGTTACAGATTTTTGTATCAAATGTGAGCGTTTGGCAAATTCTGTGGTTGTTACAGTAACATTATAGCAAATACAAGTCATTGAATCGAATGTTGACTGGCGCTTTTCATAAGATTTTGGACCATTGTTTTCATACCAATTTTTCTACGCATGACTCTGCTTGGGTGGCTCACTGCGGGTGTGACCGGTACACAGGGAATGGTTGCTACTTAATGGCACCTGATTCCACATCAGGTGTTTCTGGGATCCCTTTTTGCCCAATGATTTTTTCAAATATAACATGATTATTTTCATTCCAATTTACATTAAAGCTATATTTATATTCATGTAATGATTGATTATTTTTCTTTTTAACATCAGGTTCGATCCCATTCATGATGCTCCGGAATGATCGGGACTAACGAAAACGATTTGCTTTTTTTTTTTTTTTGCATTCTGCTTTTTTAATAAGTTATCACAAGTTAATTATTCTCTATCTTTAAATTAAGTTTAGATTGAATAATTCAGTAATGAGCAAGGGGTTTGTTCGAATATTAAACGATTGTTAGTAGTCAGATTCATTATGAATGCCAGTAACTTGGATCCGCCACTCGTGACCACCACCATACTCTCTATTTCGCTATTTCATGGTTGTTTATTGAAAACGAATGTAGAATTTTCATTGAATTTGCGATAATGAATATCTAAAATCTAAATTTTAAGAGATCTATAATCTAAATTTTACGGACATCATCTTATACCTAGTGTGATATTAGAGGATTATGTTTGTTTGTTTGTTGTTTAACGTCCCTCTCGAGAATTTTTCACATGGAGATGCCACCACTTGCCGATGGAGAGCTGCAATTTTTTTTAATAAATACTCGGCACTCAGGGCCATTGAGCAGTGAGGGATCTTTTTCGTGCCAGCACCTACTGCGATACGGGACCTCGGTTTATACGGTCTCATCCGAAGGATCGGTCTCCACGTCCCACAGTGGGATTCAGAGAATTATGTAAGAACTCTGCTGCAATTTAACCTTTTGGAGTTTATTTGCAAATTTTAATAATTTAAAACATCTAAATAGTCTATTTTATCGCACACGTTGGGCAGTGCGATCATTAATAAGAAATATGTAGCATTTGTCTACGAACTTTATGGACAATGATCGAATAAGTTCATATGTTTGAAACATGTTCATTATCATTCATTTTATTAGTCCCCTACCGGTTTCCCCTGATTCTGTCCGCCGGTCTGTCTGTCAGTCTGTCCCACTTGGTTTTCCGCACTTTTTTCTAAAGTGCGGAAGTTTTGGTATGTAAGTGTATATTAATGAGTTACAGATCAAGTTTGAATTTCGTTCCGCGTCATTGATTTTTGAGGGAATTACGGAATTTTTTATTTTTAAGGGTTTTCCGCACTTTTTTTTCTAAATGCTTGCAGATATTGAGCTGAATTTTGGTATGTGAGTGTATCTTGATGAGTTACAGATCAAGTTTGCATTATGTTTCGCTTCAATGATTTCTTGACGGAATTACAGCATTTTTAATGGAAAGCAGATTACACTTGCCGGCAGGGGACTAGTATTGCTAATGTAATACTCTCAGTATGCTTGTTCATATTGCTTGTTTTTATGGTGAACATACATGTAAATAATGAGCAACTCTTTTACAATGTCTGACACAAAGATTGCTCGATATATTTTTATTGCAATGCTAAATGATAAAGTGTCTCAGGCTTTCGAACACACAACACAGGTAATCTCCCATCCGTTGTGGTACGGCGGACATTTCAGGCTACCACAGCGTGCTTCCACCAGGTAGAACAGGTACCCGTTATGGTTTTGATGTCCACCCACCGCAGGCTGGGCGTGTTGATCCACACAGGAGTAGGTGGAGGCAGCCGGGTGAGTATATCTACCAGTCATCAGGTAACCCGAGTATTCTTTTCTCCAACCCCGATAACAGGATGTTCTCGCTTTGAATTAAGGGAATATAATAATAAAAAAAAAGAAAACAGGCAAAATGAGGTTATAAGACAGAGTATTGATTCTATGTCGAATAACGAAAAAACTTCTATGAGAAAAAATAGAATGAGGCATGGTAAGTAAAGGAATCCTGTGAATACAACATTACCAATGTCACCAAAAAATGAAAAATGGTGGCCTTATCTGTTGAGACTATAAATTATATCAAAATAAATAGATGGTCACTAAACAATTGAATAGTTTTACTTTATAACAAAACTCAAATGCAATTGCGGGTGTTTTTCTTAAAAAAAGTTTCGAATACATGTGTCAAAATACAAACAAGGACGGAAAATGAATAGATAACTATCCTATAACCGCCTTTTTTCAGGAAAGAAAGGAGTGTTTGGTGGGTATCAGAATCATATGGATAAAAAAAAATGCTAATGTATGTATATGGATTACAATGGTAAGATCTAGAAATAGATACATTCGTCTTGCAAAACCTGATATTCTTGATTGATTTATCTCTTATCGTTTATTTTTTTAATTTCCTGGAAAATTTTCTTTCGATAAGTATACAGTAATACTTTCTACGTTTCCTTTTGGCTTATGGAAATAAAATATCATTATTTCAATATTTTAAATTTCAAGTTGCTGTGAAAAACGGATCATATACATATATTTTTAAACTTATACATTTACATTGACATTTATTTTACTATATTAGATATGAGCAAAAGCAAATGAAATTCTGCATTCTTTCGATATCCACTGATGTAATCATCTTTACTCACCTGGAATAACTATTATGCCTTTCCCTCTGCGAGTCTCACAGACGGCACAAGGCACATCTTGGTCGTGAAGATGAGAATGGATGACGTCACGATGAACTTCGTATTCAGCACCATAGATGAATCCTCTAGGAGCATCTGTTCTTCCGTTATGGCGTCCCCATTGTGGGTGTTTAGGTAAACAGAGTGGCTCCACTGCAGCTCCACGATGTGAATAATGAGATCCCCCAACAAGACCTTCAAAACATTTAAATACAAGAAAAGATTATCATTTGTTATGGAATGGGCATTGAAAGTTTAGTTATTATGGGCAGAAAGGCGTCTTCCTGTATTTGGTTAATAAGTTTGATGCAAAAAAAAAAAATATTAAAGCATTCAATTCGATTCTGCTCTAACAATGTAAATGGCTTAAGAAGAAGGTATGGTTTAAGCTTTAATGTGCCCTAAAAATTTAATGCTTTCAAAAATTTTGAAACTGTCTTAAATATTAGTTGAGTATATGACTGTGATAAATCAGGAAAGAATATGGCATGAATGAGTACCATTCTGGAAATATGACGTCATTAATTTGATGCATTTCTCTATTTTAAAAAGAAAAAGCCTCAAAATGACCAATTTCAAGGGTTATTTTCCTCAAGAAAATAGGGTCAGCAGCCGTCGCCGCCCACTTTGATTTTCGGATATGTTGTGTAAAATTCTTTAAAAAATCACATATTTCAAAATCTTTATGGGCGATGCCTGTGGACAATACTATCTGAAAGAAAATTCCATTGAAAATTGGTGTCTTCTGGAACTTTTTAAGAAAATACGGGAAAAATATACAAGTTTATGACGTCACAATCAGCATTTAGAAGGTCATGTGGGATAAATGATTTATATATGATCTTTCTGCACGGAAATTCAATGATTCAAAAAGCATGAGTTTTATTTATTTTTTTTTTTTTTTACATCACTTTCATTTTTAAGAAAATCACAGGGCCAGATTTGTATTGAAACTGTACCTTATTCTTAATTATAGAGTTTTGTAAAGAAACGGTTTAACATTTTGATATCACGCATACCGTGGATTTCTTGCACCGGCAAAGTCATGACAAAAACGTAGGAAAGTATAATTTGTCAGTTTAGTTGCGTTTCCAAGCAATTCTGAACATACTATCTACCTGCGTAAATTAATCTGGCACTTCTGGGGCACTTGTTGTGACCCCATCGAGTATACACGGATCCCCCCGCCGAGAAACAACTGTCTACATGTTGAACAATGGCCACACACAGGATCAACACCACGCCAAAAGAGGAGACCATCTTAACGCTTATGAAAAATGAACAAATATGGGTTTATCTTTACAATAACAGAGATTGTGTTTCTGTTATAACTTTCAGTTATACATTATTAGCATTTAGATAATAAAAAAAATTCAAGAGTGCTTTATTGACATCAAAGTAGTTGATTGATGTAAAGTGTTGAAGAAAGAACAAAATTTTTTAACTGATGCTATTATAAAAATACTTCTAAACGATTTTTTAATCCAAGTATTCTTACCTTCAGCTTCAGTGTAGTTTGATCTTTGTTGACCAGGGTAGAATGGAATTGTTTTTATAGACAAGACTTCTCCTTCTGTTACATTTTGTTGCCTCAGTATTTTTTAATATTCAAACATCATAAATTGACAGATGAAGCAATATTTCAATTTTTTGTGTGATCAATTGACTAACATGTTCATTAATATGCCAATTTTATTATAAATGATTTACATCTTTGTTGAAAGTAATAATCGTTTAAAAGTAATAGGTTCTGAAACTTCTTAATTTTTAATACAATCATCCTGAAATAGTTCGTCAGTGTACCTCTCAATGGAAGTGGTAGAAATTCTCCATTAAAATATCTTTAAACCACCCTGTAACATAAGTTTTGTGGCTCTGGGTGTACAGTGTCGTCAGTTTCATAAACAATGTCCAAAAAAAAAATCTGCCACTTCAGCGGCTCTACTGTCAATTACTCATTTGCATTATTTTGTTATTTCCTACAGAAATGTATTCAAAATTACCAAAGGATATGTTATCGTATAAGTGGAATTTTTAGCGAGACGCAAATTTAGCGACTCTCTTTAAGAATTAAATATTTAATTTTAGCGATTTTGTGGTGCATAGAAAAATAACGATAATTTCTAATGAGTAATTAATTGTTAGCGATATTTAATTTTAGCGATCTCAACACTCTCTCTAAAATAATTAATTGCCAACATTTTATCCTCGCTAAAATTTCTGCTTATACGGCATGTTAACCTTAAAACAGAATAATTATTTGAAAGTGTATGTTTAGCTATGAATTGATGGTTGTGTTTCATTCATATATGGTATCAGGCCAATACTCGGGACATGCTCTTGCTATCAAATCAGATATGACATAAATACCATATGAAGGAGATACTGGACTATTACTAAATAAATAAGGTAAGTTGAAGGAGGAAAAGCTTGTAATCTCGTTTGTACATATAATTAATTTCTTATCAACGTCAATAGTTAGTAATGAATCTTGAATATTCGTAGTGTATCTTATTTAGCATTTACTGGCATACATGTATATCGAATCGACATATAAATGAAAATGGCTATTGTTAATTGAAACAATGTGTTCGCTATTTCTAAATGTCATACAGTTATTACAAGGTTTTTTTTCATCTCAAATACATTTTTCTTAATAAAAATTGTAGATGAATAAAGGATCATAAATTCCTAGATCGTAGGATTCTAAGAATTTAATATATATTTCAACTAGGAACTCCATTTAGTATTTTAATATTAATTTCAGGATTCTTTTGTGTACAATCAGAATGATTATTGAAGAAAAAGTTGCCTATAATGTCAAAAAGTCTGGTTCTATTTTAGAAATTTAATTATCCAAAGGGAAAAACCTCCAAAAATCATCCTGAGAGATAATACTGGTAGCTATTGTAGTTTGAGACTGGTTGTTTGAAATTATATTGTTTTTTTTTTTGTTTTTTTTGTTTGTTTTTTTTTGTTTTGTTTTGTTTTGTTTTGTTTTGTTTTTTTGTTTTTTGTTTAAATGATTTTGACAATTCTAGGATATTTTCAAGATTTTTTATTCATACAGTGGATCTCGAATAACAACGTTAATCAAAGGACCATACACTTTAAGAAGAAAACTTGAACTTAATAACTCATAGTAAAGTTATAACATTATAATTGTCAAAAGAGAATCGCCAATAATAAAAGAAGCGGTTTATAAATAATGTTGAATGTTTCCTGCATGCAATATAATCTGGCCAAAGTAACAATTTTTCAATCTTTCACATCCACAACAATATAGACTTCATGTAAGTAAAAGTGAACTATTCCTCTCTTCCCTTTCATGTTAGTTTTAGCTGTTGTAATTTTGAACAATTCCTAGATTTACAAGTAAGTATATCAATATTACATGTAATTGGTTTTACAGTCAACTAATTCAAATTGGTGTATGACTTCACTTTTCTATTGTCAGCTTCCCTAATCTATGTAGAAGTGTACCATTATCGCCCATGTATTGTGTTTTTTCTTTCAATCAAGCTCTTAGTTGATTTCGATACGAAAGAGCATGAACTGAATACGATCAATTTTTAACCAGTGGCAGGAGATTGACAAAAAGCTTATGTTACAGAAGTTTGTGTAAAAGTGAGTATTTCGCAAATTTTATGGTCGTTACAGCGGCATTATAGCAAATACAAGTCATTGAATCGACTGCTGATTGGCGTTTTCCTACAGCTGTTGGACCATTGTTTTTGTACTAATTTTCTACGCTTGATTCTGCTTAGGTGGCTCAGTGCGAGTGTGACCGGTGGACAGGGAATGGTTGCTACTTAATGGCACTTGATCCAAAATCTGGTGTTTCTGGGATCCCTATATGGCCTGCTCTTGATTTTGCATTGTTTATGGGATTTTGATCTTGATTTCTGTTCGATAATTTAAAGTTTTCATCTGTGTAAATTAGAAATACATTTTGCATATTTTTTAAAATAAAATCGAGACTAAAATTCTTCATAAAATGCAAGGATCTGTTCTTGTACTCATATGAAGAAGAATATATTCAACAACTTCCACACGAGAAGAAGAAATCACTTGCTGTGGCCTTCAACTCGACTTCAGATATATCGAAGAAGTTTTATCAGTTAACAATAGTTACTTTCATTCATATGTCATCTCGATATATCTCAGTGAACTCGAAATAAAAGACACCACAGAATCTGCCACATCTGTTTTTTCATATTTGGATGTTTTACTGACTATGGACGATAAAGGCCAAGTAATAACTAAACTGTATGACAAACGAGATGGCTTCAGCTTTTTCCATAGTCAACTTTCCATATAAATGAAGTAATATTTCGCCATCATCTGCATATGGTTTTATTTCTCCCAACTTATTTGATAATAAAGAGCATGCTCTGAGTACGATCATTTTTTAAATTGAGGCAGGCTACTGAAAGTTGATGTTACAGGGATTTAAACAACCTTGTTTACAGTCGGCATTTCTTGACTTCTATTGTCGTCAAAATAGACCTTGTTAGCAAATACAACCTATCATTGGGTCGTATTTTGTTGGACATATTTCATACTTGCTTGTAGGCCTTGTGTTTTATACTTAATTTGAGTACGGAATATATTCCGTCTAACTGATCAGTACTAGGAGGAGTAAGCAATCTGTCGACCGGTCACACCCACCGTAAGACCTATGTTAAAATTGAGAATGGAGGTATGTGCACACGACTTTTACTGCACATATTTGAAACAATAACATATTCATTTATTGGCATTTTCTCTTGACATGTAACCAATTATATTTTTGATGCTTGTTTTTGTATACATATTGTTCTTCGGGTTCTTTTCTATGATGCTCTGTTTACATTTCCATCTTATAACGACAACTCAATAATAATCCTTCAATATATACATATTTTCACTATCTATAGTTTTATCAATGTTATATGTTATTTTCAGGCCAATTTACATTAAAGCTATATATACATGTAATGACTGATAAATTTTCTTTTGAACATCGGGTTCGATTCTATTTTAGACGCTCCTGAAAGATCGGGGACTAACGAAAACGATTTGCACAGTTTGCTTTTTAATCAGTTATTACAAGTTAATTATTCCTTAAATTAAGATTAAATTGAATCATTCACTAATAGGTTATGACGTTCGTTCAAATATTAAACGATTGTTAGTGGTCAGTTTCATTATTAACTCCCAATAACTTAGATCCGCCGATCGTGACCATCACTGCACTTCATATCTTACTATTTCAGGGTTGTTTATCGAAAACGAAAGTATAATTTTAATCAAATTTGTTTGTTGTTTAACGTCCCTCTCTAGAATTTTTCACTCATATGGAGACGCCATCACTTGCCTGTGGAAATTTACAAATTTTGACATATACTCGGCACTTAGGGTCATTGAGCAGTGAGGAATCTTTTTCGTGCCAGCACCTACTGCGACACAGGACCTCAGTTTATACTGTCTCATCCGAAGGACCGGTCTCCACGTCCCGCAGTGGGATTAGAACCCACAACGTAAGGATCAACTCCTTACTCCGCGACTCTAGAGCAGACGCTCTAACCACTGCGCCACGCGGGCGACTTAATCAAATGTGATAACTAATATGCAATTGAAATCTCAATATAGTTTACGGACATCATCTTAAATTTATTATATTAGATGCTTAATTAAGAACTCTGGTACAAGCGTTTCGGATTTTATTTGCAAATTTTAATAATTTAAAATGTTGACAGTGCCGACAGTTAGAGCGAGCGCAGTTGTGTAATACTGGATATATAAACTTTCGCCTCTTTAAACCGCACGAGACATTTGGGCGTCTTATCTGTGACGTCACATGACGTCGATTGTTAGCTGCATAATTTCTATAAACGAAGTTTGAAAAGTGCATAATGCTAACAAAGAATGTTTAATCTATTACATGTATTATCTACGTGTATATGCAATATCTATTAATTCAAGGTGAGTTTATTTTTTGTGAATTTTTAATTAAGCGAGATGCATTCGAGTTGCATATTTGGTTTCGAGGTAACTGCGGAAAAAAAAATCATTTGGATCAATAGGTAAAGTCAGAATTTTCTCTTCTCCCACGCGTTGTCGTTAGAGGTCGCAGGGGGAGCAGCGCTTCGCATCGCTGGCTGCGCTCGCTATAAGCACCTAATTGGTCTATTTGAAAATAATATGTTAGACGGTGCAACCTTTAGTGAGGGCGGAGCCAGCAAGAGAACATATCCATATTTTATTGTTTAATGATAAATCAGTGTTAAAATGTAATTGTAATCAGTGTCAGAAAATCATAACAAAGATCTTAGTCCTTTTAAAAAAAAACAAAACATTCTTTTACCTCAAACACTTTTCATCCAAATAACGAAATTTCAGGGTATCTGGTAAACTTACAGTACACTATGATGTTTCATTAGGAGTTGCCTAGCAAGAGCACTCAAAATCAAATAGCATAACGGGAAAAGAGAGAGTACGTGCAGTGGACCAGTCATGGATTCAACCTACCCAGGCCCTAGAACTCTAAAACGTTTGTATCTGTCCAAAAATTAATAAACAAACTTTCCTGAGCATCATTTCTTTATTTTTCATGACTACATGCACATTTAAAGACACCAAATGATATAGAAACATCAAGTCATTTAATACTCATCAGTTACCCCCAGTGTATGGTCTTGACATTAAATACAAATAAGGACAATTGTCAGGGACCACGCCAGATGACGAACTTGGCTACAGACAGATTATCTACCTCCTGGGTTATCAGGACACTTGGAAACTGATCATCTGACTGACACTAAGGCTGGGTATCCTGAGAAAAGTATTAGTTTTGCAAAATTTCTGAGAAAAATTGTGCAATGCAATGCATGTATCAGATATCTTCTTCTTTTTTTTTTTTTTTTTTTTTTTTTTTTTTTTTTTTTTTTTTTACATTAATTGGTTTCTCATTAAAAATTTTCTAAACTTTAACTTTAAATGTAGATTTCACAATTTCAGTATTTTTTTTTTTTTTTTTAAATCTGATTCAAATAGTCTCTTAAGAAAAACGAATTTAACTCGATAAAAGATATTAAAATTTCAGTCAATTGTTTATGTGAATACTATATTTTTTAAAAACAAAACTTGTTAACAACAAGCACACTTCTGGGAAGAATCCCTTTTGTATCACAAGTAATTGATGTTTTCTTACATCCCTATCCACCACGCAATAAAAAGGATCATATATGGAAGCTTTAAAAAGGTATTTTTAGCACTGCTCAACAACATTGACCTCTTTACATGGATTACCATGGGTAATGTCAAATGAGGATTCTGTATTTGCTGGGGTTTTTTTTTTAAGTCAAGAGAACATTTATTTATAGTATAGAAAACTTTATTATAAATATGTGCAGTACTGTATAGGTACATGTAATATATATTTGTGTATATTTATTTACTGGTACATGTAGATTGAACGGCTACCTCTCTGTCAATCATACATTGTTTAACTTAGTTTTTCTCATATGATTTTGGACTTTATACACTATCGTAATCCACCACGGGTTCCAACTGACTGAATAAATTTTCTGTTCCATGTTTTTAAATGTACTTTCTTAAATAAAAATTAGAAATCCTAAACCTTTTTAAAATTATATATTTGATCCGTTAAAGTGTATCACATGTATATATATAGATGGAACTGGGAAGTGTTTGTTCAAGTTCAAATGAAATATATTGAGAGGCAATATGAAAACCATCTATCCTTCTGTATTCAATAATCCAGAAGTGAAAAAAGAATTAGATAGATTACATGATCAGTACGTACTGGTCCCTGCTGACAAAGCAGGTAACAACATTGTCTTTGTTTGTAAGGCTCATTATATTAAATGTATTTTAGAGGAACTTGGATTTAATTCTACAAGTGGTAATCCAACTTACACTCATAGTTCCCTTTCTAAGGAGGAAATTCTTCAAAATCATATGTCAGTTTTGAATATTTTTAATATTCCAAACAACCAAAATGAATTCGAATTACCATATTTATATTGGATATATATTTATATTGGATAAAAATCCTTACAAACAAAGATACATAGCGGGTTCCAGTAAATGTTCAACCAAGCCTCTATCTTTACTCCTCACTAAGATATTAACAGTGGTGAAGGAGAAACTTCAAGAGTACTGTACAACAATATATTCGAGAAGTGGTGTAAATCAGATGTGGATACTTAAAAATTCCAAGGAACTTTTGGAAAATTTGAAATCACAAGATTTTACCAAAATCAACAGCTTAAAAACTTAAGACTTTTCAACTTTATACACAACCATTCCCCACGATAAATTAAAGTCCAGGCTTTTTGATATCATTGACAGCTGCTTTTTCAATAAAAATGGAACTCGTAAATATACTTACCTTGTCATTGGTCATTTGCAAAATTATTTTGTTAAAAAACATTCTGATTGTACACACAAGTACTCTGAAGTTGACATTAAAAAGATGCTTGAGTTTCTGATTGACAATATCTATGTGGTTTTTGGAGACCAGGTCTTCCAACAATCTATTGGAATACCTATGGGTACCAATTGCGCCCAGTTATTAGCAGACCTTTTTTTGTATATTCATATGAAGCAGAATTTGTCCAAAATCTTTGTACGTGGAAAGAAGAAAACACTTGCTGTGGCGTTCAACTCGACATTTAGATATATCGACGACGTATTGTCAATTAACAATGGCTATTTTCATTCTTATGTCGATACGATATATCCTGGTGAACTTGAGATAAAAGATACCACAGAGTCTGACACATCTGTTTCATATTTGGATATTTTACTAGAAAAAGACGTTAATGGTAATCTAACAACCAAGCTTTATGATAAACGTGATGACTTTAACTTTTCAATCGTCAACTTCCCTTACTTATGCAGCAACATACCTTCATCACCTGCATACGGGGTATATATCTCTCAGTTGATTCGATACGCAAGAGCATGCTCTTCGTATGTACAATTTCTAAAACGAGGTAAATTATTGACAAATAAGTTGATGAAACAAGAATATCAGCTGTCTCGTTTAAAGTCATCATTTCGTAAGTTCTATGGTCGATACAATGACCTTGTCAGCAAATACAATTTATCATTAAGTCAAATGCTGACTGACGTTTTTCATACTAATTGTTAGGCCATTATTTACACACTGAATTGTCGACGGATTTTTCCGTTATTTCCCGATCATGATAAGGAGCACACGGCGGGTGTGACCGGTCGGCAGGGGATACTCACTCCTCCATGGCACCTGATCCCACTTCTGATGTTTGGAGGTCCGTGTTTGCTCTGCTCCTATTTTGTATTGTATAATGGACTTTTGAGCTTGAATACTGTTCGTTATCTCCATATATTTCATCTGTATTAATTTTATAGGTAACAGAATCAAATGTGGTAGTTTGAGCTTCAGACATGTTAAAAGATTTTTCTTTTGATGGTGAACTTCAGGAAACAGGAAATTGACACTTTAAAAAAAGATAATTTTTGGAAAAAAATAAACAAATTCACAACAACAAAAATGGGACACAGATCCCCACCTGCAAATGAATACATTAACGAGCAGGTAATAAAAAACAAATCGAGTACAAGAATTAAATAAAGAGAGAGAAAGAGAGAGAAATAAAAAATTAAAATCCATACCCCCCCCCCCCCCACTGTTCTGGAGTCCATACCAGAATTCAGTTAATCTTTTCAGGAAATATTCTACCAATAAAACATTTTTTAAATTATTCAACAGGAAAATTATACTATTCACAAAAAATCTTATATTTCTAGCTTGTTGCGTTGAGAATAATCCTCAAGACATTCGTAATTAGTAAATTTTATTATTAACAAATATTTCCTTTAAAGTCTGGTGAAAGGGGCCACAGAAAGATCCGCCCTTCCATGTGCATAATACGCAGTCTAGACAGTGACGTCACTGGAATTCGCTAAACCGAGTTTTTCTTTTTTTATTTCCTCAAAAACATAGTATGGTTTATTAAAAGTTGTAAATCTGTTTTTAAAAAGAGATTACGTATATAAAATACCAATTATTAAAGGTTGTTAACCCTCTGGCTGCGACGTCAGTGTACAGAAAATATAACGTCACTGCGAGATAAAAACGTCACAATTTCTTTGACATTATTTTGCGGGATCTTTTTTTTCTGATTTACGCTTAGTGCGCTCAAATACATATAGAAATTTATTCAATTTTTACATCAACAAAACTATGTGAATTTAGAAATTCTTTATTTTTACATGTATATTTTGTCCCAATTTTAATCATTAATTATTATGATATTTTAAAGATATTTTCGATAAATACCGATAATCAAATATGAAGAATGAATTCATAAAAATCAGAAGAGAATTCAAATCAGCTGAATAATCCTAAACATTATCGATAGTTTGTTAAACATTTACTAAAAAATTAAGTAAAAATATAGTATATAGATCAATATTAGTATTTTTTTCATTCTCCATCTTATTCTTCATTTGCATCAAATTTCTTACTATACGGTGCGATGCCTTCTAAAACATTTCGCTCAAAGTCCAAATTTACATGAAGCGAACCACGTTCTAACGGGGTATGAATTTTGCTTCTAAAGCCCGCGAGGATTTTTCTATTCCTACATTAAATAAAAAGCAAGCCAAATTCCTCCAAGAATAGTTCTCACTTAGAAAAGAAATCATAATGAAACAACTTTGACCCATGAATTTGAATTTAATTTATTAGAATTAATTCTATAGAAGTTGTATAAATATTTCATTTTGGCATTAATGTTGACTGAATGATTAAACTCATGTTAGGCTAATTATTTTTTTTTTAATTAATAAACCAGCAATTAGGAAAAAAGATTTACTATTAAGCTGTTCAGTGTAATGCTTCTCTGTTAATTTGGCCAAAAGGCTGAGACGGTAACTTCCGGTCTGATGTTTTAGATTGGCAGGAGTAAAAGTCTTTAAAATGGTTAATTTTTGTGCGCAGCCCACTTCCTTGCCGATAAATGATATAGGCATTGACTATAAGGTGTTGTTAATCAAAAATATTCCTTGGTATAGGAACACTTACAAAATACAATCTTAAACTGATAGATATATAGACCAGTTGAAAAAATATAATTTGTATATCAGAGGTAATTTTCAGCAACATTAATTCTGTAATTCCATATTTTATGGATGAGATCGATTAAAGGGTAAAAAATATTTGCAATTTATCGGAAGTAAAATTTGATAAACGAATTCAAACTGCGTAAATATCGAATAAAATTCTGAAAAGAAAATAAATTAGAGTTATATTCCATATTCTGTTGGATCGATCTGATATCGGGGTCATATAATTCCAACGATTTGTCGGACAAGTCGATACCAGCAATCTTGTTTTATACAAAATAGACACCAGGGAACTTTTGTATTATGTATTGAAATTATGCTGTAAAGTTAAAATACATACGTATACATACATACATATTTATTTTATGAGAGAAAGTGAGCGGATAATTAATGAGAAGAATTCAAAATTTAATTCAACCCAAAACAATCATGCTATTAGATATTAGGAGATTAAGATGTAATGTTCACCATGATATATGGGAGATTCTATAAACTAGCAAGTAGGGTGTTTTGTAAAGGAAGACTTCGGATGACAAGGGCATTGTTTCTTTTTTACTAAAAAAAAATTCTATTGCTTTTAACATTGGGTAATAAATCCTAGTTTAAACCATATATATATATATATTTTTTTTAGAATTACAAGCATAATGAGTAAACATACATTTGAAAATTATTAAACAGGATTTGGAAACAGGCTATAGGCATATTTATCCGTCTCCTTATTACTGAGTAATTGTGTTTGTGAATAACACATTCTTTTTTGTTGTTCAGAACAAGGTTGAAACTAAAAATAAATATTCTTCTTATTTTAAAGGCCTATGTAAGAATTTTTTGGGGATTTCAAGGGGAAAAGATACGATAGATAACTGTTTATGAATATCTGGATTTTTTTCCCGCTGATTCAGTCAATGAATGACGTCATATGTCGGGTCTATGACGATCGATTGCAAGTTAGGCTAGACCTAGATGAAAACGAAAGTAACAAGGATGTGTACTATAAAGATGTTTTTGATTATTGGAATTGAGGAAACTTCATTAACGCAGGATTGGAATTAAAATTACGATTCACCAGCATCTCGTTTAAGCGGGAATTTGTCGCGAGATTCAAGATGGATGAGACTATGGACGCCATATTGGCGACAAGGTTCTCAGTTCTATAGGTATTGTAATAAAAATATAGTTTACAATAGAATTCAATATATTTTACATACATACGTGTTACCTATAGGGAGAGCTTCGCTCTCACGGGCCTCCGGGCCCGTGAGAGGGCTCCGCCCTCTATTATCGTATACCTTTGGCAGTGAGGTTATTATTAAGAAAAATATAGCATTTGTCTACGAACTATATGGACAACCCTTGTATTTTGCTGATGAAATGACGTTCATATGTTCGAAAAAGATGTTCATTATCATGAATTTTATTCATATTGCTTGTTTTTATGGTGAACATATATGTAAGTAATGAGCTTCTCATTTACAATGTCTAACACCTCTCTACTCTAACAGTGTCTGACACAAAAGATTGCTTGATGTATTTTTATTTCAATGATAAATGATAAAGTGTCTTAGGCTTTCGAACACACGACACAGGTAATCTCCCATCCGTTGTGGTACGGCGGACATTTCAGGCTACCACAGCGTGCTTCCACCAGGTAGAATAGGTACCCGTTATGGTTTTGATGTCCACCAATCGCAGGCTGGGCGTGTTGATCCACACAGGAGTAGGTGGAGGCAGCCGGGTGATTATATTTACCAGTCATCAGGTAACCCGAGTATTCCTTTCTCCAACCCCGATAACAGGATGTTCTCGCTTTGAATTAAGGGAATAAAATAATCATAATAAAAAAAAAGCTAAATGAAATTAAAAGACGGAGTATTGATTCTATGTCGAATTATTTCCCTTTACCAATAAATCATATGGATAGACCAAGGAACAAAGGAAAAGAAATGATCGGCATGGGGTCATATAATCATCATTTTGAAATGTCTTGAAATAAGTTTGTAGATATGTATTTTTTTTAAATTTCAATTGACTTAATTTTTTTTATATGTTTATGTAGCCCGATTGAAATGCTTTTCTTAACATACCAAATTTATATTGAAGAACAAATTTTAACCGGGCATTGTTGTTATATATAGTATAACAAAATTATGTTGCCTTTGAAAAATATTTTGTAACTGGAAAATGTACAAAAGTTGACATTTTTTTTTTTTTGCTAAAATAGGATAAGAGACATGAAATCAAATGGGTTAGACCTTTGTAAAGAAAAATAACTCTGCAAATAAATAAACTATGAAATTTTTTACAGAGTTCTTTATTAAAATTGCAAGGAAATAAATCTCTAGGACTCCTTGATGTATTCTGCTCAGTTCTACACCTATTCAGTTTTGTAAAAGTTTTTTTTCTTATAAACAGGATTAGTAATTATGCTCAGGAATATCCCTAGCAAAGTTTGGTCTAAGAAAATAGTCTAAACGATTTTGTACATAATTTGGTGAATGAATGTTTCCTGCTTAACTCCAAACGAATTATGAGCCATGTGCAAAAATAAAATCGATACATTCTATAATTTGAGATACGGTCATCGTAGGTAGATGGTGGCAATGCGATTACCGGCCGCCAGTATTCGGTCGGTTATATCATGGTTAGTCAGCCCGTGGGCTGACTATTCACGTTTGGATGAATCTGCAAGTGCTCTTGTGTAATTTCGAATTCTGTGAAAATGATTTATAAACACGACTTGTTCTAAAGAAACTCATACTATTTGCTCCAATCAGAGGGCTTGCTTCTTCACGCACACTCTCTGAATAAAGACAAGACCACGAACTATAGACTGCATTGTTCTTCGTCCTTTTGACGAAAAATTAAAGACATAGATTGTTTTAAGTGGTAAATTTGTGCTGTTTTATTTCATACTATGAAAATATTTCAGTGCTTCTTATATTCATCGTAATAATAAATTTGCTTACGTCATACAAGCTTTTTAGTAAAGCTAATACTTGTGTAAATCTAGTTTTCCTTTGATGGTAGACATCATCAGTTACATTTTAGGGTATATGTACTGCATGTATAAAAATATTTGAATTTCAATTTTAAATTGCTTTCCATGGCTTTCATTATTTTACTTTGGAAGCAATTCATTTCTTTCATATAACACTAAAATGGATGCTTAAACTTAGAAATTGATTTAGATATACATGCACATACATATGCAACCCCCCCCCCAAATAATGCATTGCCTCGAACCTGCACGATTAAACACTTTTATTTAATAATAATTAAAACAATCAAGCCCAAAGTCTACCTTCTTTTATGCATCATAATTTATATCATTTACAGAATTTAACAGTACAAATGAAAATTTATACATTCGTCAAAGTTCAATGACTGGGATCTTAGTGGCTTTGTTCATTTCTACGTATGTGTGCTCTTCTCTACGTATGTACAATTTCTAAAACGAGGTAAATTATTGACAAATAAGTTGATGAAACAAGAATATCAGCTGTCTCGTTTAAAGTCATCATTTCGTAAGTTCTATGGTCGATACAATGACCTTGTCAGCAAATACAATTTATCATTGAGTCAAATGCTGACTGACTTTTTTCATACTAATTGTTAGGCCATTATTTACACACTGAATTGTCGACGGATTTTTCCGTTATATCCCGATCATGACAAGGAGCACACGGCGGGTGTGACCGGTCGGCAGGGGATGCTCACTCCTCCATGGCACCTGATCCCACCTCTGATGTTTGGAGTTCCTATTTTGTATTGTTTAATGGACTTTTGAGCTTGAATACTGTTCGTTATCTCCATATATTTCATTCTAAGACAAACTTTCTCTGATGTGTGCGCCCAAGAAAAATTAATTGGAGGTCATCATAATGATCACGATGCAGTCTAACTAAAATTTGTTTTATATTTTATTATTTATTATAAACAGTAGTATAATGTTACAAATATAAAAACGATTTGGCGAATTTAAATTAGATTACGATGACATTTAAGGAACACAACATGATGGATAAAACAAATCATACAACATTACAAAACAAGAAAGAAACTTTCTGTACTCCAGTGGCTGACTCTCAGCTTTTTTTAAAAAGCTAACCTTGTCGAATTCTGAAATGCGAAGATTTTTCGCATGTGTTTGGCATTATTTAAAGCCAAGACCGGGTTATATATAATTGAAAGATACTTTCTCTATATTTTAAAACGGGATTTATTTTATTTGTCGCAAAATGACGTGTATATTAATATATATATATATATATATATATATATATATATATATATATATATATATATATATATATATATATATATATATATATATATATATATATATATATAAAGGAAGTATTCTTCCGAATGAAATTCTTACGCGTGTAAAGAAAAATGTACGTTTATTCATCATGTAACTGAATAAAACTTTGCATCTTAAGATAACTATATCAAAATATTTATATTAACGTGTTATGAAAGATTTACATGAAGCTGTTAGTTCATGGTAAACAGAGTACGGCGTAATGTGTGCGCAGTTAGTTAAATCTGCCGGATGCCTCATATGGATTCAACTGTGATTACTGTGAGAAAAAATAGAATGAAGCGTGATAAGTACAGGAATCTTGTGAATGTAACATAAGCAATGTCCCCAAAAATGGGGAAAAAAAATGGTTGCCTTATTTATTGAGACTATAAATTATATAAAAATGAATAGATGGTCACTAAAAGAATTGAATAATTTTACTTTACAACAAAAATCAAATGCAGATTGAAGGTGCTTTTCTGAATTAAAAAAAAAAGAGAGATTGGAATACATGTGTCAAAATACAGAGATAAAAAAGAGTAGGTGGCTCTCCGAACCGCCTTTTTCTCCGAAAAGAAAGGAGTGTTTGGTGGGCTTCAGAATCATACGGATAACGTAAAATGCCAGTGTACGTATATGGATTTACAATGGTAAGATCTAGCAATAGATACATTCTTCAGGCAAAATCCATGACATTCTTGATTGATTTGTCTTTAATCGTTTCATTCCTTAGTTTTCTAGAAAATGTTCTGTTGATACTTATAATACTCCCTAAGTTTCTTTTTTGCCTATGAAAATATCACTTTTCAGTACCGGTATTTTACATTTGAATTTGCTTTGAAAATCGCATCATATATAATGTTTTGTAAAACTTGTACATACACACTGACATTCATTCTACTTTATTAGATATGAGCAAAATTTAACTCTGCATATCTAATATCCGTCGATGTTATCTTTTTGACATACCTGGAATGACCATTACGCTTTTCCTTCTGCGAGTCTCACAGACGGCACAAGGCACGTCATGGTCGTGAAGATGGGAAAAGATGACGTCACGATGAACTTCGTATTCAGCACCATAGATGAATCCTCTAGGAGCATCTGTTCTTCCGTTATGGCGCCTCCATTGTGGGTGTACAGGTAAACAGAGTGGCTCTACTGCAGCTCCATGGTGTGAATAATGAGATCCCCCAACAAAACCTTTAAAACAATTAAGGTCAAGATGTAGTAAATGAAAGGAGCCTACAGATTTCTCAAATTTGAGAAATAAATTCCTTTAAAGATGCTTTTTAAGTATAGCTTGGTCAAATAAGGTGTATCGGGGCAAATTTTGTAGGTAAACAAGATGAAAAACCATATTTTAAACTGTCTTTTTTGATGAAAAATTAATAAAATCAGTCATGAATATGGGAGTTTTTTTCTTATCGGACAAAGGAAATGTATCCAGATTGCCCACAGTCTCTCAGAAAAGGGTAATTTGTTTGTTCTTATCCTCTTCTTTAAATTAATATCAAAATAAATATAGGTTTCGGGATTAATTTTCACATGATTTCAAATTTAGTTCCTTGAAAAAACTTTATTTTCTACATAATTCTATTACAGTCGTAAAGTACGGGAAAAAGAAAGTTTAAATTGATTATGACGTCATAATGGATCTAGCACCAAAAAGACAGTCTAAAGTCATTTACTAGATCTTGACCTTAATCGTTTTAGATAGTTCATTTTATTTGAAGGCATAACACAGCAAGATATCAATTATTATTATTAAGAGGCAGTCCACCGAAAAACCAGGCAATGGGTGGCACATCGCATGTCATGGATTTTAATTATTTTTTGCATGTAGACTTATTAAAGCAAGTGTTTACACATAACAAACATTAAAAAATTTTTTTAGTGCTCCTCTAGTCCTATTTTTGGTAAATGCTTAATTTTAAGTGCAAAAAGGTCAACATAAGGGTAAAAAAAATTACTACGTTTTTATTTTGTTTTATATGTAACAGATACTCAAAAGCTGGATGTGTCGATGAATATTATTTATAGCATAGACTCTTATCTTTTATTTTCTTAATGAATAAGACTCCAATTTATACTTTTTAAGAAAAAATTATATGGTCCAAATTTGAGTTAAGCAAGTAACTTTTTGAATTCAGTATCTAATTTTCATTACGTTACAAAACCCAATACATTATAAGGACAGATTTTTTTTCTTATGTTATTATGAATACAAAGTACAAACTTTTGAATCACTCAATAAAATCAGTGGGAACAGGTATATTGAAAGAAATAAAAGGAGTCAAAGTTACCTTTTTTTTCTTTTTTTTTTAATTTTTTTATTTATTTTTTTTTTTTTTATAATTTTCCCAAATGAAACCGATCCCGACCGGAATTATATAAAGAAAAAAAATACTATAATTGTAATGTTAAATTTGGCTCTTTTGTTGTAATATGAGTAAAAACTTACTTGATTTATTTTTTTAACATTATATAGGTGGCAGGTGCCTTTAGTTTGATAAATTTGTTAATTTTGCATTATTTTCGATCGGATCGGGATCGGTTTTTACTGTAAATTTAGAAACATTTCCCAAATTTGGCTCTTCATTTTAATTTGTCAGAAAAATATGCTTGTCTTTTATTTCTTTTCAGTCAGTTAACTGTTTTTAAATGAGTGTAACCATAGAATCAAATTAATATATTATTTAAATCACTAATGTCTTTTACGTACATGAAGATTACATGTAAAACATCTGATTGAATTCTTAATAGATACTCGGTATTTAAAAAAAAGTATTTGTACGTGCATTATGCAACAAATGAGAGCAGACAGCTTTCTAGCTTTATTATTTATCTTATTTCCAAGTAAAATTTCTTTTTTATTTCCTCAGGAATTAAAGAGTAAATTCTATCAGTGGCGAAATTAAACTTGCCTAAATACAGGAAATATTTTTATGTGTACAGTCTCGACTTTATCCAAGATTTTTCTTACCTGTTATCTGTAAAGTCTTTTCCTCTTTTACAAAATTTGATTTTATATAAATAAGAAAATAAGTTCTTTCATATATAGTATCATTATTCAAGAGCCGATAAATCGCAAGCAAAAAGCAGGGGGGGGGGGGGGTCATGACATCATTATTTTTAAAAATTGGTTTCATGAACGTGGAAACATTTTAGAATTGGCCAGCATAGTCACATATTAAATGTGAGTGTGTGATTGTTTCAATCGCCAAATTAAAAAAAATAAATAAGTAAAATAAAAAAAACGAAATGTTTCACTAAACCATCTTCCGTTTTAGTGCCAAATTATAGTGGGGAGTTCAGCAGTAGTTTAACTCAATAAATATATTTTTATAACTTATTTTTCAGGGTTTTTTTCATTTTTAATCGTACTTCGGATTGCTTATTTTGATTTGACTGCATAGATAAATATATTTAAGTTTTTACAAATATCATGAAGTAAACATCTCAACTTCGTTGAATTAAGTGTTACGTAAATCTAAAACATTCATCATTGATTCCCAATTTTATAAGAAATGTTCATGATAAACACTTCATTAATTATTTTTACGCATATCCTAGTAAATCAGTTAAAAAAAAGAGTTCTCAGACATGTATAAAATTACTTATCAAAACGTCATCTAGCTGAGACGCCGCCCGTGTATAAAATACATTTTGATATTAAAATATTATTTAACATTTAGAATAATGCACTCTGAAGAGTAATTAAACAGAAAAAGAGAAATCATTTTTTTAAAAATCTTTTTCTTTACACTTTTACGCAAAGAATTTACAAACTTCTCTGGAAACTTGTAACTATTTCATTGTGACGCAATATTAGTCAGGTATATGACGTCACTGATACATCAATGGAAACGTGGATTCAACCTGAATAATAGAGCCAATTTTAATCTAAATATTACATGCACGTCTGGAGGCGAAAATGAATTATATTTTGAAAATGAATTATTTAGTTTTTTGTTTAATTATTTTCTTTAGTGTATCGATTCTAAGTATTTCACTAGGATTCCGATAAAAAGGTGTTGAGCAGATTTACCGATGCCACGGGAGATAACTCTTGCATCGCAAAATTTCATAAAAACGTCCGTATATTTTGCCAGAAAACTACTATCAAAAGTGTTTTTCCCACCGATTTTATTTTTTAAACAAAAAGTTGAAATATTTCTAGATTTAGTTAAGTGTGAACTATAGTCCTGTTAAAAATGTATTAGAAATTACAGTTCTTTGTTTCTGACCTACATTCAATGGTTTATATAGGGGCATTCAAAAACACAAAACACAAGGATATTTTACTAAATAAGCAATCATCAAACAAATCTTCAATTACATTATTCCTTTTGGGCTACATTGATATTATTTTAAATAAAATATCAAATATTCCTCACATTCGATGTGCCGCCTATTAATATAATACTGCCTGGTTTTTCGGTGGACTGCCTCTTAATACGTACAAATAAATTACACTTGTTCCTACACTGTAAATACAATCTGTCGTTAAGTCGGATGTTGACTGAAGTACTTCATTCAATTTTTTCAGGCTACTTTTCCGTTTACCCGATCATGACAAGATGCACACGGCGGGTGTGACCGGTCTACAGGGGATGCTTACTCCTCCATGGCACCTGATCCCATCTCTGATGTTTTAGCTGTTTGCTCTGCTCCCGATTTGTATTGTTTCAATGGACTTTTAAACTTGATTTAAACTTTTTACTAAATTAAAAATTTTTTAGTCTTTCACTAGAGTTTCAAAGCATCGACAGAACACATTAATTACCTGAATAAATTAACCTTGCTGTTCTAGGACAGTTCCTACGACCCCAGCGAGTATACACAGACCCACCGGGGGAAAAACATCCTACCGCTTGAAAAATTAACGTTGTCAAGATCAGCACAACACAAACCGAGTACATATAGTTCATCTAAAAGTAAATAAAAACAGAGAGAAAGAGACTAAGAACATTAATGTATACGGATAATTGAAATATATAATTTTTTAAAGAATAACACTAGAAGATGAACATACGACTTAAGAAAATTTTGTAGAAATAAATAATCTCTAAACGTATATTGCGTGTAATGTGCAAATAATGACATAATCAAAAAACAAGCTAATTCAGATAATTTGTGTCCTCCGCTTAGGGGACTAAAGAGCATGCGCAGTTCTAGTGGGGGGAACCCCCCTCCCTGGATTTGTAGAACTATTAAATGTATACATGTATATTGAAGCAAATAAAATGCCAATATGGATATTAAGATTTGATTGCTTATGCTTTAATATGTGTATAGAAGATTCTTTTTATATAGAATATTTATCACACTGTAATAATGATTTTATGAGCTTTTACACCCAAGACGTCATATTTTTTTCACTTCATATGTTGAATACTTCAAAAGAAAACAAAAACATTTCAAAAAAAGGGAATTTCCAGGATTTCAACCCGGCACCTCTGACTTACTAAGCAAGAATCATACCTCTAGACCACAGAGGCATTTGATTATATATCAAATTAAATGCAAACATTAGGTCACATATAATGTTTATATTCACGTTCGATATTGTCAAAATTTTACACAGTACATGGTGTCTAATTTAGTCTTTACTAAACAGTTCTAATTAGAATATAAAGTCCGCCGACAACCTTTATTATACGTAATAACTCTCCACATGCCCCTATGCTAAAAATAGTGCCAGGCAACTTTTAATACAACGAATAAAAAAACAAGAGGCCCATGGGCCACATCGCTCACCTGAGTAACTTTGGCCATGCTGTTCATTACCAGACTTCCCCTTTGTAATACCTATTGTGGCCCCGCCCTACCCCCAGGGGCCATGATTTGAACAATTTAGAATCTACACTACCCCAGGATGCTTCCACATAAGTTTCAGTTTTTCTGGTCCAGTGGTTCTTGACATGATTTTTTAAGATTTTTCCTATATATATTTAAATGTAAAACTTGTATTCCCTATTGTGGCCCCGCCCTGCCCCCGGGGGTCATGATATGAACAATTTAGAATCTACACTACCCCAGGATGCTTCCACATAAGTTTCAGCTTTTCTGGCTCAGTGGTTCTTGAGAAGAAGATTTTTAAAGATTTTTCCTATATATTTCAATGTAAAACTTGTATTTCCTATTGTGGCCTCGCCCTACCCCCGGGAGTCATGATTTGAACAATTTAGAATCTACACTACCTCAGGATGCTTCCACATCAGTTTCAGCTTTTCTGTCTCAGTGGTTCTTGAGAAGAAGATTTTTAAAGATTTTTCCTATATATTTTAATGTAAAACTTGGATTCCCTATTGTGGCCCCGCCCTACCCCCGGGGGTCATGATTTGAACAATTTCGAATCTACACTACCAAAGGATGCTTCCACATAAGTTTCAGCTTTTCTGGCCCATTGGTTCTTGAGAAGAAGATTTTTAAAGATTTTTCCTATATATTTCAATGTAAAACTTGGATTCCCTATTGTGGCCCCGCCCTACCCCCGGGGGTCATGATTTGAATAATTTAGAATCTACACTACCCAAGGATGCTTCCACTTAAGTTTCAGCTTTTCTGGCTCAGTGGTTCTTGAGATGAAGATTTTTAAAGATTTTTCCTATATATTTCAATGTAAAACTTGGATTCCCTATTGTGGCCCCGCCCTACCCCCGGGGGTCATGATTTGAACAATTTAGAATCTACACTACCCAAGGATGCTTCCACATAAGTTTCAGCTTTTCTGGCCCATTGGTTCTTGAGAAGAAGATTTTTAAAGATTTTTCCTATATATTTCAATGTTAAACTTGGATTCCCTATTGTGGCCCCGCCCTACCCCCGGGGGTCATGATTTGAACAATTTAGAATCTACACTACCCAAGGATGCTTCCACATAAGTTTCAGCTTTTCTGGCTCAGTGGTTCTTGAGAAGAAGATTTTTAAAGATGTTTCCTATATATTTCAATGTAAAACTTGGATTCCCTATTGTGGCCCCGCCCTACCCCCGGGGGTCATGATTTGAATAATTTAGAATCTACACTACCCAAGGATGCTTCCACATAAGTTTCAGCTTTTCTGGCCCATTGGTTCTTGAGAAGAAGATTTTTAAAGATTTTTCCTATATATTTTAATGTAAAACTTGGATTCCCTATTGTGGCCCCGCCCTACCCCCAGGGGTCATGATTTTAACAATTTAGAATCTACACTATCCCAGGATGCTTCCACATAAGTTTCAGCTTTTCTGGCCCAGTGGTTCTTGAGAAGATTTTTTTATGACCCCACCTATTTTTGTCTTTTCTTGATTATCTCCCCTTGTAAGGGGACTTGGCCCTTTATTTTAACAATTTAAACTCCCCTTCCCCCAAGGATACTTTGTACCAAGTTTGGTTAAAATTGGCCTAGTGCTTCTTGAGAAGAAGTTGAAAATGTGAAAAGTTTACAGACGGACGGACGGACAGACGGACGGACGACGGAAAACGGGTGATCAGAAAAGCTCACTTGAGCTTTCAGCTCAGGTGAGCTAAAAAGGTGACGGAACACTTTGAGAGGGGCGAGAGAGGCCATAGGGAGTTATGGTATAAAATTTCATTGCAAAATCTCAAAAGCTTCTTGAGATAGCTTCCGGAAACGAAAGTGTTATACACAGAAGGAATGTATGAATTTACGACCTTGAACTTTGACCTTTTAACCTTAAAATCAATAGGGGTCTTTCTTAGGCCACAGGGAGTTGCTATGTAAAATTTCATTGCAAAAGCTCAAAGGATTCTCGAGATATCGCGCGGAAACAAAAGTGTTAAAACAGACAGAATTTATGACTGTATGACCTTGACCTTCGGACCTCAAAATCAATAGGGTTCTTCTTTAGGCCTTAAGGAGTTGCTATGCAAAATTTCATAGCGAAAGCTCAACGGGTTCTTGAGATCTCGCACGGAAACGAAAGTGTTACAGACTGACAGAAATACAGACGGACGGACGGACGGACAGACAAGCAGACCAAAATTAATATCCCCCACTTTCAGTGAAAGCGGGGGACAATAAAAAAGTAAATAATAAAACCAAGCAAAGTAAAGAAATCTAGGTTCATAAATATAAACAAAAAGAATCATCAAACTACAATGATTGTAAAAATATAAAAGTTTAAATGTTAATATAAACAAAAAGAATTTTAGATCATATGACTAAAAATGAAAATAAATGGTGAACATAGCCTATTGTGATGATTTCATGATGTTGTAAAGTGTTTTCATATTAAAGAAAATAAGTTAGCACAAAGCTTACCTTTAACTCCAAACGTATCAGCGTCTGTTGACCAACCCGGGAAGAAGAAGATCCTTTATAGGAGACCATGTTCCTTCTGTTACCGCGTAATTTGAATCCAGCCAACAAGCTATGTTGACAGTACACCAGAAATACGTTTTATGTCTTAAATTCATTTTCCTTAAAATAATAAATTGACAAAATGGATATCAATTTATTAGTTTTAGATCAAATTATATTTGCGTAGAAAGCTCTCATTTGTACATGAATAATACGCTGCACCTTCTTTTTTCCTGGGTCTTGGGTCTCATTTACCATTTTTTTCTTTTAATTCATTTAAAATGACAAAAAGTACGAGTCAAAGACAACAAATAAGATCTTTTTTACATATCAATGGACACATTATCTATAAATATCTTTCTTATTTCTCTGACCTTGAAGATATAAGCTTAACTGTATTATGCATTAATTGTACTCCTTTGTTCACAGACCTGTTTTTATTCTCTAACTAAGCAGAATAAGTCGCAGGCGTGGCGCAGTGGTTAGAGCGTTTGCTCTAGAGTCGCGGCAAGGAGTTGATCCTATGTCGCAGATTCGAATCCCACAGCGGGACGTGGAGGCCGGTCCTTCAGACGAGACCGTATTAACCGAGGTCCTGTGTCGCAGTAACTGCTGGCACAAAAAATCCCTCACTGTTCGATGGCCCTGAGTGCCGAGCATATATATATATATATATATATATAAAGCACTAGAAATGACCAACGACACGAACAATAATAATTGTCAAATTTTCGGGACGACCTGTCCCTTCCTCAGGACAAAGAATAAAGTTAAGAAGTCATTAAAACAAAGGAAATAGAGAAACAAAAACAACTAGCACTACTACTAAACTACCAAATACTAAATATTTACAGTGTTACATGTTTAATTTGAAGTTTATAAACAGTTGTGAACAAAGAAATCCGGAGCGCTATGAATTGCGTCCGGTCTATCGGGTGTACTCTGGTGAAGTGCGATTTACATAATTGAACGAATTAATTATTGCTAATTAATTACGACCCAGCAGTAAATCGTACATTGTCTTATTCTCTCAATATAGCGTAACTATACATGATAAAAAGAAATTAAAGAAAGATAATATGTAAGGGCAATTTTAAAAATTGAATTTGAATATATTATAAATTTAGAAATCGGATAAAAGAAATAAACAAAAATGTAAGCTGTAAATATTTGGGTAGGTTGTTCCAAAATTGCTAATGCGAATTAACGGTAAAGTTTGCACTATATAGAGAGAATGAACTTGTTTGTTACAATCCGGGATTGGGTCTAGTTCACGTTCATCCTGGTGAAGTCATTAAGTTTGTTAATACCATTGGGGCGGAATGACTTCAGCCTGTGCATCCAGAACTTTTCCTTGCCTTTTCTCTGAGCGTCTGTCCATCTTGAATTATGGTCAATAACCACTACTGTCATGTCCTCCCATTTGTGACCTTCAAGGTTGAAATGTTCCCCAACGGGTTCATCGAGTGTTTTGGTCCTAATGGTAGAACGGTGATTATTGACTCTCCTGCGGAGATCTCTGTTTCACCAACATACCTAGTCGCCCGCGTGGCGCAGTGGTTAGAGCGTCTGCTCTAGAGTCGCGAAGTAAGGAGCTGATCCTTACGTCGCGGGTTCGAATCCCACTGTGGGACGTGGAGACCGGTCCTTCGGATGAGACCGTATAAACCGAGGTCCCGTGTCGCAGTAGGTGCTGGCACGAAAAAGATCCCTCACTGCTCAATGGCCGTAAGTGCCGAGTATAGGACAAAATTTGCAGCTCTCCACCGGCAAGTGGTGGCGTCTCCATATGAGTGAAAAATTCTCGAGAGGGACGTTAAACAACATACAAACAAAAAACCAACATACTGTTTGGAGCAAACTTTGCAACTGATGAGATAAATGCAGTTGTCTGTTTGACAGGACAAATTCCCTAGTATTTTGTAGCTGCGGCCTGTAACGGGGCTGTTAAAGCTGTCTGTGTCAGAGCTGTGCTTACAGAGAAGACATCTTCTATCAGAGCAAGTTTTAAAGCCCCCGTTAGGTAATGGATTGTCCAATCTGGTTCTTACTACAATGTCCTTTATGTTCCTCGGGCGTCTGTATGCAGCCAATGGGGGCTCCTTAAAGACCTCTGCCATTCGTTTATTTGAGTGGAGAATCGGCAGATTCTTTTGAAGGATACCGCTGAGGTTCTTAAGGACGGGATGGTATGTGGTTACCAGAGGGACCCTGCCGCTATTGATGTAACTTTAAAACTTGCATTTAAATGAAACAACAATAAACGGAGATGTGCAAAAAATGACTTTTAAGCATCAGCTAAAATGATGAAAGAATATAAAAGCATGCTATAAATATTTATTCCTCACACATGTAATGCAATTTTTGTACTCATTCACGAATAACATTTCCTTGTAGCGTAATAGGTTTTGCCTGTCATGTCCCGCCATCTCATCAATAGCAGTTTGTACGGTGCGGGCAATGTAGCCTCTCTTGCATAAGTGGGACTTGAGGAGACCGCTTTGTTCCTGATATAAGGCAGGGGATGAACAGATGCGCCGAATTCTGGTGGCTAGACCCTTAGACACACCCTTAAATGTGTGTGGGGGATGACAGCTAGTTGGCATAAGATACAAATGGGAATCTGTGGGTTTCGTGTGGAGACTGAACTCGATTTCACCATCAGTCAGGGTAGATGTAGTATCTAGGAATATGTTTTTCGAATTAGATACGTCTACTGTAAATTTGATAGACTTTGTATCTACTTAGTAGATCCGACACTTAGGATGAAATAAATGGAGATAACGAACAGTATTCAAGCTCAAAAGTCCATTATACAATACAAAATAGGAGCAGAGCAAACACGGACCTCCAAACATCAGAGGTGGGATCAGGTGCCATGGAGGAGTGAGCATCCCCTGCCGACCGGTCACACCCGCCGTGTGCTCCTTGTCATGATCGGGAAATAACGGAAAAATCCGTCGACAATTCAGTGTGTAAATAATGGCCTAACAATTAGTATGAAAAAAGTCAGTCAGCATTTGACTCAATGATAAATTGTATTTGCTGACAAGGTCATTGTATCGACCATAGAACTTACGAAATGATGACTTTAAACGAGACAGCTGATATTCTTGTTTCATCAACTTATTTGTCAATACTTTACCTCGTTTTAGAAATTGTACATACGTAGAGCATGCTCTTGCGTATCGAATCAACTGAGAGATATATACCCCGTATGCAGGTGATGAAGGTATATTGCTGCATAAGTAAGGGAAGTTGACGATTGAAAAGTCATCACGTTTATCATAAAGCTTGGTTGTTAGATTACCATTTATGTCTTTTTCAAGTAAAAAATCCAAATATGAAACAGATGTGTCAGACTCTGTGGTATCTTTTATCTCAAGTTCACCAGGATATATCGTATCGACATAGAATGAAAATAGCCATTGTTAATTGACAATACGTCGTCGATATATCTAAATGTCGAGTTGAACGCCACAGCAAGTGTTCTCTTCTTTTCACGTAGAAGATATACAGTGTTGTTGGTTTTTAGTGCTTATATATATATATATATATATATATATATATATATATATATATATATATATATATATATATATATATATATATATATATATATATATATATATATATATATATAACATTTTCAATCGTGAAATACTGTAATCTATTAATTGAATAAAAGTTTTATTCTGACACAGTGTGAAAGGGTATCAAAATGGTATTCTCACAGTATGGGAGAATATAAGAAGTGCGGCAAAACTCTCGATTTTTCTTCCCTTCACGAAGAGTGTTAAAAAAAACTTCCTTGTCTGTTATAAGATAGAGAGAGTAAATAAACCATCCTGACAGAGACTGAAATTGCGAAAGTTTCTCCAAATATGTTGTTAAAAAATCCCTGTTTACAACGTTTTTCAATCTCTTAATCGCTTGGCTATGACGTCTCAACCGCTTAACTATGATGTCACAGCCTATGACACCGTGTTACAAAAGACTGAAGCAAAGGGAAAATCAAAGAAAATGTAATAAACAGAAAATTCAATGTTTTGTAGATGAATATGGAATTTTTTTTCACGAATGGGACAGGATTTTTTAATATTTCCACTCGTAAATCCCCCCCCCCTCTCTCTCTCTAATAATTATAATAATAATAATAATAAAACTTACTAACTCTTTTAATATTTCGACCGTGTTACCGGCCTTCATTAGTCGTATTTTTTTTCAATGTGTGCATATCCAATAATGTCAGGAGTGCAACATTTGATCTTTTGCTCCCCAGCATGAAAAAACTTTTATCAGGATATGCATGATTCTTTGGTTTTTATTTTGGAAAATAAAGATACAAAGAATATTTTTACCAAATAGATTATTTACAGGGCCTGTCTGTGTTTCAGATCTATATTTCTATGGTCAGGAGTGCAACACATTTTTAAAGATTCAAGTTGTATGATAAACTGACTTATATTCATGCTAATAAATATTCTTTAATTAATAATGATCTATTTGAATAATTTAGTACTAAATTATTGACAGTTTTATTATAAAAATCCTTCTCGTTTTTAATTTTATCAATTCATATGTGCTTTTATCTTTTCTTTGATTTTTTTTATGAATGTAAAAAATAAACACACTGAAAAATTGTTATATGATTCAAGTAATTCCACCTCAACTTCACTATAACAACAGAACAAGTTCTGATGTAATTTTCGCTTCACAAATCTACTCTATAGACTCCCATGCTCTTGGTCAGGAGTGAAACAAATATGTTAGAATTATCGCTGATCAAATATGAATAAATATGAAGAAAAATTGATGAGTAGAATGTTTCTGGTATACTTCAGTTGCTTACAGTATTTGTCCTGTGAAGGAAAATATACTATAGAATATACTTTATCTTCTAAATATACATTTTGCTAGTTTTTTTTTTTTTTTTTTTTTTTTTTTTTTTTTTTTTTTTTTTTTTTTTTGACATAAATAGGGAATAATTCAAGATATAAAGCAAAGTTTAACTACTTTCAAGTGTTTTAATTATGAAGTATTAGACTATAAATTTTGCACAATTTCGTTACCACTTAACGTTGCCAACGCTTAGTGAATTTTTGTGTTTTATGGTTTTAATTTTTAATTTTTCTGCAGTCAGGAGTGCAACAAAACTGTTTTATAATTATAAATGATCTTCATCTATCTTTACTAAAAAAATAAATCGAAAAAAAAAATGTTTGTTACTATTTGATGTTCAAAACATATGTCTATCAACTAATTACAGACATTTTACAGTCAATTCAGAGAATAGTTTTCATCATTAACACATATTTTTAAATACAATGTATATATATTATACATTGCAAATAATAATGTTTCAAAGTATTGTAAATATAAAAAAAAAATCTGTAAATGATAAAAAATATCAAAACGACGAACTGATTTACAAACTAAGAATGGGTTATTGTGCGTTATAATTTTTAAAACAATGTTAAATAAAATACATATAAGATGTCAGGAGTGCAACTCAATAATGTAAAATAGGGTTACTTCAAAATCTAGTATTTTTTGTAAGAAAACTTATATATCAAAATTCTTTTTGGTTTAGATTTAAAGAATTGACTTAAATGGACAAAAAAGTGATCTGGGGGAATTTTATTGTTTCATATTTCTTTCATATTGAAACTTTTCAAACCAGAACTGAAACAATACTAGTAATGTCAAATAACAATCAACAAGATGTGTTTGTGAAACACTGATGCCCCCGTATGGCAACTTATAGCAAAGGTTAAACTTTCTCAAATGCAAATCAAACATGTTGCTACCCAAAGTAAGGTCTCGTTTCGAGAAATATACCTGTGAAATATGAAAGCCCTAGTAGCAACCATTGAATAGATATGGAAAAGTTTAAAGTTTTTTAAAAGTAAGTCAAACATGAAGGTCAAGGTCAAATGGTCAAAATAAATGGTGGCCAAGGAGAGGTCTTCTCACAAGAAAGACACATGTAAAATATGAAAGCCGTAGCACAAATCGTTCAAAAGTTATGGCCAAGTTAACTCCAAGGTCAAGGTCATATTGTCAAAGTTGTTGGTATCAAAAGGAAGGTCTTGTCACAAGGTTTACATATGTGAAGTATGAAAACTGTAGCATCAACCGTTCAAAAAATATCGCCAATGTTAAAGTTTTTTCAAAAATAGGTCAAACTCGAAGGTCAAGGTCAAATGGTCAAAGTTGTTGGTATCAAAAGGAAGGTCTTGTCACAAGGATAACATCTATGAAGTATGAAAGCCCTAGCACAAACCATTCAAAAGTTATGGCCAATGTAAAAGTTTTTGCAAAACTGGGTCAAACTCCAAGGTCAAGGTCAAAGGGTCAAAGTTGTTTGTATCCAGATGAAGGTTTTGTCACAAGACTTACATATGTGAAGTATGAAAGCCCTAGCACCAACCATTCAAAAGTTATGGCCAAGGTAAAAGTTTTTCTAAAATAGGTCAAACTCCAAAGTCAAGGCCAAATTCTCAAAGTTGTTGGTATCCAAAGGAAGGTCTTGTCACAAGAATTACATATGTGAAGTATGAAAGCTGTAGCACCAACCGCTCAAAAAATATCGCCAATGTTAAAGTTTTTCAAAAGTAGGTCAAACTCCAAGGTCAAGGTCAAAGGGTCAAATAATTGGTATCCAAAGGAAGGTCTTGTCACAAGGATTACATATATTACGTTCACAAGTTATGGCCAATGTTAAAGTTTTTTGCAAAACTGGGTCAACCTCCAAGGTCAAGGTCAAAGGATCAAAGTTGTTTGTATCCAAAAGAAGGTCTTGTCACAAGAATTACATACGTGAAGTATAAAAGCTCTAGCACAAACTGTTCAAAAGTTATGGCCAATGTTAAAGTTTGGTAAACTTTTGCAAAGCTGGGTCAAATTCCAAGGTCAAAAGGTCAAATATGGTGGTACCCAAAAAAAAGGTCTTGTCACAAAGAATACACATGTGAAATATGAAAGCCATAGCTCATACCAATCAAAAGTTATGGGCAATGTTAAAGTTTTTGCGGACAAACAGACAGACAGACAGGGCAAAAACTTTATACCCCCGAATGAAGATTCGGGGGCATAAAAAGCCAACTTTTTCCACATAAGTAAGAGAAGAAATTCAAACAAGGTCTAGATCTAATCATTTATATCCCTGATACCACTTAGAAGCATAAAAAAACTATAATTTCTTTTGATTATGTATTTTATAAAGTCTATAAGGATGTAGTGATATTTTCTTTATTCAAATAAAGTTTTACTAATAAAAATTCTGAAACTTTTTTTATCCAGTTGTCTATTCTTTAGCAATTTCAAGAATTTTAACTAGAATGCATGTACAGTTTGATGATATAAGTGAAACACATGTTATGGGTAGTTGAATTTTATCAAAAAATTCCAGTTTGGTGGTAATTATTTTTGAATTCACCCTAATATTACTCGATGTTTCTGGAAAAAAAATCATACTTATACTCCTATTTATAATTGTGATGTTCTGTAGTAATTGGTAAGACGTAACAGTGCCTTGAATATGGATCTGCTTTATATTAAAACATATATGTTTTTTACATAAATTGATATAATATAATATAATAAAACAAATGTAGCCTTTAAAATCAATAAAATTTCTTAATTACTCTATCAGTATAAAAGAAACACAATTACATTAAACAGCTTAATTTATTTTGATCTCTAGTCTGTATTTGTTAAAAAATGACAAGAGTGAAAACTTGTGGCTTTTTCCCATTATTTTCAAATTTTGTAATAATATACATGGAACAAATGTAGCCCTTTCATTCGATCCGTCAATAGATATATCGACTTCACTATGTGCACTTTTGTGAAGTCGATACAACTATGGATGGACCTCATAAAAGGGCTACATTTGTATATATATCTAGCGCGCTGTCCCTGTACTGCTAGGAGACAGATTCCGCAGGTCGAGAGTTCAACCCCGGGCTGGGGTAGAAGTGGGTATCCTTATAAAAGTGAATTTCTTTGTGCTTTCTATATTAATATTTCTTCACTTAGGGCAGTTTTGTTAGTTTAAGAGTTGTTGTAAAATGTACTGTATAAATAAAATTAATCCATTAATTCATTAAAATGTTTACCGGTAATGATCCACTAATAAAACCCATGTCCAAATAACTGACAGGTATCTCTCTTCCATTCTCAATGACCGTGTGGTGTAGGACAGCTCCGCGAGAATTCCATCGGCATCGAAAGCAAGTTTTATGACTTGCCTAGATGGCCGAGCGGTCTAGCGCGCTGTTCCTATATTTCCAGGAGACAGGTTCCGTAGGTCGAGAGTTCAACACCGGGTTGGGGCGGAAGTGGGTATCCATATAAAAGTGAATTTCTTTGTGCTTTCTCAAAAAGTTGCCTTTTTTTCTAGATGGACATATTTGTTGTGATTGGCTTTGTAAATGTCGTTTGTCTTGCATCTCAGCATGTGCAAAGTTATTAATAAAACACAATAAATAAAACACACAATAGGATATTACATATTTTTAATTTTGATACATGATTTCAGTCAGCGTTCAGAACAAACGACACAGATGAACTCCCTTCCATCCATGTTAGGAGGACATTTTAAGCTTTCACATCGAGACTTCACGAGATAAAATAGGTAGCCATTATGGTTTTCCCGTCCCCCGTGCACGGCCTGTGCGTGTTCATCTACACAGTAGACGGTCGTACTTTTCGGACATCCGATACCCCTAATACTCTATTCTCCAGCCGGAGGGACACGTTTTTCTTTCTTTAAATAAAAAAGAAATTAGCAATAATAGCATATAATCAAATGATATAATTTTAATGTTTTCTTAAATGTAGTTTTTTTTTTAAAATCAATAACCTAAATATTGACCAAATAGCAAAATGAAATAAACACGTGATTTTTTTTTTTTTTTTTTTTTTTTGATAATTGGTAAAAGCTTGTTAGTTGGAATTGTAACCGATTAAAGGTTGTTTTGCATTTGTTATGGTATCTATGTTCGTGGTCTTTGCATTAAAAACATAATTTAAATATAATTGGCCTATCTTTGGTATACTTGGCTATATGAGTCACGTTGGTCATAATTTTCACAATTCTAGTAATAAGTGTTTTGTTCTATACTAGTACATGTAATTACTCAAAGACTTTTACATTCTTATTAAAATCTATGGTATTTTATGAAAAAAAAAATCCTTTCCTTATAATCACGTCAAACCATCCTAAGTTAATGTATAAATCTACGTGTATGTTGGCACACAGCCAACTTGCTACTGTATTTTGAGTAAGTAAGGTTCTTCTGATATATAGCCTAACTGTGTTATACTAAACATCTGGGAAGTTTTTACCTGGAATAATTTAGACAAATTTCGAGGTTTCTCGTTTTTCCATGGTTTTCCAGGAATCATTTAGACAGGTCCCAAGACCATAAACTGAGAACAGACTTCAGTCAATATTTCAAATCAATATAATTAATTCTGAATTAATTTTGATAAAGAAACGAAAGGATGACTGCACTTAAGGACATGCGAAATTTGCGACAAAATAAAATTTCAAAACAAGCATTTTTCTTTTCATTGCAAGAATGGTCAACATCCAGTCGACAACTTTATGTAATTACGTTTAATAAAAGTGTGTATTTACGAAGTTCGAATCTGTTTTCAAAGACAGGGGTCACAATTTTATCACGGTAGCTCAGTCGGTAGAGCGCTCGTTCCGTGATCGGGAGGTCGTGAGTTCGAATCTCGGCCGCGACTGACCTAAGTCGATAAAAAATAGGTAGCAACTGTTTCTTCGCCATGCGCTTGGCACTTTTGAAGTGAAAGTTGCGGGTCCTTCGGATGAGACCTTAAAAACCGAGGCCCAGTGTCACGGCAGGCGTTGGCACGATAAAGATCCCTCACTGCTCAATGGCCCTGAGTGCCGAGTAAAGGTCAAAATTTGAAGCCCTTCACCGGTATATGGTGACGTCTCTATATGAGTGAAAAATTCTCGAATGGGACGTAAAACAACATACAATCAATCAATCTTGAATCTCCGTTCGATAATAAGGACGCCCACGTTTTTACTGACTTTATACATAGTCAGCGCATGTTTGTCTATTGTTCTACGTTTAACAGTAGTTGTATATTTGCATAAATAATAATGTGTCAAAAGGAGATTTAAGAATCACTGTCTAGTTAGTAGAGTATGCCAGGGCATCAACGATAGTTGGAAACGTGACTTCGCCCGTTATGCAAATTATCCCACGTTTCCAACTATCGTTGATGCCCTGGCATACTCTACTAACTAGTCAGTGATTCTTTATATTTCCATTTCATTGTGAAATAAAATTGTAAATTTAGATTTTAAAGATGTAGACTAAAAGATTTAAATTACACGAGGCCTCACATGTCAATTTCAATAGTCCCCGCCCACTGACGTCAAACACAAAGACAGCCGCACGAGAATTACATGCATATTAGGCCTTCTTAGCCCCTGATCTTGCGCTTGGCGAAATTTGCATTCCGGTGGAATGATCAAGAAATCAACCTAACTAACTTTCAAAGAGTTACCTCAGAGAAAACAAATAGGAATGGAAATATTAATAGACAAACATGCGCTCATGGTTAAAAAGAGAAAAATCTGCTTCTTCTTACATTCGCTCTCTGTGTTGTAACCAAGGCAAGGATTGTGACATGTTTAATATTATAATTTACCACGTGATTTCTTACCTCAAGTAACTTTGTGAATACTAAATTCCGTCACGTGACTTGTAAGGTAGCATGTTTTGTGCTAACAAGGACATTGTGTTCGAACACGTTAAGTCATCTGGCATTGATATAAAATCCGCTTTAATTACATTGACATGCTCATATTGTTAATTTCGTTTTGAAACCTTTGTCAGAAGTGTATTTGTGCCATACAGAATGGAGAGAGAGATTGGAATGAGCGATCACGTTCTTTTTTCTAAACATGTCATTGTTATTTATCAAGTCTAATTTTAGACCCATTCTTACAATGTTAGCTCCACCTCTCATGCATATCTAATGTTCAATCAAGGGCAGGTAAATGTAAATTCACTATATTTGGAAAGCAGTAAGGACAAAAAACATTGAATCATTTTATTGTATCACAGTCTAAAATCATTGTAAGATTTAAATTTGGTTCCAAATTGACAGGATTCTTTCATAAACATTCAAAAATGAAATAAGGTTTAGATATAAAAGCAACAGAAGCAACCGCAAAAGACCCAAAAAACAGGCGTTAAGTGCAGTCATCCTTTACTTTGCAATTCTGTATTAAACAAACCTGCAAATTTTTATGCACATATGTTAAATAAAACTTAAGATATTAAAAATGAAAATTTTGACTTAAGTCTGTTCTCAGTTTATGGTCTTGAGGCCAGATTTCCTCCTCTTGGTTTTACACACAGCACAGGGCACATCTTGTTCGCGGAGATGTGAATTGACAATTTCCCTGGGAACCTCGTATTCATCTACATTGACAGAGCCCCTAAAGCTTTCAAAGTGTCCGTTATGGCGTCCTCACTGTGGGTTTTAGTCAACAAAGTGGTTCAACTGCAGCTCCATGATGCGAGTAATGAGATCCCCCAACCAAACTTAGTTGACGATTCAAATATCTTATTTTAATTCCATAAAACAATTTATACATTTTTATGTATAATGAAACAATAGTAAAACTAGTACTGGTGAAAATAAATAAATAGATAAATGAATTAATCAATCAATTAATTATATAATCAAATAAATTACTAAAACACATATTTATATATTCATAATTTAATGAATTTTTTTAATAAAGAAATATATTTGATTCGGTTCCTCTTTAAAAGTTATTTCAATTAATTAAAATCTAAGTTTGTTTCAAGATAATATTTTGCAATATTATTAGATACATAGTTCGTTTGAATGCACTATCAATCCTTTAAATTGAATATGCAAATATATCCATTGAAATGTAGAAATGTGTATTCAATATGCCAAAAACCACTATATATACTTATATTGTAGTACTTAAGCTTTAATGAGTTACAACTATTTCTGACTATATTGTCAAATTGAATGTGAATTACTGCAAGTTCTCAAATCCTCTATCTCCGCCTTTGAAGATGAATTACTTTTCAAATGATTGTGTGCGCCATATGACCAGTATAAACACAAATGTCATTATCATGTGCTAAACCGGAAAAGGAAGGTACTTTTTTGTGGAGTTGATTAGTTACCACTGAACATATTCTTTACCTTCATATATTAATTTAGCTGTCCCTGGACAATCCCTGCGACCCCAGTAAGTATACACAGAGCACAAAGCAAAGGAAAGACAAGGAAGTCATCTAAATATCAAATAAATAAGAGACATAGAATTTTAAACCCATGTATAGGACGCAAACGGAAGAGGATATCATCAATTCATATACATATAACAGTGTTAAACTTAAGTAATTCTAGTCTAATCATACTTGTTTACGTTGTTTGCCATGAAAGATTCCAGGGCAATAGTTATTACATAAAACTATCATTTTGTAAATTCCACCACTGAAATAACATAGCACTTAATAGACCCATGCGTGTTTATAAATTAATGATTCTAATTGTTTGATAAATTAAGCATTGTGATGATCAACATTGATATAATTTTCTCAACTCAAACTCGAACTGATCAGCGTTCTATTAACCAGTCTAGGATGAAGATGGTCCTTTGTAGAAAATAGTATACCTCCTGTTACTTTGTAATCTTAATCCAGTCAAACGAGCCTTGTTGACTGTATGTTTCTTGTCTGAAATTTCGACACTTTTACAGATAATTGACCAAAACACATATCAAGTTGTTAGTTTCTGAGATCGAATAACAATTTCGTTGAAAGTATCTCATTTGAAAATGGTTAGGATAATGCGACATACTTTAATATGTTCCATCATTTACATTAACAATAATATTTATACCTACGTCACAAATCGTCACGGGGGATGTAAATACATAGTTAAAGAAACAGAAATAAACACAAATATAATCAGTTTTTGTAGGTAAAATTTTGAAAATAAACCGATATTGTTATTATTTCAGTCAACGTAGAAAAAAAACAGTATAAGTTTATTTCTTCTTTGAAGGTCTCTGAGAATCATACTCCAAAGGAAATTTCAAAGACATTGAAAAGCTATTATACAAATATGGACTTCAGTATAGTTCGATAGCTGGTTTTATTACCTAATACAATTGATTTTAGTATGTAGTATTTTTGACTATTTTCTCTGCATGTATATTCATTCCCCTGAACTAATTAAGGAACAACCTATGCCGGGAAAGTCTTTGTCACAGGATTTTCAAAAGGAGTAATTAGCACTCGCTTTTTAATCAATTAAAAGTATATGGCATGTTTCCTTTTTATTAGCTCACCTGAGCTGAAGGCTCAAGTGAGCTTTTCTGATCAAAATTTGTCCGTTGTCTGTCGTCGGCGTCGTTGTTGTCGTAAACTTTTCACATTTTCATCTTCTTCTCCAGAACTACTGGGCCAATTTCAATCAAACTTGGCACAAAGTATTCTTGGGTGAAGGGGTTTCAAGTTTGTTCAAATGAAGGGCCACGCCCTCCTCCAAGGGGAGATATTTACGAAATAGCAAAAAATTAATGGCATTATTGAAAAATCTTCTTCTCAAAAACCAGTGGGCCAGGAAAGATGAAACTCATGTGGAATTATTGTCAGGTAGTGTAAATTCAAGTTTGTTCAAATCATGACCCCCGGGGATAGGGTGGGGCCACAATGGACGATCAAAGTTTTACATAGGAATATATAGGAAAAATCTTCAAAAATCTTCTTCTCAAGAACAGCAAAGCTATGATTGGTCATATTTATGTGGAAGCATCCTCAGGTAGTGTAGATTCAAGTTTGTTCAAATCATGACCCCCGGGGATAGGGTGGGGCCACAATGGACGATCAAAGTTTTACATAGGAATATATAGGAAAAATCTTCAAAAATCTTCTTCTCAAGAACAGCAAAGCTATGATTGGTCATATTTATTTGGAAGCATCCTCAGATGGTGTAGATTCAAGTTTGTTCAAATCATGACCCCCGGGGGTAGGGTGGGACCAAAATGGACGATCAATGTTTAACATAGGTGTACACAGGAAAAATCTTCAAAAATCTTCTTCTCAAGAACAGCAAAGCTATGATTGGTCATATTTATGTGGAAGCATCCTCAGGTGGTGTAGATTCAAGTTTGTACAAATCATGACCCCCAGGGGTAGGGTGGGGCCACAATGGATGATCAAAGTTTTACATAGGAATATATAGGAAAAATCTTCAAAAATCTTCTTCTCAAGAACAGCAAAGCTATGATTGGTCATATTTATGTGGAAGCATCCTCAGGTAGTGTAGATTCAAGTTTGTTCAAATCATGACCCCCGGGGGTAGGGTGGGGCCAAAATGGACGATCAATGTTTAACATAGGTGTACATAGGAAAAATCTTCAAAAATCTTCTTCTCAAGAACAGCAAAGCTATGATTGGTCATATTTATGTGGAAGCATCCTAAGGTGGTGTAGATTCAAGTTTGTTCAAATTATGACCCCCGGGGATAGTTTGGGGCCACAATGGATGATCAAAGTTTTATATAGCAATATATAGGAAAAATCTTCAAAAATCTTCTTCTCAAGAACAGCAAAGCTATGATTGGTCATATTTATGTGGAAGCATCCTCAGGTGGTGTAGATTCAAGTATGTTCAAATCATGACCCCCGTGGGTAGGGTGGGGCCACAATGAACGATCAAATTTTTACATAGGAATATATAGGAAAAATCTTTAAAAATCTCAAGAACAGCAAAGCCACGGTTTGTCATATTTATATGGAAGCATCCTCAGATAGTGTAGATTCAAGTTTGTTCAAATCATGACCCCCCCCCCCCCCCGCCACTCCCTTTTTAGGGGTAGGTTGGGACCACTTATGCATTTAAGCTTTTCAATACTAAACTGATTTTTCCTCTTTTCCTAGCCACAGTGCTCAGGTGAGTGATGTGGCCCTTGGGCCTCTTGTTAAATGTAGTGCAGCCGGTGCAATTTAGAATTCATAATCCAAAATTATTCTATGGTCGATACAATGACCTTGTTTGCAAATACAATACGTCGTAAAGACGATTTGTTGACTAAAGTCTTTCATATTGTACCCCATTACTAGCAGACCTGTTTTTATATTCTTTTGAAGCCAAAAAGAAGGTACGATTTTGGCTTTATTGTGTCCTTAAAATTTAACGTTTTCAGAGAGTTATGAAATTGGCTTAAATTCCATGTTGAAAAGTTCCTTGGGAAATGAACTTAACTGGTCACGTGATCAAACCCTTTGAAGCCCGAAGGGCTTCCCAGAAGATTTCATCACGTACCAACCTAGTTCATTTTCCAGTGAACTTTTTAACATAATTGTTGTTTATTACTTTTATTTACATTTGAGACGAATATTCTGAATAGAACTGCATTCATTACATGAACGGCCCGCCGTATTGCTATGTTGTGACGCACAATGACCTAGCTAGAAGCTGTTTGGTCTTGAGAGTTCGCCTCGCTCCAACATTTGAATACTTACATTGATGTTCAGCAGTCCAGTTCAGGAAATATCTGTTCATAATGAAAAAAAACAATGATCGCTACTCTGAGAATAATCTTACTATTATTGTATGAGTTCTTAAATGAAGTCAAAAACGGTGGTATCGTCTTCAGTTTGCATACCTTCAAAGGAATAATATTCAAAATGTCTATTTTAAGTCAGAAGTATCCAACATTCTCCATTTCAGTTTCTATGGCAACGATTTCCTAAAATGTTATACTGCACGTGTTTTCCTTACTATTGTCCTAAATATCTTAAGGAGGTTGGATCCTGACATCAAAAGTAATGAGATGTTTTTATCAAGTATATTTTTAGAATTTATACACATAGCGTAATTAAAAATCAAAACAAAAAATTGGGGTCAATGCGCTTCTTTTGGCGCTACAGAGCATTTAGTTTGACCTTTTTGCACTGTAAAAACGTCTTTACATAAATCAATTTTTTAAAGTTTTTCCCCCGATATTTTTTATTCAAATAAGTTATGGGAACAAACACAGTGTTATGTCATCTTGAATAGACCCATTAAAATTTTTGACAACGAAAATTTTTTTTTAATTACTCCGCACGTTCAATTATTTGACCTTTTTGCACTAAAAAAAATTCATTTTGCTAGCATTACAAATTTAACGAGCAAAAAGCTCATTTAAAAGTAATGACATTTTACTGAATTTAAGAAGAATTGTTAAAAGTATCTTGTATATTCAGAAAAGAAAGTTAAAAGTGGGGGTCTGTGGTGTTAATTTTTAGATATTACTAAAATAGTGCTAATTTTGAGCTTAAATTAGGGCTATTTTTTTTCTTGATTTTCACAATATATTTGATTTATTTATCAAATATGATGATTGAATTCATGACAGTTTATTAAATATATAATTTAGGACGAGTATAAAACAGTTCACAGCACAAAATAATTCTGTGTGCAGACTGCTTGTAAAAATAGGAATCCAAACTTAACATACTTTAAGTACTTCGAAATAGAAAAATGATCATTTTCTTCTAAAAAACCTTCCGCCACAAAATATAGTTCCTCACTTAATGCTTTTGGTATGGAATTTCATCATGGAGTTTTAACTAAATATAGTTTATTTGGCATTGTAGAATCCAAATTTATTGTAAGAATTAAAACATTACGCAGATTTTTTTAAATATAGGTTAAAATAAAAATCTGCTCAAAAGCTCAGGAGCGAGCCTCGTTAAGAGACTCGTGTTCAGAAATTTCTGACCACTGCTTCGTACGTTTCACATGATACTTGACAGATTTCTTGTTTATATCTAGCCTTTCAGAACCCCAAAAGTGCATATTTATCTCTTATTTAAAGATGCATTTAAATAAATGTGTCATTTCAGAACTACCGGTATACGCTGACGTCCACTCCTCTCGCTCTTCCTTTCAATCAATTTTGCAAACTTAACCAACTCTGAATGTCAGTTGGCTTTAAATGCTGCAATGCTGAAATCTTGTATGCAGACACACTCAATTCAAATCGAAAATTTCCAAATACACTTGATACACTTACATTGTCCCAATCCATTTCCCTAAACTCAGATCTAACTGACTTTCTTAAGGTTTTCTTAATGATTGACTTCAAATTGACAATGTTCTTAGGGGGGGTGTCAGGATTTCACTGTCTTTCATCTTTACATTATGTTTTATTTAAACTTCTGAATTAACCTTAATAGATGAAAACTTGACAGGGCTTTCTGGTCTGGATATTCAAAGTGCCATAATAGGCCCACTTTGCTTTACAACAATCTCTCCTCACTGTAGTTTTAAGCCCTTTAACGACCTTGGCATTCCCTTCCTGCACACCCTTACAGTGCCCGTCATGTAAGTGTTTGCCTCAAAGAGAGCAGAACAAAGAGCTGGGCTGGAGAAGTAGTTGTCACAGACTAGATGGTGATATCTGTACAGATAGGGATGGATCAACTGCATCACCACATCGTACCCAACACCGTGGGGACTGCGAGCGACATCCTCTTGTCTACCTGTATACGAATAAATTATTTTCAGTGAAATATTCCTTTTCTTGTTTCAATTTGATAAGTAATCTTAAAATGAGCAGGGTCGTATAAGGCGTTCGCAATCCCATTTTTAACAATGAAGAATTAGGGACATGTATATAGAATAGGTTCAATGGCATAGTCTCAATATTCCAATACGTATGCTTTTTTATGATCTTGTGAAAATATATGTACATTTATCAACAAATATGATAGTCTAAACCCAAATCTGTAATAATTACTTCATTCGCGATTTAATGAGCCACTATAACACCGGACTATTAATAATCTAAAAACTTTATGGTATATTTTGTAAACTTTTGTTTCACAGATTTTAAAGAAATATTATTTATCAGGATTTTATATTATATATTTTTATATTATGCAATTAACTCGAATTGCTTTGAGTGAATGGATTTAATATCTGATTTAAAAATACATAGTGATAAAAGCAGATTCCTAGACATTTTTCAAGAAAATAAAATTAGCAATCAGAGTGCAAATAAGAGTTGTTTATGTGGTCCCGCATTTTTGGCGATGAATGTATTTTTGGACTACGAGAGTGTACATGTTGTCTTTTCATTATTTCCCCCTTAAAGCCAGTTGTCCTTACTGTACATTGTAAATGCTGGGGTTCGATAGGCCTTGGACGCCCCTGTTAAGCAAACGATAGAATAAATTAAATGCATGTATTTGCGGTATCAGTAATATTAACCTGCATATAATTGAATTGCGGTATTGTAGCCTGTGTCCGATTCTGCCAGCACAAACAACTTTGCTCCCCACTGATGAGACTTTTTAGCTGGTACATACTGTGCAATGTCGTTTCTACCCTTTGTAATGTTAAAAGACAGTTATTGTGTATATATCGTTATTTGGATTAAAAAATATATGAAATGCCGTTCATGTATATGATTAATGATACATATTTCAGTATTAATGAATGATATAAGAGATTGTTGAGATGAATATTTTTTTCAATGTTTTAAAACTTTTAATATTTTTTTATACCTTAAATCCAACCATGCTCTCATCAATGGTTAGATCTCGGGCTAAGTCATATGCGTTTGGAAAAGTTTCGTTGAGAAGATCCAAAATAGGTCTAAACTTGTGTGATGGATCATAATTGTCATTTCCACGTGGTACTTGCGTTGAATTATCATTGCAGTGAAGAAACTTTGACAATATTTGAAACCTGTCTCGCGTCATGATTTCAGGAAATCCAGGTGTACGGAAAAGAAAGGATGGTTCTGAATCCTGCCAGTATGCCTCTATACTGGGTTTCCGCAAAATACCCATAGACAGGTATAAACCTAGGTAGGCAGACATCTCATCAACATTTGTTTCAGACCACTTTAGACATCTTGAGTATGGCATAGGACTATATTGAGCATTAGATAAAAACTGATCCGCATATCTATTTGTTTCTTCCACCAAAATTTCAATTAAATTTCTCCCTTCTTCTGGAAAGGTTAACTTGTGAAAATACTCAAGAGGTGAGGCATCAACCCTCGAGGGGCTTACTGGACCCATACGGCGACAGAAAGAATTAATTTCATGTGGGTACTCAAAGTTTTCGACATACCGTACATTTGTCCATAATCTCTCAATGAATGGAATTTCTCCGTCGTCAGTTTCAGACTCATCATCTGTTTGAAACTCATAATCAGATTCACTTTCCGATGCAGAATCCATGATATCAAAGAGCACCGTAAAAATGACGTAATTAATAAATAAAATGACGTAATTTTTGAGATTTTACGGGAAATTTCGCATAAAATTTGAAGCCTGTATCATTTTTGTAAAAGTTGTTTTACTATAAAAAAAAATGTACAGGTAGTTATCAATTTAATCAGCTTTTATTTAACAGCAAAGCAATTTATCTATCGTATCATAATGTTTATATTATGTTTGTTTAATTAAAGAATTAATAAATCATAATTATAGTAATGTTTATATTTTTTTTATCACATGCATTAACAAAACGCACAAGAATATTTTTTAAGACATAAGGCGCATAGGTAAACAACGACGTTACTTTTCTCTTAATTATAGTTTATATCAACTAAACTTGTCATTAAATTTAAAATGCCACCTCATATGTAATAATTTCAAAATCGACCACTTTCTCTCTATGGACGGATGGAATAATTCAAAATTTAAAAAAAAAAGGGGGGGGGGTTGTTACCGATAGTAAAACTTAATTTTTGTTACGGACGAAAATGTCAAAAACATACATGAATAATATTTCTCTTTAACCTTTAAAAATGAATTTACATTTAAACGTATTGTTATTTATAATAAAAAAAAATAAAATAAATTAAAGAACTAACATTTAATTTTTATTTTATTTTAGCTTTTAATTATTTATCTATTTTTCAGTGCCAGACAAACAAAGTTTTCCAAAATTTACCAAAATTACTTTACATATCACGGAAATAAAACAATTACGTTGCGAGGGACATATATGTCCTTCCCGCAGTGAACGGTAAAAGGACATATATGTCCTTCCCGCAGCCAGAGGGTAACCCTCTGGCTGCGACGTCAGTGTACAGAAAATATAACGTCACTGCGAGATAAAAACGTCACAATTTCTTTGACATTATTTTGCGGGATTTTTTTTCTGATTTACGCTTAGTGCGCTCAAATACAGGAAATTTATTCAATTTTTACATCAACAAAACTATGTGAATTTAGAAATTCTTTATTTTTACATGTATATTTTGTCCCAATTTTATATTTTGTCCCAATTTTAATCATTAATTATTATGATATTTTAAAGATATTTTCGATAAATACCGATAATCGATTATGAAGAATGAATTCATAAAAATCAGAAGCGAATTCAAATCAGCTGAATAATCCTAAACATTATCGATAGTTTGTTAAATATTTGCTAAAAAATTAAGTAAAAATATAGTATATAGATCAATATTAGTATTTTTTTTCATTCTCCATCTTATTCTTCATTTGCATTCAAATTTCTTACTATATGGTGTGATGCCTTCTAAAACATTTCGCTCAAAGTCCAAATTTACATGAAGCGTACCACGTTCTATTAATTTTGCTTCTAAAGCCCGCGAGGATTTTTCTATTCCTACATTAAATAAAAAGCAAGCCAAATTCCTCCAAGAATAGTTCTCACTTAGAAAAGAAATCATAATGAAACAACTTTGACCCATGAATTTGAATTTAATTTATTAGAATTAATTCTATAGAAGTTGTATAAATATTTTATTTTGGCATTAATGTTGACTGAATGATTAAACGCATGTTAAGCTAATAATTTTTTTTTTAATTAATAAACCAGCAATTAGGAATAGGAAAAAAGATTTACTATTAAGCTGTTCAGTGTAATGCTTCTCTGTTAATTTGGCCAAACGGCCGAGACGGTACCTTCCGGTCTGATGTTTTAGATTGGCAGGAGTAAAAGTCTTTAGAATGGTTAATTTTTGTGCGTAGCCCACTTTCTTGCCGATAAAATTAACGATATAGGCATTCACTATAAGGTGTTGTTAATAAAAAATAATCCTTGGTATAGGAACACTTACAAAATACAGTCTTAAACTGATAGATATATAGATCAGTTGAAAAAATATAATTTGTATAGCAGAGGTAATTTTCAGCAACATTAATTCTGTAATTCCATATTTTATGGATGAGATCGATTAAAGGGTAAAAATATTTGCAATTTATCGGAAGTAAAATATGATAAACGAATTCAAACTGCGTCAATATCGAATAAAATTCTGAAAAGAAAATAAACTAGAGTTATATTCCATATTCTGCTGGATCGATCTGATATCGGGGTCATATAATTCCTACGATTTGTCGGACAAGTCGATACCAGCAATCTTGTTTTATACAAAATAGACACCAGGGAACTTTTGCATTTTGTATTGAAATTATGCTGTAAAGTTAAAATACATAGGAACAATGTTTTATTTTATGAGAGAAAGTGATAATTAATGAGAAGAATTCAAAATTTAATTCAAACCAATACAATCATGCTATTAGAATGTTATGAAAATATTTTGCTCCGTTCCCACATCTTGGTATCCAGCTGTATTGTTCATTTAAGATGAGATTAAGATGTAATGTTCACCATGATATATGGGATATTCTATAAACTAGCAAGAAGGGTGTTTTGTAAAGGAAGACTTCGGATGACAAGGGCATTGTTTCTTTTTTACTAAAAAAAAAAATTGGGTAATAAATCCTAGTTTAAACCACATATATATATATATATATATATATATATATATATATATATATATATATATATATATATATATATATATATATATATATATATATATATATATATATATATATTGAGAATTACAAGCATAATGAGTAAACATACATTTGAAAAATATTAAACGGGATTTGGAAACAGGTTATAGGCATATTTATCCGTCTCCTTATTACTGAGTATTTGTTTTTGTGAATAACACATTCTTTTTTGTTGTTCAGAACAAGGTTGAAACTAAAAATAAATATTCTTCTTATTTTAAAGGCCTATGTAATTTTTTTTGGGGGATTTCAAGGGGAAAAGATACGATAGATTACTGTTTATGAATATCTGGATTTTTTTTCCGCTGATTCAGTCAATGAATGACGTCATATGTCGGGTCTATGACGATCGATTGCAAGTTAGGCTAGGCCTAGATGAAAACGAAAGTAACAAGGATGTGTACTATAAAGATGTTTTTGATTATTGAAATTGAGGAAACTTCATTAACGCAGGATTGGAATTAAAATTACGATTCACCAGCATCTCGTTTAAGCGGGAATTTGTCGCGAGATTCAAGATGGATAAGACTATGGACGCCATATTGGCGACAAGGTTCTCAGTTCTATAGGTATTGTAATAAAAATATAGTTTACAATAGAATTCAATATATTTTACATACATACGTGTTACCTATAGGGAAAGCTTCGCTCTCACGGGCCTCCGGGCCCGTGAGAGGGTCCGCCCTCTATTATCGTATACCTTTGGCAGTGAGGTTATTATTAAGAAAAATATAGCATTTGTCTACGAACTATATGGACAACCCTTGTATTTTGCTGATGAAAAATGACGTTCATATGTTCGAAAAAGATGTTCATTATCATGAATTTTATTCATATTGCTTGTTTTTATGGTTCACATATATGTAAGTAATGAGCTTCTCATTTACAATGTCTAACACCTCTCTACTCTAACAGTGTCTGACACAAAAGATTGCTTGATGTATTTTTATTTCATTGATAAATGATAAAGTGTCTTAGGCTTTCGAACACACGACACAGGTAATCTCCCATCCGTTGTGGTACGGCGGACATTTCAGGCTACCACAGCGTGCTTCCACCAGGTAGAACAGGTACCCGTTATGGTTTTGATGTCCACCAATCGCAGGCTGGGCGTGTTGATCCACACAGGAGTAGGTGGAGGCAGCCGGGTGAGTATATCTACCAGTCATCAGGTAACCCGAGTATTCCTTTCTCCAACCCCGATAACAGGATGTTCTCGCTTTGAATTAAGGGAATAAAATAATCATAATAAAAAAAAGCTAAATGAAATTAAAAGACGGAGTATTGATTCTATGTCGAATTATTTCCCTTTACCAATAAATCATATGAATAGACCAAGGAACAAAGGAAAATTATTCCTTTAAAAGAAATGATCGACATGGGGTCATATAATCATCATTTTGAAATGTCTTGAAATAAGTTTGTAGATATGTATTTTTTTTTTAAATTTCAATTGACTTAATTTTTTTATATGCTTATGTAGCCCGAATGAAATGCTTTTCTTAACATACCAAATTTATACTGAAGAACAAATTTTAACCGGGCATTGTTGTTATATATAGTATAACAAAATTATGTTGCCTTTGAAAAATATTTTGTAACTGGAAAATGTACAAAAGTTGACATTTTTTTTTTGCTAAAATAGGATAAGAGACATGAAATCAAATGGGTTAGACTTTTGTAAAGAAAAATAACTCTGCAAATAAATAAACTATGAAATTTTTTACAGAGTTCTTTATTAAAATTGCAAGGAAATAAATCTCTAGGACTCCTTGATGTATTCTGCTCAGTTCTACACCTATTCAGTTTTGTAAAAGTTTTTTTTCTTATAAACAGGATTAGTAATTATGCTCAGGAATATCCCTAGCAAAGTTTGGTCTAAGAAAATAGTCTAAACGATTTTGTACATAATTTGGTGAATGAATGTTTCCTGCTTAACTCCAAACGAATTATGAGCCATGTGCAAAAATAAAATCGATACATTCTATAATTTGAGATACGGTCATCGTAGGTAGATGGTGGCAATGCGATTACCGGCCGCCAGTATTCGGTCGGTTATATCATGGTTAGTCAGCCCGTGGGCTGACTATTCACGTTTGGATGAATCTGCAAGTGCTCTTGTGTAATTTCGAATTCTGTGAAAATGATTTATAAACACGACTTGTTCTAAAGAAACTCATACTATTTGCTCCAATCAGAGGGCTTGCTTCTTCACGCACACTCTCTGAATAAAGACAAGACCACGAACTATAGACTGCATTGTTCTTCGTCCTTTTGACGAAAAATTAAAGACATAGATTGTTTTAAGTGGTAAATTTGTGCTGTTTTATTTCATACTATGAAAATATTTCAGTGCTTCTTATATTCATCGTAATAATAAATTTGCTTACGTCATACAAGCTTTTTAGTAAAGCTAATACTTGTGTAAATCTAGTTTTCCTTTGATGGTAGACATCATCAGTTACATTTTAGGGTATATGTACTGCATGTATAAAAATATTTGAATTTCAATTTTAAATTGCTTTCCATGGCTTTCATTACTTTACTTTGGAAGCAATTCATTTCTTTCATATAACACTAAAATGGATGCTTAAACTTAGAAATTGATTTAGATATACATGCACATACATATGCAACCCCCCCCCCCCCAAATAATGCATTGCCTCGAACCTGCACGATTAAACACTTTTATTTAATAATAATTAAAACAATCAAGCCCAAAGTCTACCTTCTTTTATGCATCATAATTTATATCATTTACAGAATTTAACAGTACAAATGAAAATTTATACATTCGTCAAAGTTCAATGACTGGGATCTTAGTGGCTTTGTTCATTTCTACGTATGTGTGCTCTTCTCTACGTATGTACAATTTCTAAAACGAGGTAAATTATTGACAAATAAGTTGATGAAACAAGAATATCAGCTGTCTCGTTTAAAGTCATCATTTCGTAAGTTCTATGGTCGATACAATGACCTTGTCAGCAAATACAATTTATCATTGAGTCAAATGCTGACTGACTTTTTTCATACTAATTGTTAGGCCATTATTTACACACTGAATTGTCGACGGATTTTTCCGTTATATCCCGATCATGACAAGGAGCACACGGCGGGTGTGACCGGTCGGCAGGGGATGCTCACTCCTCCATGGCACCTGATCCCACCTCTGATGTTTGGAGCTCCTATTTTGTATTGTTTAATGGACTTTTGAGCTTGAATACTGTTCGTTATCTCCATATATTTCATTCTAAGACAAACTTTCTCTGATGTGTGCGCCCAAGAAAAATTAATTGGAGGTCATCATAATGATCACGATGCAGTCTAACTAAAATTTGTTTTATATTTTATTATTTATTATAAACAGTAGTATAATGTTACAAATATAAAAACGATTTGGCGAATTTAAATTAGATTACGATGACATTTAAGGAACACAACATGATGGATAAAACAAATCATACAACATTACAAAACAAGAAAGAAACTTTCTGTACTCCAGTGGCTGACTCTCAGCTTTTTTTAAAAAGCTAACCTTGTCGAATTCTGAAATGCGAAGATTTTTCGCATGTGTTTGGCATTATTTAAAGCCAAGACCGGGTTATATATAATTGAAAGATACTTTCTCTATATTTTAAAACGGGATTTATTTTATTTGTCGCAAAATGACGTGTATATTAATATATATATATATATATATATATATATATATATATATATATATATATATATATATATATATATATATATATATATATAAAGGAAGTATTCTTCCGAATGAAATTCTTACGCGTGTAAAGAAAAATGTACGTTTATTCATCATGTAACTGAATAAAACTTTGCATCTTAAGATAACTATATCAAAATATTTACATTAACGTGTTATGAAAGATTTACATGAAGCTGTTAGTTCATGGTAAACAGAGTACGGCGTAATGTGTGCGCAGTTAGTTAAATCTGCCGGATGCCTCATATGGATTCAACTGTGATTACTGTGAGAAAAAATAGAATGAAGCGTGATAAGTACAGGAATCTTGTGAATGTAACATAAGCAATGTCCCCAAAAATGGGAAAAAAAATGGTTGCCTTATTTATTGAGACTATAAATTATATAAAAATGAATAGATGGTCACTAAAAGAATTGAATAATTTTACTTTACAACAAAAATCAAATGCAGATTGAAGGTGCTTTTCTAAATTAAAAAAAAGAGAGATTGGAATACATGTGTCAAAATACAGAGATAAAAAAGAGTAGGTGGCTCTCCGAACCGCCTTTTTCTCCGAAAAGAAAGGAGTATTTGGTGGGTTTCAGAATCATACGGATAACGTAAAATGCCAGTGTACGTATATGGATTTACAATGGTAAGATCTAGCAATAGATACATTCTTCAGGCAAAATCCATGACATTCTTGATTGATTTGTCTTTAATCGTTTCATTTCTTAATTTTCTAGAAAATGTTCTGTTGATACTTATAATACTCCCTAAGTTTCTTTTTTGCCTATGAAAATATCACTTTTCAGTACCGGTATTTTACATTTGAATTTGCTTTGAAAATCGCATCATATATAATGTTTTGTAAAACTTGTACATACACACTGACATTCATTCTACTTTATTAGATATGAGCAAAATTTAACTCTGCATATCTAATATCCGTCGATGTTATCTTTTTGACATACCTGGAATGACCATTACGCTTTTCCTTCTGCGAGTCTCACAGACGGCACAAGGCACGTCATGGTCGTGAAGATGGGAAAAGATGACGTCACGATGAACTTCGTATTCAGCACCATAGATGAATCCTCTAGGAGCATCTGTTCTTCCGTTATGGCGCCTCCATTGTGGGTGTACAGGTAAACAGAGTGGCTCTACTGCAGCTCCATGGTGTGAATAATGAGATCCCCCAACAAAACCTTTAAAACAATTAAGGTCAAGATGTAGTAAATGAAAGGAGCCTACAGATTTCTCAAATTTGAGAAATAAATTCCTTTAAAGATGCTTTTTAAGTATAGCTTGGTCAAATAAGGTGTATCGGGGCAAATTTTGTAGGTAAACAAGATGAAAAACCATATTTTAAACTGTCTTTTTTGATGAAAAATTAATAAAATCAGTCATGAATATGGGAGTTTTTTTTCTTATCGGACAAAGGAAATGTATCCAGATTGCCCACAGTCTCTCAGAAAAGGGTAATTTGTTTGTTCTTATCCTCTTCTTTAAATTAATATCAAAATAAATATAGGTTTCGGGATTAATTTTCACATGATTTCAAATTTAATTCCTTGAAAAAACTTTATTTTCTACATAATTCTATTACAGTCGTAAAGTACGGGAAAAAGAAAGTTTAAATTGATTATGACGTCATAATGGATCTAGCACCAAAAAGACAGTCTAAAGTCATTTACTAGATCTTGACCTTAATCGTTTTAGATAGTTCATTTTATTTGAAGGCATAACACAGCAAGATATCAATTATTATTATTAAGAGGCAGTCCACCGAAAAACCAGGCAATGGGTGGCACATCGCATGTCATGGATTTTAATTATTTTTTGCATGTAGACTTATTAAAGCAAGTGTTTACACATAACAAACATTAAAAAATTTTTTAGTGCTCCTCTAGTCCTATTTTTGGTAAATGCTTAATTCTAAGTGCAAAAAGGTCAACATAAGGGTAAAAAAAATTACTACGTTTTTATTTTGTTTTATATGTAACAGATACTCAAAAGCTGGATGTGTCGATGAATATTATTTATAGCATAGACTCTTATCTTTTATTTTATTAATGAATAAGACTCCAATTTATACTTTTTTAGAAAAAATTATATGGTCCAAATTTGAGTTAAGCAAGTAATTTTTTGAATTCAGTATCTAATTTTCATTACGTTACAAAACCCAATACATTATAAGGAGAGATTTTTTTTCTTATGTTATTATGAATACAAAGTACAAACTTTTGAATCACTCAATAAAATCAGTGGGAACAGGTATATTGAAAGAAATAAAAGGAGTCAAAGTTACCTTTTTTTTTTTTTTTTTTTTTTTTTTTTTTTTTTTTTTTTTTATAATTTTCCCAAATGAAACCGATCCCGACCGGAATTATATAAAGAAAAAAAATACTATAATTGTAATGTTAAATTTGGCTCTTTTGTTGTAATATGAGTAAAAACTTACTTGATTTATTTTTTTAACATTATATAGGTGGCAGGTGCCTTTAGTTTGATAAATTTGTTAATTTTGCATTATTTTCGATCGGATCGGGATCGGTTTTTACTGTAAATTTAGAAACATTTCCCAAATTTGGCTCTTCATTTTAATTTGTCAGAAAAATATGCTTGTCTTTTATTTCTTTTCAGTCAGTTAACTGTTTTTAAATGAGTGTAACCATAGAATCAAATTAATATATTATTTAAATCACTAATGTCTTTTACGTACATGAAGATTACATGTAAAACATCTGATTGAATTCTTAATAGATACTCGGTATTTAAAAAAAGTATTTGTACGTGCATTATGCAACAAATGAGAGCAGACAGCTTTCTAGCTTTATTATTTATCTTATTTCCAAGTAAAATTTCTTTTTTATTTCCTCAGGAATTAAAGAGTAAATTCTATCAGTGGCGAAATTAAACTTGCCTAAATACAGGAAATATTTTTATGTGTACAGTCTCGACTTTATCCAAGATTTTTCTTACCTGTTATCTGTAAAGTCTTTTCCTCTTTTACAAAATTTGATTTTATATAAATAAGAAAATAAGTTCTTTCATATATAGTATCATTATTCAAGAGCCGATAAATCGCAAGCAAAAAGCAGGGGGGGGGGGGTCATGACATCATTATTTTTAAAAATTGGTTTCATGAACGTGGAAACATTTTAGAATTGGCCAGCATAGTCACATATTAAATGTGAGTGTGTGATTGTTTCAATCGCCAAATTAAAAAAAAATAAATAAGTAAAATAAAAAAAACGAAATGTTTCACTAAACCATCTTCCGTTTTAGTGCCAAATTATAGTGGGGAGTTCAGCAGTAGTTTAACTCAATAAATATATTTTTATAACTTATTTTTCAGGGTTTTTTTCATTTTTAATCGTACTTCGGATTGCTTATTTTGATTTGACTGCATAGATAAATATATTTAAGTTTTTACAAATATCATGAAGTAAACATCTCAACTTCGTTGAATTAAGTGTTACGTAAATCTAAAACATTCATCATTGATTCCCAATTTTATAAGAAATGTTCATGATAAACACTTCATTAATTATTTTTACGCATATCCTAGTAAATCAGTTAAAAAAAATAGTTCTCAGACATGTATAAAATTACTTATCAAAACGTCATCTAGCTGAGACGCCGCCCGTGTATAAAATACATTTTGATATTAAAATATTATTTAACATTTAGAATAATGCACTCTGAAGAGTAATTAAACAGAAAAAGAGAAATCATTTTTTTAAAAATCTTTTTCTTTACACTTTTACGCAAAGAATTTACAAACTTCTCTGGAAACTTGTAACTATTTCATTGTGACGCAATATTAGTCAGGTATATGACGTCACTGATACATCAATGGAAACGTGGATTCAACCTGAATAATAGAGCCAATTTTAATCTAAATATTACATGCACGTCTGGAGGCGAAAATGAATTATATTTTGAAAATGAATTATTTAGTTTTTTGTTTAATTATTTTCTTTAGTGTATCGATTCTAAGTATTTCACTAGGATTCCGATAAAAAGGTGTTGAGCAGATTTACCGATGCCACGGGAGATAACTCTTGCATCGCAAAATTTCATAAAAACGTCCGTATATTTTGCCAGAAAACTACTATCAAAAGTGTTTTTCCCACCGATTTTATTTTTTAAACAAAAAGTTGAAATATTTCTAGATTTAGTTAAGTGTGAACTATAGTCCTGTTAAAAATGTATTAGAAATTACAGTTCTTTGTTTCTGACCTACATTCAATGGTTTATATAGGGGCATTCAAAAACACAAAACACAAGGATATTTTACTAAATAAGCAATCATCAAACAAATCTTCAATTACATTATTCCTTTTGGGCTACATTGATATTATTTTAAATAAAATATCAAATATACCTCACATTCGATGTGCCGCCTATTAATATAATACTGCCTGGTTTTTCGGTGGACTGCCTCTTAATACGTACAAATAAATTACACTTGTTCCTACACTGTAAATACAATCTGTCGTTAAGTCGGATGTTGACTGAAGTACTTCATTCAATTTTTTCAGGCTACTTTTCCGTTTACCCGATCATGACAAGATGCACACGGCGGGTGTGACCGGTCTACAGGGGATGCTTACTCCTCCATGGCACCTGATCCCATCTCTGATGTTTTAGCTGTTTGCTCTGCTCCCGATTTGTATTGTTTCAATGGACTTTTAAACTTGATTTAAACTTTTTACTAAATTAAAAATTTTTTAGTCTTTCACTAGAGTTTCAAAGCATCGACAGAACACATTAATTACCTGAATAAATTAACCTTGCTGTTCTAGGACAGTTCCTACGACCCCAGCGAGTATACACAGACCCACCGGGGGAAAAACATCCTACCGCTTGAAAAACGTTGTCAAGATCAGCACAACACAAACCGAGTACATATAGTTCATCTAAAAGTAAATAAAAACAGAGAGAAAGAGACTAAGAACATTAATGTATACGGATAATTGAAATATATAATTTTTTAAAGAATAACACTAGAAGATGAACATACGACTTAAGAAAATTTTGTAGAAATAAATAATCTCTAAACGTATGTTGCGTGTAATGTGCAAATAATGACATAATCAAAAAACAAGCTAATTCAGATAATTTGTGTCCTCCGCTTAGGGGACTAAAGAGCATGCGCAGTTCTAGTGGGGGGAACCCCCCTCCCTGGATTTGTAGAACTATTAAATGTATACATGTATATTGAAGCAAATAAAATGCCAATATGGATATTAAGATTTGATTGCTTATGCTTTAATATGTGTATAGAAGATTCTTTTTATATAGAATATTTATCACACTGTAATAATGATTTTATGAGCTTTTACACCCAAGACGTCATATTTTTTTCACTTCATATGTTGAATACTTCAAAAGAAAACAAAAACATTTCAAAAAAAGGGAATTTCCAGGATTTCAACCCGGCACCTCTGACTTACTAAGCAAGAATCATACCTCTAGACCACAGAGGCATTTGATTATATATCAAATTAAATGCAAACATTAGGTCACATATAATGTTTATATTCACGTTCGATATTGTCAAAATTTTACACAGTACATGGTGTCTAATTTAGTCTTTACTAAACACTTCTGATTAGAATATAAAGTCCGCCGACAACCTTTATTATACGTAATAACTCTCCACATGCCCCTATGCTAAAAATAGTGCCAGGCAACTTTTAATACAACGAATAAAAAAACAAGAGGCCCATGGGCCACATCGCTCACCTGAGTAACTTTGGCCATGCTGTTCATTACCAGACTTCCCCTTTGTAATACCTATTGTGGCCCCGCCCTACCCCCAGGGGCCATGATTTGAACAATTTAGAATCTACACTACCCCAGGATGCTTCCACATAAGTTTCAGTTTTTCTGGTCCAGTGGTTCTTGACATGATTTTTTAAGATTTTTCCTATATATATTTAAATGTAAAACTTGTATTCCCTATTGTGGCCCCGCCCTGCCCCCGGGGGTCATGATATGAACAATTTAGAATCTACACTACCCCAGGATGCTTCCACATAAGTTTCAGCTTTTCTGGCTCAGTGGTTCTTGAGAAGAAGATTTTTAAAGATTTTTCCTATATATTTCAATGTAAAACTTGTATTTCCTATTGTGGCCTCGCCCTACCCCCGGGAGTCATGATTTGAACAATTTAGAATCTACACTACCTCAGGATGCTTCCACATCAGTTTCAGCTTTTCTGTCTCAGTGGTTCTTGAGAAGAAGATTTTTAAAGATTTTTCCTATATATTTCAATGTAAAACTTGGATTCCCTATTGTGGCCCCGCCCTACCCCCGGGGGTCATGATTTGAACAATTTCGAATCTACACTACCAAAGGATGCTTCCACATAAGTTTCAGCTTTTCTGGCCCATTGGTTCTTGAGAAGAAGATTTTTAAAGATTTTTCCTATATATTTCAATGTAAAACTTGGATTCCCTATTGTGGCCCCGCCCTACCCCCGGGGGTCATGATTTGAATAATTTAGAATCTACACTACCCAAGGATGTTTCCACTTAAGTTTCAGCTTTTCTGGCTCAGTGGTTCTTGAGATGAAGATTTTTAAAGATTTTTCCTATATATTTCAATGTAAAACTTGGATTCCCTATTGTGGCCCCGCCCTACCCCCCGGGGGTCATGATTTGAACAATTTCGAATCTACACTACCCAAGGATGCTTCCACATAAGTTTCAGCTTTTCTGGCCCATTGGTTCTTGAGAAGAAGATTTTTAAAGATTTTTCCTATATATTTCAATGTAAAACTTGGATTCCCTATTGTGGCCCCGCCCTACCCCCGGGGGTCATGATTTGAACAATTTAGAATCTACACTACCCAAGGATGCTTCCACTTAAGTTTCAGCTTTTCTGGCTCAGTGGTTCTTGAGATGAAGATTTTTAAAGATGTTTCCTATATATTTCAATGTAAAACTTGGATTCCCTATTGTGGCCCCGCCCTACCCCCGGGGGTCATGATTTGAATAATTTAGAATCTACACTACCCAAGGATGCTTCCACATAAGTTTCAGCTTTTCTGGCCCATTGGTTCTTGAGAAGAAGATTTTTAAAGATTTTTCCTATATATTTTAATGTAAAACTTGGATTCCCTATTGTGGCCCCGCCCTACCCCCAGGGGTCATGATTTTAACAATTTAGAATCTACACTATCCCAGGATGCTTCCACATAAGTTTCAGCTTTTCTGGCCCAGTGGTTCTTGAGAAGATTTTTTTATGACCCCACCTATTTTTGTCTTTTCTTGATTATCTCCCCTTGTAAGGGGACTTGGCCCTTTATTTTAACAATTTAAACTCCCCTTCCCCCAAGGATACTTTGTACCAAGTTTGGTTAAAATTGGCCTAGTGCTTCTTGAAAAGAAGTTGAAAATGTGAAAAGTTTACAGACGGACGGACGGACAGACGGACGGACGACGGAAAACGGGTGATCAGAAAAGCTCACTTGAGCTTTCAGCTCAGGTGAGCTAAAAAGGTGACGGAACACTTTGAGAGGGGCGAGAGAGGCCATAGGGAGTTATGGTATAAAATTTCATTGCAAAATCTCAAAAGCTTCTTGAGATAGCTTCCGGAAACGAAAGTGTTATACACAGAAGGAATGTATGAATTTACGACCTTGAACTTTGACCTTTTAACCTTAAAATCAATAGGGGTCTTTCTTAGGCCACAGGGAGTTGCTATGTAAAATTTCATTGCAAAAGCTCAAAGGATTCTCGAGATATCGCGCGGAAACAAAAGTGTTAAAACAGACAGAATTTATGACTGTATGACCTTGACCTTCGGACCTCAAAATCAATAGGGTTCTTCTTTAGGCCTTAAGGAGTTGCTATGCAAAATTTCATAGCGAAAGCTCAACGGGTTCTTGAGATCTCGCACGGAAACGAAAGTGTTACAGACTGACAGAAATACAGACGGACGGACGGACGGACAGACAAGCAGACCAAAATTAATATCCCCCACTTTCAGTGAAAGCGGGGGACAATAAAAAAGTAAATAATAAAACCAAGCAAAGTAAAGAAATCTAGGTTCATAAATATAAACAAAAAGAATCATCAAACTACAATGATTGTAAAAATATAAAAGTTTAAATGTTAATATAAACAAAAAGAATTTTAGATCATATGACTAAAAATGAAAATAAATGGTGAACATAGCCTATTGTGATGATTTCATGATGTTGTAAAGTGTTTTCATATTAAAGAAAATAAGTTAGCACAAAGCTTACCTTTAACTCCAAACGTATCAGCGTCTGTTGACCAACCCGGGAAGAAGAAGATCCTTTATAGGAGACCATGTTCCTTCTGTTACCGCGTAATTTGAATCCAGCCAACAAGCTATGTTGACAGTACACCAGAAATACGTTTTATGTCTTAAATTCATTTTCCTTAAAATAATAAATTGACAAAATGGATATCAATTTATTAGTTTTAGATCAAATTATATTTGCGTAGAAAGCTCTCATTTGTACATGAATAATACGCTGCACCTTCTTTTTTCCTGGGTCTTGGGTCTCATTTACCATTTTTTTCTTTTAATTCATTTAAAATGACAAAAAGTACGAGTCAAAGACAACAAATAAGATCTTTTTTACATATCAATGGACACATTATCTATAAATATCTTTCTTATTTCTCTGACCTTGAAGATATAAGCTTAACTGTATTATGCATTAATTGTACTCCTTTGTTCACAGACCTGTTTTTATTCTCTAACTAAGCAGAATAAGTCGCAGGCGTGGCGCAGTGGTTAGAGCGTTTGCTCTAGAGTCGCGGCAAGGAGTTGATCCTATGTCGCAGATTCGAATCCCACAGCGGGACGTGGAGGCCGGTCCTTCAGACGAGACCGTATTAACCGAGGTCCTGTGTCGCAGTAACTGCTGGCACAAAAAATCCCTCACTGTTCGATGGCCCTGAGTGCCGAGCATATATATATATATATATATATATATATAAAGCACTAGAAATGACCAACGACACGAACAATAATAATTGTCAAATTTTCGGGACGACCTGTCCCTTCCTCAGGACAAAGAATAAAGTTAAGAAGTCATTAAAACAAAGGAAATAGAGAAACAAAAACAACTAGCACTACTACTAAACTACCAAATACTAAATATTTACAGTGTTACATGTTTAATTTGAAGTTTATAAACAGTTGTGAACAAAGAAATCCGGAGCGCTATGAATTGCGTCCGGTCTATCGGGTGTACTCTGGTGAAGTGCGATTTACATAATTGAACGAATTAATTATTGCTAATTAATTACGACCCAGCAGTAAATCGTACATTGTCTTATTCTCTCAATATAGCGTAACTATACATGATAAAAAGAAATTAAAGAAAGATAATATGTAAGGGCAATTTTAAAAATTGAATTTGAATATATTATAAATTTAGAAATCGGATAAAAGAAATAAACAAAAATGTAAGCTGTAAATATTTGGGTAGGTTGTTCCAAAATTGCTAATGCGAATTAACGGTAAAGTTTGCACTATATAGAGAGAATGAACTTGTTTGTTACAATCCGGGATTGGGTCTAGTTCACGTTCATCCTGGTGAAGTCATTAAGTTTGTTAATACCATTGGGGCGGAATGACTTCAGCCTGTGCATCCAGAACTTTTCCTTGCCTTTTCTCTGAGCGTCTGTCCATCTTGAATTATGGTCAATAACCACTACTGTCATGTCCTCCCATTTGTGACCTTCAAGGTTGAAATGTTCCCCAACGGGTTCATCGAGTGTTTTGGTCCTAATGGTAGAACGGTGATTATTGACTCTCCTGCGGAGATCTCTGTTTCACCAACATACCTAGTCGCCCGCGTGGCGCAGTGGTTAGAGCGTCTGCTCTAGAGTCGCGAAGTAAGGAGCTGATCCTTACGTCGCGGGTTCGAATCCCACTGTGGGACGTGGAGACCGGTCCTTCGGATGAGACCGTATAAACCGAGGTCCCGTGTCGCAGTAGGTGCTGGCACGAAAAAGATCCCTCACTGCTCAATGGCCGTAAGTGCCGAGTATAGGACAAAATTTGCAGCTCTCCACCGGCAAGTGGTGGCGTCTCCATATGAGTGAAAAATTCTCGAGAGGGACGTTAAACAACATACAAACAAAAAACCAACATACTGTTTGGAGCAAACTTTGCAACTGATGAGATAAATGCAGTTGTCTGTTTGACAGGACAAATTCCCTAGTATTTTGTAGCTGCGGCCTGTAACGGGGCTGTTAAAGCTGTCTGTGTCAGAGCTGTGCTTACAGAGAAGACATCTTCTATCAGAGCAAGTTTTAAAGCCCCCGTTAGGTAATGGATTGTCCAATCTGGTTCTTACTACAATGTCCTTTATGTTCCTCGGGCGTCTGTATGCAGCCAATGGGGGCTCCTTAAAGACCTCTGCCATTCGTTTATTTGAGTGGAGAATCGGCAGATTCTTTTGAAGGATACCGCTGAGGTTCTTAAGGACGGGATGGTATGTGGTTACCAGAGGGACCCTGCCGCTATTGATGTAACTTTGAAACTTGCATTTAAATGAAACAACAATAAACGGAGATGTGCAAAAAATGACTTTTAAGCATCAGCTAAAATGATGAAAGAATATAAAAGCATGCTATAAATATTTATTCCTCACACATGTAATGCAATTTTTGTACTCATTCACGAATAACATTTCCTTGTAGCGTAATAGGTTTTGCCTGTCATGTCCCGCCATCTCATCAATAGCAGTTTGTACGGTGCGGGCATTGTAGCCTCTCTTGCATAAGTGGGACTTGAGGAGACCGCTTTGTTCCTGATATAAGGCAGGGGATGAACAGATGCGCCGAATTCTGGTGGCTAGACCCTTAGACACACCCTTAAATGTGTGTGGGGGATGACAGCTAGTTGGCATAAGATACAAATGGGAATCTGTGGGTTTCGTGTGGAGACTGAACTCGATTTCACCATCAGTCAGGGTAGATGTAGTATCTAGGAATATGTTTTTCGAATTAGATACGTCTACTGTAAATTTGATAGACTTTGTATCTACTTAGTAGATCCGACACTTAGGATGAAATAAATGGAGATAACGAACAGTATTCAAGCTCAAAAGTCCATTATACAATACAAAATAGGAGCAGAGCAAACACGGACCTCCAAACATCAGAGGTGGGATCAGGTGCCATGGAGGAGTGAGCATCCCCTGCCGACCGGTCACACCCGCCGTGTGCTCCTTGTCATGATCGGGAAATAACGGAAAAATCCGTCGACAATTCAGTGTGTAAATAATGGCCTAACAATTAGTATGAAAAAAGTCAGTCAGCATTTGACTCAATGATAAATTGTATTTGCTGACAAGGTCATTGTATCGACCATAGAACTTACGAAATGATGACTTTAAACGAGACAGCTGATATTCTTGTTTCATCAACTTATTTGTCAATAATTTACCTCGTTTTAGAAATTGTACATACGTAGAGCATGCTCTTGCGTATCGAATCAACTGAGAGATATATACCCCGTATGCAGGTGATGAAGGTATATTGCTGCATAAGTAAGGGAAGTTGACGATTGAAAAGTCATCACGTTTATCATAAAGCTTGGTTGTTAGATTACCATTTATGTCTTTTTCAAGTAAAAAATCCAAATATGAAACAGATGTGTCAGACTCTGTGGTATCTTTTATCTCAAGTTCACCAGGATATATCGTATCGACATAGAATGAAAATAGCCATTGTTAATTGACAATACGTCGTCGATATATCTAAATGTCGAGTTGAACGCCACAGCAAGTGTTCTCTTCTTTTCACGTAGAAGATATACAGTGTTGTTGGTTTTTAGTGCTTTATATATATATATATATATATATATATATATATATATATATATATATATATATATATATATATATATATATATATATATATATATATATATATATATAACATTTTCAATCGTGAAATACTGTAATCTATTAATTGAATAAAAGTTTTATTCTGACACAGTGTGAAAGGGTATCAAAATGGTATTCTCACAGTATGGGAGAATATAAGAAGTGCGGCAAAACTCTCGATTTTTCTTCCCTTCACGAAGAGTGTTAAAAAAAACTTCCTTGTCTGTTATAAGATAGAGAGAGTAAATAAACCATCCTGACAGAGACTGAAATTGCGAAAGTTTCTCCAAATATGTTGTTAAAAAATCCCTGTTTACAACGTTTTTCAATCTCTTAATCGCTTGGCTATGACGTCTCAACCGCTTAACTATGATGTCACAGCCTATGACACCGTGTTACAAAAGACTGAAGCAAAGGGAAAATCAAAGAAAATGTAATAAACAGAAAATTCAATGTTTTGTAGATGAATATGGAATTTTTTTTCACGAATGGGACAGGATTTTTTAATATTTCCACTCGTAAATCCCCCCCCTCTCTCTCTCTAATAATTATAATAATAATAATAATAAAACTTACTAACTCTTTTAATATTTCGACCGTGTTACCGGCCTTCATTAGTCGTATTTTTTTTCAATGTGTGCATATCCAATAATGTCAGGAGTGCAACATTTGATCTTTTGCTCCCCAGCATGAAAAAACTTTTATCAGGATATGCATGATTCTTTGGTTTTTATTTTGGAAAATAAAGATACAAAGAATATTTTTACCAAATAGATTATTTACAGGGCCTGTCTGTGTTTCAGATCTATATTTCTATGGTCAGGAGTGCAACACATTTTTAAAGATTCAAGTTGTATGATAAACTGACTTATATTCATGCTAATAAATATTCTTTAATTAATAATGATCTATTTGAATAATTTAGTACTAAATTATTGACAGTTTTATTATAAAAATCCTTCTCGTTTTTAATTTTATCAATTCATATGTGCTTTTATCTTTTCTTTGATTTTTTTTATGAATGTAAAAAATAAACACACTGAAAAATTGTTATATGATTCAAGTAATTCCACCTCAACTTCACTATAACAACAGAACAAGTTCTGATGTAATTTTCGCTTCACAAATCTACTCTATAGACTCCCATGCTCTTGGTCAGGAGTGAAACAAATATGTTAGAATTATCGCTGATCAAATATGAATAAATATGAAGAAAAATTGATGAGTAGAATGTTTCTGGTATACTTCAGTTGCTTACAGTATTTGTCCTGTGAAGGAAAATATACTATAGAATATACTTTATCTTCTAAATATACATTTTGCTAGTTTTTTTTTTTTTTTTTTTTTTTTTTTTTTTTTTTTTTTTTTGACATAAATAGGGAATAATTCAAGATATAAAGCAAAGTTTAACTACTTTCAAGTGTTTTAATTATGAAGTATTAGACTATAAATTTTGCACAATTTCGTTACCACTTAACGTTGCCAACGCTTAGTGAATTTTTGTGTTTTATGGTTTTAATTTTTAATTTTTCTGCAGTCAGGAGTGCAACAAAACTGTTTTATAATTATAAATGATCTTCATCTATCTTTACTAAAAAAATAAATCGAAAAAAAAAATGTTTGTTACTATTTGATGTTCAAAACATATGTCTATCAACTAATTACAGACATTTTACAGTCAATTCAGAGAATAGTTTTCATCATTAACACATATTTTTAAATACAATGTATATATATTATACATTGCAAATAATAATGTTTCAAAGTATTGTAAATATAAAAAAAAAATCTGTAAATGATAAAAAATATCAAAACGACGAACTGATTTACAAACTAAGAATGGGTTATTGTGCGTTATAATTTTTAAAACAATGTTAAATAAAATACATATAAGATGTCAGGAGTGCAACTCAATAATGTAAAATAGGGTTACTTCAAAATCTAGTATTTTTTGTAAGAAAACTTATATATCAAAATTCTTTTTGGTTTAGATTTAAAGAATTGACTTAAATGGACAAAAAAGTGATCTGGGGGAATTTTATTGTTTCATATTTCTTTCATATTGAAACTTTTCAAACCAGAACTGAAACAATACTAGTAATGTCAAATAACAATCAACAAGATGTGTTTGTGAAACACTGATGCCCCCGTATGGCAACTTATAGCAAAGGTTAAACTTTCTCAAATGCAAATCAAACATGTTGCTACCCAAAGTAAGGTCTCGTTTCGAGAAATATACCTGTGAAATATGAAAGCCCTAGTAGCAACCATTGAATAGATATGGAAAAGTTTAAAGTTTTTTAAAAGTAAGTCAAACATGAAGGTCAAGGTCAAATGGTCAAAATAAATGGTGGCCAAGGAGAGGTCTTCTCACAAGAAAGACACATGTAAAATATGAAAGCCGTAGCACAAATCGTTCAAAAGTTATGGCCAAGTTAACTCCAAGGTCAAGGTCATATTGTCAAAGTTGTTGGTATCAAAAGGAAGGTCTTGTCACAAGGTTTACATATGTGAAGTATGAAAACTGTAGCATCAACCGTTCAAAAAATATCGCCAATGTTAAAGTTTTTTCAAAAATAGGTCAAACTCGAAGGTCAAGGTCAAATGGTCAAAGTTGTTGGTATCAAAAGGAAGGTCTTGTCACAAGGATAACATCTATGAAGTATGAAAGCCCTAGCACAAACCATTCAAAAGTTATGGCCAATGTAAAAGTTTTTGCAAAACGGGGTCAAACTCCAAGGTCAAGGTCAAAGGGTCAAAGTTGTTTGTATCCAGATGAAGGTTTTGTCACAAGACTTACATATGTGAAGTATGAAAGCCCTAGCACCAACCATTCAAAAGTTATGGCCAAGGTAAAAGTTTTTCTAAAATAGGTCAAACTCCAAAGTCAAGGCCAAATTCTCAAAGTTGTTGGTATCCAAAGGAAGGTCTTGTCACAAGAATTACATATGTGAAGTATGAAAGCTGTAGCACCAACCGCTCAAAAAATATCGCCAATGTTAAAGTTTTTCAAAAGTAGGTCAAACTCCAAGGTCAAGGTCAAAGGGTCAAATAATTGGTATCCAAAGGAAGGTCTTGTCACAAGGATTACATATATTACGTTCACAAGTTATGGCCAATGTTAAAGTTTTTTGCAAAACTGGGTCAACCTCCAAGGTCAAGGTCAAAGGATCAAAGTTGTTTGTATCCAAAAGAAGGTCTTGTCACAAGAATTACATACGTGAAGTATAAAAGCTCTAGCACAAACTGTTCAAAAGTTATGGCCAATGTTAAAGTTTGGTAAACTTTTGCAAAGCTGGGTCAAATTCCAAGGTCAAAAGGTCAAATATGGTGGTACCCGAAAAAAAGGTCTTGTCACAAGGAATACACATGTGAAATATGAAAGCCATAGCTCATACCAATCAAAAGTTATGGGCAATGTTAAAGTTTTTGCGGACAAACAGACAGACAGACAGGGCAAAAACTTTATACCCCCGAATGAAGATTCGGGGGCATAAAAAGCCAACTTTTTCCACATAAGTAAGAGAAGAAATTCAAACAAGGTCTAGATCTAATCATTTATATCCCTGATACCACTTAGAAGCATAAAAAAACTATAATTTCTTTTGATTATGTATTTTATAAAGTCTATAAGGATGTAGTGATATTTTCTTTATTCAAATAAAGTTTTACTAATAAAAATTCTGAAACTTTTTTTATCCAGTTGTCTATTCTTTAGCAATTTCAAGAATTTTAACTAGAATGCATGTACAGTTTGATGATATAAGTGAAACACATGTTATGGGTAGTTGAATTTTATCAAAAAATTCCAGTTTGGTGGTAATTATTTTTGAATTCACCCTAATATTACTCGATGTTTCTGGAAAAAAAATCATACTTATACTCCTATTTATAATTGTGATGTTCTGTAGTAATTGGTAAGACGTAACAGTGCCTTGAATATGGATCTGCTTTATATTAAAACATATATGTTTTTTTCATAAATTGATATAATATAATATAATAAAACAAATGTAGCCTTTAAAATCATAAAAATTTCTTAATTACTCTATCAGTATAAAGGAAACACAATTACATTAAACAGCTTAATTTATTTTGATCTCTAGTCTGTATTTGTTAAAAAATGACAAGAGTGAAAACTTGTGGCTTTTTCCCATTATTTTCAAATTTTGTAATAATATACATGTAACAAATGTAGCCCTTTCATTCGATCCGTCAATAGATATATCGACTTCACTATGTGCACTTTTGTGAAGTCGATACAACTATGGATGGACCTCATAAAAGGGCTACATTTGTATATATATCTAGCGCGCTGTCCCTGTACTGCTAGGAGACAGATTCCGCAGGTCGAGAGTTCAACCCCGGGCTGGGGTAGAAGTGGGTATCCTTATAAAAGTGAATTTCTTTGTGCTTTCTATATAGTTTTGTTAGTTTAAGAGTTGTTGTAAAATGTACTGTATAAATAAAATTAATCCATTAATTCATTAAAATGTTTATCGGTAATGATCCACTAATAAAACCCATGTCCAAATAACTGACAGGTATCTCTCTTCCATTCTCAATGACCGTGTGGTGTAGGACAGCTCCGCGAGAATTCCATCGGCATCGAAAGCAAGTTTTATGACTTGCCTAGATGGCCGAGCGGTCTAGCGCGCTGTTCCTGTATTTCCAGGAGACAGGTTCCGTAGGTCGAGAGTTCAACACCGGGTTGGGGCGGAAGTGGGTATCCATATAAAAGTGAATTTCTTTGTGCTTTCTCAAAAAGTTGCCTTTTTTTCTAGATGGACATATTTGTTGTGATTGACTTTGTAAATGTCGTTTGTCTTGCATCTCAACATGTGCAAAGTTATTAATAAAACACAATAAATAAAACACACAATAGGATATTACATATTTTTAATTTTGATACATGATTTCAGTCAGCGTTCAGAACAAACGACACAGATGAACTCCCTTCCATCCATGTTAGGAGGACATTTTAAGCTTTCACATCGAGACTTCACGAGATAAAATAGGTAGCCATTATGGTTTTCCCGTCCCCCGTGCACGGCCTGTGCGTGTTCATCTACACAGTAGACGGTCGTACTTTTCGGACATCCGATACCCCTAATACTCTATTCTCCAGCCGGAGGGACACGTTTTTCTTTCTTTAAATAAAAAAGAAATTAGCAATAATAGCATATAATCAAATGATATAATTTTAATGTTTTCTTAAATGTAGTTTTTTTTTTTAAAATCAATAACCTAAATATTGACCAAATAGCAAAATGAAATAAACACGTGATTTTTTTTTTTTTTTTTTTTTTTTTTTTTTTTGATAATTGGTAAAAGCTTGTTAGTTGGAATTGTAACCGATTAAAGGTTGTTTTGCATTTGTTATGGTATCTATGTTCGTGGTCTTTGCATTAAAAACATAATTTAAATATAATTGGCCTATCTTTGGTATACTTGGCTATATGAGTCACGTTGGTCATAATTTTCACAATTCTAGTAATAAGTGTTTTGTTCTATACTAGTACATGTAATTACTCAAAGACTTTTACATTCTTATTAAAATCTATGGTATTTTATGAAAAAAAAAATCCTTTCCTTATAATCACGTCAAACCATCCTAAGTTAATGTATAAATCTACGTGTATGTTGGCACACAGCCAACTTGCTACTGTATTTTGAGTAAGTAAGGTTCTACTGATATATAGCCTAACTGTGTTATACTAAACATCTGGGAAGTTTTTACCTGGAATAATTTAGACAAATTTCGAGGTTTCTCGTTTTTCCATGGTTTTCCAGGAATCATTTAGACAGGTCCCAAGACCATAAACTGAGAACAGACTTCAGTCAATATTTCAAATCAATATAATTAATTCTGAATTAATTTTGATAAAGAAACGAAAGGATGACTGCACTTAAGGACATGCGAAATTTGCAACAAAATAAAATTTCAAAACAAGCATTTTTCTTTTCATTGCAAGAATGGTCAACATCCAGTCGACAACTTTATGTAATTACGTTTAATAAAAGTGTGTATTTACGAAGTTCGAATCTGTTTTCAAAGACAGGGGTCACAATTTTATCACGGTAGCTCAGTCGGTAGAGCGCTCGTTCCGTGATCGGGAGGTCGTGAGTTCGAATCTCGGCCGCGACTGACCTAAGTCGATAAAAAATAGGTAGCAACTGTTTCTTCGCCATGCGCTTGGCACTTTTGAAGTGAAAGTTGCGGGTCCTTCGGATGAGACCTTAAAAACCGAGGCCCAGTGTCACGGCAGGCGTTGGCACGATAAAGATCCCTCACTGCTCAATGGCCCTGAGTGCCGAGTAAAGGTCAAAATTTGAAGCCCTTCACCGGTATATGGTGACGTCTCTATATGAGTGAAAAATTCTCGAATGGGACGTAAAACAACATACAATCAATCAATCTTGAATCTCCGTTTGATAATAAGGACGCCCACGTTTTTACTGACTTTATACATAGTCAGCGCATGTTTGTCTATTGTTCTACGTTTAACAGTAGTTGTATATTTGCATAAGTAATAATGTGTCAAAAGGAGATTTAAGAATCACTGTCTAGTTAGTAGAGTATGCCAGGGCATCAACGATAGTTGGAAACGTGGCTTCGCCCGTTATGCAAATTATCCCACGTTTCCAACTATCGTTGATGCCCTGGCATACTCTACTAACTAGTCAGTGATTCTTTATATTTCCATTTCATTGTGAAATAAAATTGTAAATTTAGATTTTAAAGATGTAGACTAAAAGATTTAAATTACACGAGGCCTCACATGTCAATTTCAATAGTCCCCGCCCACTGACGTCAAACACAAAGACAGCCGCACGAGAATTACATGCATATTAGGCCTTCTTAGCCCCTGATCTTGCGCTTGGCGAAATTTGCATTCCGGTGGAATGATCAAGAAATCAACCTAACTAACTTTCAAAGAGTTACCTCAGAGAAAACAAATAGAAATGGAAATATTAATAGACAAACATGCGCTCATGGTTAAAAAGAGAAAAATCTGCTTCTTCTTACATTCGCTCTCTGTGTTGTAACCAAGGCAAGGATTATGACATGTTTAATATTATAATTCACCACGTGATTTCTTACCTCAAGTAACTTTGTGAATACTAAATTCCGTCACGTGACTTGTAAGGTAGCATGTTTTGTGCTAACAAGGACATTGTGTTCGAACACGTTAAGTCATCTGGCATTGATATAAAATCCGCTTTAATTACATTGACATGCTCATATTGTTAATTTCGTTTTGAAACCTTTGTCAGAAGTGTATTTGTGCCATACAGAATGGAGAGAGAGATTGGAAAGAGCGATCACGTTCTTTTTTCTAAACATGTCATTGTTATTTATCAAGTCTAATTTTAGACCCATTCTTACAATGTTAGCTCCACCTCTCATGCATATCTAATGTTCAATCAAGGGCAGGTAAATGTAAATTCACTATATTTGGAAAGCAGTAAGGACAAAAAACATTGAATCATTTTATTGTATCACAGTCTAAAATCATTGTAAGATTTAAATTTGGTTCCAAATTGACAGGATTCTTTCATAAACATTCAAAAATGAAATAAGGTTTAGATATAAAAGCAACAGAAGCAACCGCAAAAGACCCAAAAAACAGGCGTTAAGTGCAGTCATCCTTTACTTTGCAATTCTGTATTAAACAAACCTGCAAATTTTTATGCACATATGTTAAATAAAACTTAAGATATTAAAAATGAAAATTTTGACTTAAGTCTGTTCTCAGTTTATGGTCTTGAGGCCAGATTTCCTCCTCTTGGTTTTACACACAGCACAGGGCACATCTTGTTCGCGGAGATGTGAATTGACAATTTCCCTGGGAACCTCGTGTTCATCTATATTGACAGAGCCCCTAAAGCTTTCAAAGTGTCCGTTATGGCGTCCTCACTGTGGGTTTTAGTCAACAAAGTGGTTCAACTGCAGCTCCATGATGCGAGTAATGAGATCCCCCAACCAAACTTAGTTGACGATTCAAATATCTTATTTTAATTCCATAAAACAATTTATACATTTTTATGTATAATGAAACAATAGTAAAACTAGAACTGGTGAAAATAAATAAATAGATAAATGAATTAATCAATCAATTAATTATATAATCAAATAAATAACTAAAACACATATTTATATATTCATAATTTAATGAATTTTTTTAATAAAGAAATATATTTGATTCGGTTCCTCTTTAAAAGTTATTTCAATTAATTAAAATCTAAGTTTGTTTCAAGATAATATTTTGCAATATTATTAGATACATAGTTCGTTTGAATGCACTATCAATCCTTTAAATTGAATATGCAAATATATCCTTTGAAATGTAGAAATGTGTATTCAATATGCCAAAAACCACTATATATACTTATATTGTAGTACTTAAGCTTTAATGAGTTACAACTATTTCTGACTATATTGTCAAATTGAATGTGAATTACTGCAAGTTCTCAAATCCTCTATCTCCGCCTTTGAAGATGAATTACTTTTCAAATGATTGTGTGCGCCATATGACCAGTATAAACACAAATGTCATTATCATGTGCTAAACCGGAAAAGGAAGGTACTTTTTTGTGGAGTTGATTAGTTACCACTGAACATATTCTTTACCTTCATATATTAATTTAGCTGTCCCTGGACAATCCCTGCGACCCCAGTAAGTATACACAGAGCACAAAGCAAAGGAAAGACAAGGAAGTCATCTAAATATCAAATAAATAAGAGACATAGAATTTTAAACCCATGTATAGGACGCAAACGGAAGAGGATATCATCAATTCATATACATATAACAGTGTTAAACTTAAGTAATTCTAGTCTAATCATACTTGTTTACGTTGTTTGCCATGAAAGGTTCCAGGGCAATAGTTATTACATAAAACTATCATTTTGTAAATTCCACCACTGAAATAACATAGCACTTAATAGACCCATGCGTGCTTATAAATTAATGATTCTAATTGTTTGATAAATTAAGCATTGTGATGATCAACATTGATATAATTTTCTCAACTCAAACTCGAACTGATCAGCGTTCTATTAACCAGTCTAGGATGAAGATGGTCCTTTGTAGAAAATAGTATACCTCCTGTTACTTTGTAATCTTAATCCAGTCAAACGAGCCTTGTTGACTGTATGTTTCTTGTCTGAAATTTCAACACTTTTACAGATAATTGACCAAAACACATATAAGGTTGTTAGTTTCTCAGATCGAATAACAATTTCGTTGAAAGTATCTCATTTGAAAATGGTTAGGATAATGCGACATACTTTAATATGTTCCATCATTTACATTAACAATAATATTTATACCTACGTCACAAATCGTCACGGGGGGTGTAAATACATAGTTAAAGAAACAGAAATAAACACAAATATAATCAGTTTTTGTAGGTAAAATTTTGAAAATAAACCGATATTGTTATTATTTCAGTCAACGTAGAAAAAAAACAGTTTAAGTTTATTTCTTCTTTGAAGGTCTCTGAGAATCATACTCCAAAGGAAATTTCAAAGACATTGAAAAGCTATTATACAAATATGGACTTCAGTATAGTTCGATAGCTGGTTTTATTACCTAATACAATTGATTTTAGTATGTAATATTTTTGACTATTTTCTCTGCATGTATATTCATTCCCCTGAACTAATTAAGGAACAACCTATGCCGGGAAAGTCTTTGTCACAGGATTTTCAAAAGGAGTAATTAGCACTCGCTTTTTAATCAATTAAAAGTATATGGCATGTTTCCTTTTTATTAGCTCACCTGAGCTGAAGGCTCAAGTGAGCTTTTCTGATCAAAATTTGTCCGTTGTCTGTCGTCGGCGTCGTTGTTGTCGTAAACTTTTCACATTTTCATCTTCTTCTCCAGAACTACTGGGCCAATTTCAATCAAACTTGGCACAAAGTATCCTTGGGTGAAGGGGTTTCAAGTTTGTTCAAATGAAGGGCCACGCCCTCCTCCAACGGGAGATATTTACGAAATAGCAAAAAATTAATGGCATTATTGAAAAATCTTCTTCTCAAAAACCAGTGGGCCAGGAAAGATGAAACTCATGTGGAATTATTGTCAGGTAGTGTAAATTCAAGTTTGTTCAAATCATGACCCCCGGGGATAGGGTGGGGCCACAATGGACGATCAAAGTTTTACATAGGAATATATAGGAAAAATCTTCAAAAATCTTCTTCTCAAGAACAGCAAAGCTATGATTGGTCATATTTATTTGGAAGCATCCTCAGATGGTGTAGATTCAAGTTTGTTCAAATCATGACCCCCGGGGGTAGGGTGGGACCAAAATGGACGATCAATGTTTAACATAGGTGTACATAGGAAAAATCTTCAAAAATCTTCTTCTCAAGAACAGCAAAGCTATGATTGGTCATATTTATGTGGAAGCATCCTCAGGTGGTGTAGATTCAAGTTTGTACAAATCATGACCCCCAGGGGTAGGGTGGGGCCACAATGGATGATCAAAGTTTTACATAGGAATATATAGGAAAAATCTTCAAAAATCTTCTTCTCAAGAACAGCAAAGCTATGATTGGTCATATTTATTTGGAAGCATCCTCAGGTAGTGTAGATTCAAGTTTGTTCAAATCATGAACCCCGGGGGTAGGGTGGGGCCAAAATGGACGATCAATGTTTAACATAGGTGTACATAGGAAAAATCTTCAAAAATCTTCTTCTCAAGAACAGCAAAGCTATGATTGGTCATATTTATGTGGAAGCATCCTAAGGTGGTGTAGATTCAAGTTTGTTCAAATTATGACCCCCGGGGATAGTTTGGGGCCACAATGGATGATCAAAGTTTTATATAGCAATATATAGGAAAAATCTTCAAAAATCTTCTTCTCAAGAACAGCAAAGCTATGATTGGTCATATTTATGTGGAAGCATCCTCAGGTGGTGTAGATTCAAGTATGTTCAAATCATGACCCCCGTGGGTAGGGTGGGGCCACAATGAACGATCAAATTTTTACATAGGAATATATAGGAAAAATCTTTAAAAATCTCAAGAACAGCAAAGCCACGGTTTGTCATATTTATATGGAAGCATCCTCAGATAGTGTAGATTCAAGTTTGTTCAAATCATGACCCCCCCCCCCCCGCCACTCCCTTTTTAGGGGTAGGTTGGGACCACTTATGCATTTAAGCTTTTCAATACTAAACTGATTTTTCCTTTTTTCCTAGCCACAGTGCTCAGGTGAGTGATGTGGCCCTTGGGCCTCTTGTTAAATGTAGTGCAGCCGGTGCAATTTAGAATTCATAATCCAAAATTATTCTATGGTCGATACAATGACCTTGTTTGCAAATACAATACGTCGTAAAGACGATTTGTTGACTAAAGTCTTTCATATTGTACCCCATTACTAGCAGACCTGTTTTTATATTCTTTTGAAGCCAAAAAGAAGGTACGATTTTGGCTTTATTGTGTCCTTAAAATTTAACGTTTTCAGAGAGTTATGAAATTGGCTTAAATTCCATGTTAAAAAGTTCCTTGGGAAATGAACTTAACTGGTCACGTGATCAAACCCTGTGACGCCCGAAGGGCTTCCCAGAAGATTTGATCACGTACCAACCTAGTTCATTTTCCAGTGAACTTTTTAACATAATTGTTGTTTATTACTTTTATTTACATTTGAGACGAATATTCTAAATAGAACTGCATTCATTACATGAACGGCCCGCCGTATTGCTATGTTGTGACGCACAATGACCTAGCTAGAAGCTGTTTGGTCTTGAGAGTTCGCCTCGCTCCAACATTTGAATACTTACATTGATGTTCAGCAGTCCAGTTCAGGAAATATCTGTTCATAATGAAAAAAAACAATGATCGCTACTCTGAGAATAATCTTACTATTATTGTATGAGTTCTTAAATGAAGTCAAAAACGGTGGTATCGTCTTCAGTTTGCATACCTTCAAAGGAATATTTCAGGTTAAAAAGTTAAGCGTGATTTTAGGCTAATCAACATTCACACCGAAGAAAGATCTAAATAAATGATCATATGTTGAACAAACAAACACATTTGTTTCAATAATTTTATCTTTTTCATCGCTTTAACGACTTCGAAGTTCCGAAACCAGTGTCATCGTGACAGAAATATACGTAGACAAGATATCATCTCGCTGTGTGAGATGGTCACGCTATGACCTCTGACCCCCTAATAAGTTCGCACAGAATTGAACATATTTTCTCTTCAGTAGGTTCATCTACGAAAAATATTTGCAAATGTAAATAAATATAAATATCATACAGTACATTCAAATACATACAAGGTTGAATAATTTTAGCTATAAGAATTTCATACATCTTACAGATCTGACATGGTTTTCAAAGAATCTTTTACCATCATTTCATTCATAGGTTTCAATGAAGAAAAATAATTCCCAAACATCTGTAAAAACCTTATATATAACAAGCAGTCATGGATGTCGTAAATGATGTACTTATTTTATATATTTAAATTAAGTAACAAAAAAAGCAATGACAAAAGAATAAAATAAATCAAAAGATCTTACAGGCTGGCATTTTTCCTATGTAATTAGTTCCTAGGTTTCTATATTTCATATAATATCATTCACATTTGTATATACGACCCTTGTTGCAGTAGGAATTTGTATAAAAGTAGAGTCCATCAAATCCCACTGCCACTTGTACTGAGGGCCAAGTCACCCTCCAATACGGGTCTTCATTTACATTTGTGAAATAATATAAGGGTATTTCAGAAGGAAAGAAATATACAATATGTATTGTCAGAAAATCAATTCCATTACACTGATGTGTATGTTTTAATCCATAAAAAATAACAGAAAGTAGGGGAATATAGATTAAAAAAATGTATTCATTACAGCACCAGAAAGTGATTGTCAGTGTTTTATATTCAGATTTAGTTGTTCATTTAAAGACTTCTAGTCTATAGACTTATAAACAAAATATTATGTTAACTACAAGCAAATAATAATTCAGCATTTGCTATTAGAAATATTTTCAGAAAACTTAATTGTTCGTTCTAAAAGTTTTTGTAAAATATCTATTTTATTTTCTCCCTTTAGTTGGCAGTTTGGAAAGTCGTGTAATTGTAAGGATAAATTGGATTAGATTTCAATTTTAAAGGCAGCATTTATACTTAAATTAACTTTTACAATTTCATATTTAACTTTGTTTCTTGTTTTCCATATAACCCTCTTTTAAATGTATATTAAAGTGTTAACAAAAATTCTTGAACTTTGTGGTTCTTTTAAGTATCCTACAATTATTGTTTGTGGTTCCAATTCCAAATCATCATTTAGTTCTAACTAGAATTTTGTCTTCTACCAATTTAAGTGTTGGTTTAACCGTTCTACAATGGAAGAATAGATGTTGTTGGCTTTCCCTTTGGTTTTTACATAAATTGCATACACCGTTGGATAATCCAACTTTACATAATTTATCTTCAAGATATTATGGACCCCTTTCCATTGAAATTCTTGAATTTTATATTTTAGTTTTTCTCTTGCAATGCTGTCCCAATTGCAGTGTATGTTAGTTTGTAATATTTTTCCTATTTTTCTCGACTCTTTGGTACTATTTTCTTTTTCTATGCATTTTAATCTAATATCATCATTATTTACTACTTTATTAGTAGTTCTTTTAATGAGAAAGTTATTATCCTATTATAAGAGAGTCTTGACTCATTATTATAAATTTTGTCCTATTAGTATTTGATAATATAGTTAGGGAATTACAGCTTTTATTTTACTATATTCAAATATCCAACACCTTTTGTCTATCAATTTGTTAAATATAATGCTATTGTATTCAAAACAATTACCTTCATCAATCCAAATGTCTTTAATTTTTAATAAACCACTTTTAATATAAATGATGCCACATATAGTGATTTCCCTTGAAATTGTATTAATTTATTTCCAAACAATTGAAGGTTGAGTATTTCATCTCGATTTACAGGCTCACATTTTGCCTGGAATTAACTAAATGCAATAAGTGCTTTTTTTTTTTTTTTTTTTTTTTTTTTTTTAATAAAAATTTGAAATATTATTTAACGAAATTTGAGACAGGTCAGAACAAGAGCATAGGAAATATTCCTGTCTTGGGTGTATATCTTTACTTTTTAACCAGTGTTTAGCAATAGCATTCCAAGTTTCTGATTTTGAATGCATTATTTTATAAATCGTTTTTATTTGTTTACTTTTTATAAAATTAAAAGTATTGTTTAATTTGATTTTTGAGCATGATCACTGTTCGTTATCGTCATATTTCATAATGAAGTCATATCTTCAATAAAGAATTTCTTGCATGTAAGGATATTGCCACAAGGATAGAATTGTGTGTGTGTGTGTGTGTGTGTGTGTGTGATGATGATGATGATGATGATTCAGAAAAAGTTGCTCTCATGTGACCATTGTTAAAGACATGGTTCAGGTAAGCTGTCTTGTGGAATACTGTGCTCACTTCGTGAGTTCTTGATTACTTGCTTTCAACTGCAAAATTGAAGCTTTTGGGTCATATTGGGGTGACATACGCCATCGTTGCAATAACAGACTTTCTGGTTATGATTGTGATATTATAAATGATATTTTTATTTGATATGAGCTATATAGACAATAATCCATAATAAAATACATGATTTATTCAAACTGATGATTTTCAGACAAAATCTGGTATTGATAAAGTAATCAAATATTTATGGTGCAGAGCAAACGGCACAAGTGAGTTCTCTTCCTCCCACGTAAGGGGGGCATTTCAGGGACCCACAACTCGCCTCAACGGGGTACAACAGGTACCCGTATCCTTCCGATCCACCCCCTGTAACGTTATCTGGATCTTTGTCCACACAGGTAAATTTAGAAGCAGCTTTGGCACCGTGATAACCAGACATCAGATATCTGCTGTATTCTAAGGTCCAGCCTCTGTGACAAGTTTTTCTGGCTTTAAAGAATGAATAATAGGGATAGATATTAATATCATATTTACCAGTAATTTAAACAAAGGCTTCAGTCGAGAGATTATCAAAAAAGTAATACAGTACTTAAATAATTACTAGTATCCATGTTTATCGATATTTCTGTTACAAAAACAGGTTTGTACCTCTGCTTGGGACCTTTGGCCTTTCAGTCCATTGCTATGTAAGAAGAGCTATAGATTAATGACTCAATACCTCACACTGCATTTCTCACCACCATACTGATTTCAAGATTCGAAACATAGTATAAGACTAATTCAAATACGATAAAAATTCATAACCACATTGCCAGTTTTATGGCAAACATATCAAGTACTTTTTGAAATCCCTGATTGAAGATATCAGAAGGTTACCGACTTTGCCATTCCATAAGAAACCATTTCCCCCTCTTATTTCAAAAACGCATCTTGCTCTCCAGAACTGTTAGATTTCAGATTTAAAAAGTAATGGTCTATGGCTAAACTGTTGAACGGGTAATTTTGCACTCTCTGATTTCATGTTGTCCAGAACACTCTTATTTTTACTGAACACCTCCCCTAAATATATTTTACCTTAATCTAGTATTATAGTATCTTTTTCATACTTTTTTATTGAATCTCTTCATTTGTATTTTACTGAATGAACCATATGGAAATAAAACGGAACTCAAAAATATTTTGATAAAATTTGAATTGCCTTAAAGATTAGTTCTGCACGGCACAGCTTAATTAAATAGACATATATTGTATGCAGGGCTAACACACTCCAAACACGTCACATTGTAAACACACATTTACCAGAAACAGTTCTGTACGTTTAATTTGTATTTTAGTATCGAGGTATTAAATGACTTTAATCCTAACCTTTACCGATTTTAATTGTCATATGCGACATCCAAAGCGTGTTTCAGATTAATCATCCAAAGATTAAAGCTACACAAAACACTGTACATTACAAAAATACATGTATAGACTTATAAGGGAAAAAAATAAACTGCATTATTTATTATTCTTTTCCTTTAATGGTTTTTTTTACTATGAGATTTTCTCCCCTTATTTCCAAAGCCTTATTTTTTTTTATCAATAAGGCTTGGGGAGTCTCAGAATGAGAAGTATGAGGGAGGATGTCGAAATTATATGTAAAGATGTTTATCTGTAATTACTTTGTACATTTACGAGAACAATATAAATAAAAAGTATGTTGCATTAACCTACACCTATACACAGACAAACAAACAGGTGGACAGGAGGACAGACATGATGATTTTCAATTAAATGCATGCAACTGAATAATTTCTTTATCAAACCTGGGACGGTGTATACAGCTGTTTTTCCGTGAACTCGACACACAGAGCATGGCACATCATGGAGGCTCAAAGACTTTCTGAAATCGTATGTCCTGAATTCTGCTCCATATATGTACTGCTTGTATCCGTCAAATCCTTCTTTGTAATACCCCCACTGAGGGTCCTTTGGGAGACACAATGGTTCCACAGCTGCCCCGGTATGTGTATAGTACGATCCTCCGGCATAACCTGAAATTGACTGTTAGATTACCCGGCACTGTTCACTACAGGTTTTGTTTTGACGAACTTGAGATATAAAATAAATGTATAATTAAAGGCAGAAGAAAAGTATAAAGCTAAGATATTTTTAAATCACAGAATGCCTTTAAACACACTAAAAAGTCATTGTTGATCGAATAGTTCTAATTTAAGATTGCCATTATTCTGCAAAACATTACTTCCGGAAGAAAAAGTAGCAAAATGGCCGAATGTGGAGAATATGAGATTTTAGCGAGAAAATGAATTTGCTGTCGCTTTCAACATTTCGATATATCGATCGACGACGTTTTACCAATTGACAATAGTTATTTTCCTTAAAATCTCAACCCAATATATTACAGGCAGTGAACTTGAATTAAAAGACACCATAGAGTCTGCTACATCCGTTTCATACTTAGATGTTTTACTGACTCTAGACTTCTATATCCTATCAAATACTATAAAACTATACAACAAAAAGGGATAACTTCAGCTTTTCAATCTTTAAGTAGTAATATTCCACTATCACCTGTTAATGGTGTTTATGTCTCCCAATTGATTCGGTTTGCAAATGTATGTTCTGAGTACGATCAACTTTTGAACCCAGGCAAGCTATTGACAAATAAGTTGATGTTTTTGACTTTTCAACTATGAAAGTCAGCATTTCGCAAATTCTATGGTATTTGTAATGACCTTGTTTGCAAATACAACCTATCATTGGGTCGTATTTTGACTGCCATGTTTCACACCAAAACGTTTTATACCAATTATTCCGTATACCTGATCAATACAGAGGGCTTCCAGCGAATGTGTTCCGTCGAAAGGGGATGTTAACTTCTTTTAGGTACCTTATCCCATTTCTGGTATTTCTAAGAGTGTATTTTTGCCTTGTTCACGATTTATATTCTACTGGAGATATGAGATTGATCACTATTTGTTATCTTCACATCTTTCTATTCAAATGTTATCCCTATATACTAGTGCCCAGCATCACTACTGTTTGGTATAAAAACGCTGAATTGGAACAGTGACTATTCTGACTCCTTCCTCTTACTCCTTTTTTAATTGTGTCTTTATCGTTATGATAAGGTCCCCATCTACTGAAAATGCCATCCTGGATTTTATTTTACTTAACAGAAGTGAAGTGATCGTCATGAAGGAGGGCTTTTCTAGTACAATGTGCAGACTATCCCCCCCCCAAAAAAAAAAACCAAAACGTTGAATGCATAGGAAATTTATGAACCCTCATAACCCTCGAATTTATCGGAGTCACAGGGGACAGGACTATTAATATGATGATGAATTTAAGGTGGGTAGTGAAAGCAACGTTAACATAATTCTACTCAATTGCAAACATAAGTAACTATAGAACTAGATTGATTTTCATCTTTTATAAAATTTACTAAGAAATAAAGGACAATTTAGATATCATAAATAGATAGATCGATTTTAAAGAAAGATAAACCATTAATATGGTTAGCAAGCATAACTCTACGAACAGGGTGTGAAATGTACTCAAGCCAAAACAATGCTTCAGATAGAGATTGATTGTATGTTGTTTAACGTCCCATTCCAGAATTTTTCACTCATATAGAGACGTCACCGTATATCGGTGAAGGGCTTTAAATTTAGATCTTTCTCGGCACTCAGGGCCTTTGAGCAGTGAGGGTCCTACCGTGACGAGGGACCTCGGTTTTTAAGGTCTCATCCGAAAGACCCGTGACTTTCACTTTTAGTGCCGGGCTCTTGGCGAAGGAACAATCACTACCTCAGTTTACTTCTTAGGTTTTACAAGAATCAAACCCGGACCTCCTGATCACGAAGCGAACGCCCTACCACTAGGTTACCCTGAACGGTCTTCAGTTAGTAAGATTTAAAGAGACACTGTGACGGACAAACGGGAAAATTGACAAAAGTAGAATTTTTGCAAGACACATGCAAATTTTATTCAATTCTTGAAAGTATTAGGTTTCAGAAAATTACAGATTTCAGAACCTAAAAAATCTACTTTTATGGAGAAAAATATAAGTAAAAATAATTTTAGTATGCCCCAACACGAAAATATTACTTCACTTCTTCCTCTTTAAGGTACGCATGCGTAGAAAAGTTGAAGAAGTTACCATGGTATGGTGTCAATTCCATAGATATTAATGTTGGATGACCGAAGATTTTGATATAATCTTCAAAAAAGATAATCAGAACTTATTCCTCACTTTTGATTGCCATATAATTCAATGTTGTTTACAAGTTTCACGCTAAAAATAAAAGACACATGACCTTGACATTGTTGACATTGACGATAACAACCACGCCATAGATACAACTTTTCTTTTTCCGGCACTTAAATTTCGCAGTCTTTTCTTGCTTTTACCGTGCAGTTGAGATCTCAAAACTTCGCCTTATTCATATTTCTCATAAATCTTTAGCTTTATGATACAATTATCTTAAAAGAAACACTTGATATTGACTCACTGTGTAACTTTAAGTAAGAAACAATGAGAAAAACAAAGTTAACCACCAACCTGAATATACGAGTTCTACGTTTTGCGCACATGTCTTCTTTCCCCATCGAACGTATCCAGCATTAACATTGTTAACACCTGGAAAGGTGAATTCTATAGGATCCTTACTACAATCTTTGAATATTTTGAAATATAAGTAAGATATATGCCTTACCTTCATCAATGAGGTCTGATTTGAGAACTCTCTTGATTTTCGATATTGACTTATCTGTGTAGAGTTTATTTTTCCCCTCCATATCCTTAAATTTCTGCTTCATTGATTCAGAGAAACTTTTAAATTCCCGCCGTAAAGCTTTCACGTGATACATCCCAATAACAGACAACAGTTGTCTGCTCAAATAACCCTGCAATATCTCTTTGCAACCTCCAACTGCTGTTTCGCCTTTTGTTTCCAGCCAAGGAATAATTAGAAAAAACGCCCGAAACATTCTGTTAAGTGAATATATTGTGGTATATGAACTGCTCTTCTGTGGGGTTATATATAATTATAATACCTTCTATACGTGCTATGTGCTTCGTCGTATATATATATATATATATATATATATATATATATATATAGCATTGTTCATAAATTACATAGCTTGCGTGTGATTTTATTGCTAGTAGGGTGGAACTTGATATTTGTTTGTGAAATAGAGTATTCAACATCATATGTTAGTTGCTTTTAAAACGTACTTTCATAGTTGTTTTCCTGAACAGTTTGATTTTTTCTTCGATTTGTGGAGCGTGATGTGATGATTGATTTCGCCGGTTCTCTTTCAATGTCTCTCTTGAATTTTCTGGTAAGTTGTAGGATCTTTGTATATTTTGTTTATTTAAAGGTTATTTGCCAACATTTTGGAATGTTTGCATCTCCACCCCAGGCCACGAGTAAGAAGAAACGAATCAACTGTATTTTTCAATTAAACGTTCAATTTCAAAAAATAAACATTTTTACACAATCAACTATCTGTAACAGATTTAAGAAGAAAACTCCATGTTTTGATGTACATAAATGCATTATTAACAATCATCGGTAAAATGAATACGTACATAAATCATAAAAAAATGTTTATGAAATCATGGTTTAGTAAAATTGAGAGAAAAATTTCGAATTTAAAATAAGTTAAATGTACGTTAAAGAATTTTTCAATTCTTAGTAACACGTCGTTGATTGTGTCATACATATGTGCATGTTGCTATCGAAGAAGTAACCGGAAGGACACTGTTGAACTGCTGGTCCACTGAGCAGACACTTCAGGAAGTAGTTACAGCCTCGGCATGACTGGTGGTACCCGATACCGATTCTAATACAATCAGATTCCACGTGGCATGCACCTGAAAGTAATTATCGTCGATAATATTTGCTGTTGATTGATGTAACATACTTTCAATATTATAAATGACATGTACATGTTACATTATTATCGACAGTTTAGACTTTCAGTATGCTGTGACATGGTTATTCTAAAATTATTTTTAAACAGTAATGTTTGCTGTATATTTCGAATCAGTAAGGTTAGCAATTGAAAATCGTAAATTTCATAGAGTTAAGTAGTTGCATAAAACGTATGTACAATAGTTCAGACTTACGTCACCTCCATGTTTGTTAGCAATCTCCGAAGTCCAAACTATAAGTGAAATAGTCCTTAATTTCGAGACTTGTTACGAGTTTATTTTGAATAGAAAGGATACCTGTAAAATGCGACTGTCCTGACTGACTCCTTGTAGTAGTGGGCTGTGTTGGTTGGATGGTCCTATGTGTAGTTGTTGTCTTGTGCGTGGTGACGGGATATCCTCCATTATTTATTCCACTTCCTCCAGAACTACTTCCACCTATCCCCGATCCAGTACTTCCGCCTCCACCCAGGCCACTTCCTGTACCAGTTCCACTTCCTGTTCCAGTTCCACTCCCTGTACCACTTCCACTTCCTGTGCTGCTGCTTCCGGAACTCCCAGTGCCAGAACTTCCAGATCCGCCTCCACTTAAAGAATTGCTTGATGGAGGGGGAGTTTGCGTGGTGGCAGGGCCAGGGTAAGACCAATCTAGAAATTTATATTTGCATTGATGTATGATATCACTGCATATCACAGGATTTGTAAAATGACTTTTTAATTTGTATAGAATTAATGTTGGCAATAAAATGTCCCCATCATAATGAATATAATAATGACAATATAATGATGAATAATTCACGTTAAATGAATTGTTATGTTCACACTATAGCTACATGCATGTACACCTGTGCTAAGGCTGCATTTTTATTATTCATATCTTGCCTTTTCAGTTCGATGAAAAATTAATTCCCTTTTTCTATTTTAACTTCATTTTAAGATTTTATTTCGGAAAATGAGAAAAATGAAAGAAAAATGCCTGAAGAGATTACAGTGCTATTTGTACTACTTACATTTTTTCTTCTCGCAGACATAATTAATTGGTATATTACAATCGACGTCATTAAGTTCAGAGTTCACAAATTCTCCGCAGTGTTCCATCCCGGCATAATTATCAGGCATGCCCTTTTTCCAAGGCCTAATTTTGGTAAAGATATATGTATATATTTGAAAAAAAGGTAAGTATTATCTTACATCGAGAAAAGAAGCTAAAACTTGAAAAATTATAATTTTTTTTTAATTTTTCAACAGAAGTACCGATAGTTTTCTTACACTATGTTTGTGTCATGTGGGGCGCCATTTATCCATTTAAAGTTCTGAGAATCAGTGCGAGGAACATTTGACATTCCTATCCAAACTTGGTACAGGAAGTTTGGGAAATATGTTGCTTTGAGTTGATTAAGTTCCTGCTTTACCCACGCCTGAAAAAAATGTACTGCTAGCCAACATTTAATCGGGCTCATTTATTGCTAATAACGTTTTTGATCCTAAAATCTATTCAAGAGGCTTCTTTTCGTGAACAATTTGCATTGCCATAGCAGGTGTAAAAGTCATTTCTTATAATCTTCAATTTGACGTGCATTTCAGATAAATAATACAAAACTTTATTTTTGTATCCAAAGATTGCTATGGATGCATGTAGGGAATCACGTACCTGCAATCACATTCAACTTAAAGTCATTTCCTCGCAACTTTGTTGCGAGAAGATAAGAAACAGGGACAAAGGTTGTTTTACAGTAACCGTTTTGTTCCTACCGCTTCCTGTGTGTCGTCCACCACCAAAAGATCTCCCTGCTGCAGACGACAGATCTGTCGCGCGTCATTGTACGTTTCAATGTTACGTGTCGTCATCAAATAACACGTGTCACTTCCGGGACGTTCCTTCCAGCCTTGTGGGCATACACCATATGGGTCTGGAATCAGGGAAGACAAGAAGTTGATATATCATATCGTATCATATACATGTAGTAAAATAACCAAAATTTTAGGTTTAAAAGTGGTGTTAAAGAAATAAAGTAATTTGTGATACCTGATTTCGTTGGGCATCCTAGCACTTCAAATCGCATAGATATGTGGTTATTCCAGGCAACGGGACGGATTCTGAGATATTTAGCGATGATAGAACACCCAAACATGTTTGTTACCTCCGACTCTTGGTCTGTATTTCCGTTAAATACCTGAATGATGAAAACAGTACAATTTATTTTGATATTAATGATAGTTCTGATGATGAATATGAATTAAAGTTATAACAGAAGTTCAGTTTTAACTTGTGTCTTACTATTTTATTTCCATTAGAGTCCTTTACAGGGCCAAAGTTCACTCCGTCGACGCTGTACTCAACAGTATACTTAGTCACGTGTTCGTTGCAGCATTGTGATTGGACGTCTATATTCCTGCCCTGAGTAACTACTCCTCTAATAACACTTTGGGAGTTAAATTGAACCTGCGTATTAATTCATTGAATTATAATTATATCGCATGGAAATATAAGCTTTTATTAAACGTTTAAACTTGACATTAGCGATCACACACAGACCTGTATGTACTGATTTTTGTCGTTGTACTGGGCTGACCATCCTCCGTTTAGAAATGTTCCATTCTGGTAGTTTAAACTTGGACTGTAAAGCCGACCCCGGTATGGGGCGTAATTACCATTAGAAGTATTACTGTACGTGGAGGAAGCAGTGATTTGACTATCGGCAACTCCACGCGGACCGGAAACTAAGTTCCCGTGACAAACATCTGGACCTGATAGCATGACTTTAAGTGATACCATTATTCTGTCTTAGTTATGATACTTTATCAAAGCTGCTGTATATGGTTCTTAGATTGCGATATTATGAATTGCAAATACATTAACAATATCAAAAATCTGCACATTTATCCCCCTTTAATGATCAGAAGAAACTTGTAAACGTGTAAAAAGAATCATATTTGTACCATTATTTTGTTTGGTTGCTGCGGTAGTTATGGATACTGTGGTAGTGGTTACTGGGGTTGTCGTTGGGAGAGGATTGCAGTCCCACAGGATGTCGAGATACTTTGGAATGCTGGGACATGGGTCTTCTCCCAGAATCCCTGTGTCGGCGGACACTTGACATATATCTTTCCCATTACATCTCTGAGCCACGAATCCCGTCACGCGCCCCGAAGAGTAGCAGTCAATGGTAAGGTGCTTTTTACACACAATGGAATTCGTCCTGCCAAAATTTACGGTCCGAATTTGTATGGTAGTTCCAGTAGGACAAGCGAGTGGTTTTGTTTCAAATTCACAGATGATTTTATTATTGCTAGCCGCTGAAATAATTAACCATACGACGTTTAAAATTTTAAACAATTAACAAATGCAAATTAATGGTGCAAAAAGGTTGAAGAACAAAATATGTAAGATTATATTCTAAGCAAAATGTCAAACCTTTCCCTTTTGGGACACACTACATACAGTATTTATACCTAAGATTAGTCTACTTACCGAGTACAATGGCAGGAAACACTGCAATGAAGAAAAGAAAAAAAGTGTAACAACAAAACTACCCTAGTCACTGCTAACAAAATATTTGACTATCTCAGTCTTCAGGTTCTTAATATTTGTAATTATTTGAGTTATTTGATTCAGGAGTTTTTATTAGTCAAAGAATATGATAAAAAGTTTTCCGTGCATTTCAAACTTTTTTCTGAAGCGTAATGCTCAGTAAGGAACGTTTTCTCGAAGTGATGCATGGACATTTGCGCCAAATATACATCGTACCATCTTGCGAAATATCTACGAAATAAATAATGGTTATTTTGTTTAAGACGTATCACTTGTTGTTGAATACAAACCTGTTGCATAAAATAATTCCAGAGATTTCATAATTGAGTATTTTAGAGAAATAGTCCTTTGATTAACACGACAATCTCGCTGTTATTGTATCCCCTCAGTAATAATACATTCTCTTCCTATCTAACGCTATTTAATCTGCTCAGAATTGGACCGAAATTGTTTATAAACATTATATAGAAAAGTCCCCACCCCACATCTTTAAACAAGCAATTTTATCTTGACCATGCCATCAAATTCTCGACAAGAGCACATGTAATGGATTTGTTTATATCAATTTGAATTCAGGAGTCATGAATCCATTGATCACGTGACACGACGAAGTGACCATTCATTAAGTACAACCAACAGATTCCAGTTAAACGGTGCTTTTGTTGCTATGTGGCAATCTTTAAACAACATCAAATAATCCTCAAGTACGTTCATGAATGATGTGTCGTCATACAAATGTTTTAAGGAAGTATAGTAAAGCTTATATTTGATATTTTTTGCTACAAACCGGAACCACCTACCGGTACATAAATGTCCAGCAGAGTATTAAACACTTCAGTTCGTCACCACTTGTATGTCGCCTTACCCTGGCTACCTTCTCTCTGTAGGGGTAACCCTTCTCGTGATTTGTCTGATCAAGTAGCCCTCCAATCCTGATATTTTATTCCGTCTCCCTATCCTTCTCTATCATCTATGTTCGCTTTATAAATTGTTCTGGAATTTGCTTGTAAAAGTAATCATTGCTATCTCAGCTACCGGCAACTCATATAAGTAAAGATGTATTTCAAACATGCATAGAATGTATGAACTTGTTTTCAAATCAAAATTTAACCATGTTATTAACAGTTGTAATCATTAAAGGCGAGAACCTCGTAAGTTGTGTTAGAACCTTTTTGTATTATATTGATACATTTAAATATGTTCAAGTTAAGTATAGTTTTCTAGGACCTTTTTTGGCTTTAGAATAGTCTACTGTTTTGGAGTATTTTTCTTTGAAAAAAATGTTTTTGCGATGTTCGGCTGCTTAAGTAAATGCTTTGGTTTCTTCCTGAGCGTCGGGTATATCATGTCCGGATCCGAGATGTTACGGTTAGATGTAGCAGATTGAACAATTTAAATGAAAAAAACAGAGAAACAAACAAACAAAACAGTTTAAAGCTAAATTTATCATTTGATGAACAGTCTAATGAAAACTAGAATAGGTATCATCAGATTTAAAATACTTTAAAGTTTAATGTATAACATAGAATCAGTATCTTTCACATATAAGTTAATGAAAACAAAATTAAATAACATTGAAACACATATTTTGAGTGCTTATTGCCTCTAAATGTATATATACCCTCTCCTTGTATATTAGAAACAGGAATTACCGCTATACGGGTTTCCTTGTGGTTTTTGTGCCCGTACAACTTCCTTGACATAGCCAAATATTTACGACAGTTGTTCCAAAATTCCGTATAGACAAGTGGCTTTTCAATAAATTGTTACTGAGAAATGATATTTGTACAAATCAAAGAACACAAAGTATGCAACAAAAATATGTAAAAATGTTAAATATTGTACGAGATTCAATTGGCGAAGTGCAGATATTTTATATAATAAAATGAGAAGCGGGGCTATTTCTAAAACAAATTAAAATCATCCGAGAGAACGTTATTCCAAAGCATGAAAAGGGATAACAAATACAAAATAGAACATTCTTATTGCACGCGGGATTTTTTTGAAAAGAAATGGCAGTGCCACTTTATTCTGTGCTTATATATATATATATTTTTTTACATTAATACAGAATATAAGTACAACAATAAATGGATAAATATATCTCTGTTTAGTGCTTAACAATTTTGTAGAGGTATTTGGTGGGTTGGTGCTTATCGATGGAACAGTCTTTCGTGACTTTTAACCCTCGCATCCTAAGCAATTCGATTAATTCATAGCAAAAGACAGCTTAATACTCTAAAATTATGATATTTTTAAAAACATGAATGCACATGGTAAGACTTCCTGCGGTCCATTTGCATTGTTTATTGTTTAATTAGATTATACTGGTCCATGATCCACGGTCATTTTAGTGGCATAGAGATTATTAGAATTTACCAACATCCGAATGAACGTCTCCCCATTCTCCTCCAAATGTCAAATGAATTACATTGTATCTCTAACAGGATTAATTAATCCTCTTGTTTACAACACAACTATATGGTTGTTCAACAACGCTGCCTTTAGCCGTTTAAGAATCGAACAAACAGTGAACTTATTACTTATCCGTATTTGGCAAACCTTTTCTTTACGTTATGGGAACTTTCTAAAATCATTCAAGAAACTTATAGAATGATAAAACAGAAAAATTCCCTTTTCCTTTTCTTTCAGTCTAAATTGGTGATCAAGAATATTGGAAACGAAAACCGTGAAAAAGAAATTAACTGAAGTTTCAAAATGGTACACGCAATTTTTTTCACAGTCATTTAAATTTCTTGCAATAAAAATTATCTGCAAATATACCCCGATTCTGACGAACGATTGTTTTAGGAACATGTAAATAAAAGAAAGGTAAGAATCAACCAATCAAAGGTAGCTAAAAACTATTGTTCCTCTCAAGGTGGTTAATATGCGTCAGTAGAAGGGATCATGATCTCTAGATTATTAGAGATTAATTCATTTTCATACACGCCGGATCAGTGATTTAATCTGTGTTTGATTTGAAAATCTCAACATCCATCATAACAATAAACCTTGGTCAAAATAACTAGGATTAAATATATTGATGTGTCGGTGTGTTGGTGTATGCGCAGTTTCCTTCACCAATGAATAAATATTTAAATAGATCGATATCACTGCATTATTGAGTAGAGAGAATCCTGTGTTCCAATCGAGACTGAGTTGTTATCGGTCTGTTCGCGTTAATCACCGGGTAATTGACCCCTTTTTAAAGAGTACACTTATTCAATGTTTTAGGGTGGTTTTATTGAACCTTATCTCTGTGGTCCTTTGGAGGAAAAGCCTATTTCTGAGGAAAGTAAAAGTTCAAAATAAAGGAGAATATCAAAGGTATACGGACTTTTTTCTAACTCTAAAGGTCAGTTGGTCTTCAGTATATTCCTAATAATGAATTTCGTTTTTAATAACTGTTTTTGATTTGTACTTGGTAATGAATCGCACTGGTAACATTTATACATCCATAACTACCTGGCATGAGGTAGAATTTTATTATCAAGCAATGTTTCCATTCTACGTTTCTATTAATGTCTAATGGTCTTTGACGTATATATTCAGGTATAGATATCCAAGATGGCGTTATCTTGTGGAGGAAAATGTATGAAGTTATTTCTGATTGTTGTCAACACGATCTTTATGGTACTGTATGTTTATATTGTTGATATACAATTTCATTGGAATTTAAAAGTGTAAACAGGATAATGTTTGATAAATGTAAATAAAATTAAACTTTAATACGTTAGCGTATAGCTATGGCAATACAGTCCTTCCGGTGCTACTTTTAGATATCTTTATGTAATAAACATGATAAAAAACACAAAATGAAAAAGTAAAATTAAAAATCATTGACAGAGAGCAGTGATTTACAAGGACTGTGTTTATATGGGATATCCTCTGAACAGCTTCATTGCTCTTGTTCGAAATTCTTCATTTCTGCATTGAATGAAAACAAAATCAATATCTTGAAGATGTAATCATTATAGATGGGCTGCTGATGTCCAAAATCAGTACAAGCATAATTATCACCATAATCCTCACTTAAAACAAAATCACGTGTTACTTTTAGTTGCTCGGTCTCGGTATCCTTATACCAGGGATTTTGATGTTGGTTGATGTTGACGTCATCAATGATAACATACTCCCCCTGCTGAAGCAGCTGTCATTCGGTGCACTAAATGTGGGCGACCTTGCCAAGGGACTGTCCTTGACACTGATAATCTTTGGTACATTCGTCCTCATTGTGTCAATGCTTGGCTGTTGTGGTGCCATGTGTCAACAGAGACTGTGCCTCGTCGTTGTGAGTTGTTTTCATTGAGTTCACACTACAGCCTGTGTCTATACATACTGAAAAAGCTTTTGAGCTTGTTAACACTATTACAAATTAGAAGGACATTGTCTCTTTCAGTATGCTGCACTAGTGTTGGTGTTCTTCCTGGCTAAACTGGTGGTCGTCATCTTGTGGTTCGTTATGAACGACAAGGTAAATTTAGCTCTTATGTAACATTTAATAAGAAAAATAATCAAAGCTGCAGTTTTTAGTGTGTGCAAAACACTTTTTCTATTGCATTCAGATCCAAAGTTGGATGAAAACGGAACTGCTTAGCCAGCTCGAGACGAACTATAAACATAACGATCTGACGTCAGAGGAAATTTCTACGGCCTGGAACTATATGTTTATGACTGTAAGTGCCCTCTATCACCTCCCTTTCTTGTATCTCTTAATTCTCTTTTTAACCATGTGTCATGTATTGAATTTACATTTCTACAACAGCTGTCCTGCTGTGGAGTCAATGCAGTCACAGGAACGACAAATGACTTTGATAACTCGGTGTGGATCGCTAGTGCCGGAAGTAAAGAAATCCCAACATTCTGTTGTTCAGGGGTCACAGCCTCAAATTACGCCAGCTACTCCAACACTGCGTGCACGGACTCTGTTACATCAGGTTACTACACCAAGGTATTACAATGTTATCATCTTTTAAAAGAATACCTTAGGAAAATCCTTTGAAATATATATTAATCCCTCCATGACTGAACCTTCGACAGGAAGTACTTCCCCTCGGGCAAGCCCTACCCTCGGGGAAAAGTTCTTGTCACAGGTTTGATAAAAGAAATATCCGACTCACAACCAGTTGATAAGCCTTTTAAATTTGAATTTCCTTAAAACGACTTGTCTAAAAACTTCCCAGAATTTTTATTTTCGCAAGCGCATTTGCATCCTGTGAATTTTGATGCAGTGCATGATACATGATATATACATGATGTGTCCAAGACGAAATCTTTTCCGATTTACAATATATAGTCAGTGGGAACCAGCGAAAACCTCAGGCTTGTTTACTACACTGTACTAACTAAACAGTATTATGACCCTTCCAAAGGATTGACAGTTTAAAAAAGTTTCTACTACATTGCATAGTAAATAAGAGAGAGATAATAAATCAATATGACCATTTTCTTTAAAATTAGCAAAAAAGTATCAAAGCAATTCAAGTAATTCAGCAACAGGCGTGCATAACATTATGAGTTTTAAAAATATGAAAAATGTGTATGAAATATAGTGTTAAAGAGTAAAAAGACGGATTTGGACAAAAATATTGAGACGTGTTTGTTCGATATTGAGACTGTGTATGTGTTTGATTTGATATTTTCAGGGATGTTATGACGCCACATATAGTTTACTGGACACATACAGCACGGTATTCATGGCAACCGGAATCTGTATCCTACTTGTGGAGGTAAGCAGGGTTACGTTTATGTGTCATATAGCTCTTCATAATGCAAACTCAGCGTTCAATAAACGATAACATTCTCTAGACTTTTAATAGTTTTTTTTTTCTTTATTATACATTATTTTTTAGCTAAATAATAATAAAGGATTTATTGAACTTATATTGATGAATATTGGCACTCGTTGGCAAGCTCGTGCATTTGTTTTGCCAACTCGTCACCAATAAAAGTTCAATGGCCCTATACTATACAACAGACAGGCAGAAGGCTGCATGACATTAGCAGAAAGACAATATATGACAACTTGGGTTATTAAATTTAATTTAGTATAAGTAAATCTGTTTACATTTCTTATTAACAGCCTTTATTACTTATCTCATGTATATTAAAGACGTGATAATTAATAAAGTAGGTATACATGTACATGTTCTCAATCTGAAGGACACGTGCTCTGTATGTGACTTTGTAGTTGTTGTCGATTTTGGCGGGAATTATACTGATCTACAAAGTAGGTCAGTCACGTGCTGAAGATCAAAAGGAACAGACCAAATAGGTATTATATGGGCATGGTCATTGTCTGCACTTTGGATGAGGAAAACTTTTCATCCTCTTTGACAAGCTTAAAAAACCCACCTCGAATACATTCATCAAATATAGATAATATGCATTCACGGATAAAAGTAATATTAATTAATAGGTATATCATCGGATATACAATACATACAATATAGAAGTATCCACGGATATAAGTATTTAACCTTTATTCCCAGATTTACGTAAATAGCCGTATCCCCATATATAAGTAATATAAATGTATTCGCATATATAAGTAATAAATCTTTATTCCCAGATAGAAGTAATAAAGCTACATTTACAGATATACTTAAATACCTTTATCCCCAGATATAAGTAATATAGATGTATTCGCAGATATAAGTAATAAAGCTGTATTTCCAGATATAAGTAATATAGATGTATCTGCAAATATAAGTAATATTGCAGTATTCCCAGATATAAGTAATATTATAATAGCAGTATTCCCAGATAAACGTAATATAACAGTATTTTCTGATAAACGTAATATAGCAGTATTCCCAGATAAAAGTAATATAGCAGTATTTTAGGAATGACTCTAATTCTTGGCCAAATTATTCGAGTATAACCTGGTTTGGGTCAGTTTACGCTGTTTTATAATCCGCTTCGCGGATTATAAAGCGTAAACTGACCCAAACCAGGTTATTCTCGAATAATTTGGCCAAGAATTAGAGTCATTCCTTATAATTTAATTTTAAAATCATTAAATATCTATGGGTGTAAAATTTCGTTGCTTTTTATTAGTTCAAATTTGCCGCTCAATAATACAACCGTAGTAACGGAAGTGATGGGAAGCGAGGGGAGGTAAAAACTGATACATAGGCTTAGCAGTCTTGTTGTTTGCTTACATGTGGTAATTATAAGATCGAATTATTGTATGAAGTTAAAGGTACATTTATTAAATCTGGAATTTTCCATGAATCCCGAGGACTGGAAATGAGAGGATAAACGTAATATAGCAGTATTTCCTGATAAACGTAATATAGCAGTATTCCCAGATAAACGTAATATAGCAGTATTTCCTGATAAACGTAATATAGCAGTATTCCCAGATAAACGTAATATAGCAGTATTTCCTGATAAACGTAATAAAGCAGTATTCCTAGATAAACGTAACATAGCAGTATTCCCCCTTACACGTAATATAGCTGTATTCTCAGATAAACGTAATATAGCAGTATTCCCCGTTACACGTAATATAGCTGTATTCTCAGATAAACGTAATATAGCAGTATTCTCAGATAAACGTAATATAGCAGTATTCTCAGATAAACGTAATATAGCAATATTCTCAGATAAACGTAATATAGCAGTATTCTCAGATAAACGTAATATAGCAGTATTCTCAGATAAACGTAATATAGCAGTATTCCCCGTTACACGTAATATAGCAGTATTCTCAGATAAACGTAATATAGCAGTATTCCCCGTTACACGTAATATAGCAGTATTCTCAGAAAAACGTAATATAGCAGTATTCCCCGTTACACGTAATATAGCAGTATTCTCAGATAAACGTAATATAGCAGTATTCCCCGTTACACGTAATATAGCAGTATTCCCAGATAAACGTAATATAGCAGTATTCTCAGATAAACGTAATATAGCAGTATTCCCCGTTACACGTAATGTAGCAGTATTCTCAGATAAACGTAATATAGCAGTATTCTCAGATAAACGTAATATAGCAGTATTCTCAGATAAACGTAATATAGCAGTATTCTCAGATAAACGTAATATAGCAGTATTCCCCTTTACACGTAATATAGCAGTATTCTCAGATAAACTAATATAGTAGAAATAATGAAAATAGCAGTATCCACAGTAGACTCTGACAACTCTGTACCTTGTTTTTTTTTAGTTAATTTCTATGTTATACGTAACTTTTAAAATTAGAAAATAGTTCTTTGTTTTATTGGAATTATATTTAAAATTGAAAGCGATTCGCTAATATCCATCATGTAAGTTTGTTCTATGCATGGTCAGTGTGACAATTGATACTTATTAGATGTTTTGCCAGGATGCCTGATGGTGACTTATGTGTTAGTTTTTCTACAAATAAAATAATGAGGTTTTTTCCGCTTGTCGAACAGGGCTGAAAAGTTGCAATGGGACATAAGCATGTAAAGTGTATGGTGATTTTTATTGTTTTTGAAAAAAAGCAAATTGTTTTATATGATGTATAACACTTAGGATTTTCTCATTTATTGCCCTGTCCCAGTTCAATTTTTTTTGAAAAGAGAACATTATGTATTATCTTTTTGTTGAACTAGTACTGTCTATGTACGAAAGCCTATTAGGATCAAACTACGGTAAAAAAAAATATTTAAAAGGCGTTATAACGCCTTTTGAAAAGGCGTTATAACGCGAAAAAAGGCGTAATAACGCCTTTTGAAAAGGCGTCATAACGCGGAAAAAGGCGTAATAACGCAAATATAGGCGTAATAACGCCTTTCCAAAAGGCGTTATAACGCGAAAAAAAGCGTTATTACACCTTTCCAAAAGGCGTTATTACGCCTTTCTAAAAGGTGTTATTACGCCTTTCAAAAAGGCGTTATTACGCCTTTCCAAAAGGCGTTATTACGCCTTTGTAAAAGGCGTTATTACGCCTTTTAAAAAGGCGTTATTATGCCTTTCCAAAAGGCGTTATTACATGACTTACTTAGCCCATCTTGGGGGCTGATTATAATTAGATTTCCAGGAAAAAAGATCTTTAAATGTGTAAAATATTTTCAGTGTTAAACCAACTTAGTCCTTCTCTGATGCCAGACGCCTCTACCAAGGTGCATGAATTTCAGAAATTTGGTTGAAGGCTAATTGCTCATTATACCTATGCAAATAGTTTGCCTGTTTTTTTCCAAGAGGAGAGATAAATATTTCAAATTTGACATGAATTTTTAATACGTGGCTAACAAAGCCCAAAGCTGGTTTTGCCTATATCCTGGATTTTCAAAAGTAGAGTGTTAACTTCTCTTAATATGCATGCAAAATGCAAACAACTGTCCGCGAGATGTGCAGGAATATAGAAAATACTAAAATTTATAATATAATTTATAATATTATAACTATAATCTAAATATTGCATAAATAAAGATGGCTTTGGTTCAATCTTTCATATATTTACTATTTTAAAATAACGCCTTTCCATTTTTGGATATATCTTCTTTTCAAACAGGCCGGTAGTAAGAATACGAGGGGGGGGGTTCCCCCTCCCAACTTTTGGGAGAATAGTCTTGCTATAGTTTAAATATAAAAAATCATTTATTGATTGTTTGGTCCCTTAACATTTTGTTGCAGTATGGTTAAACTCAGGCAAGTCATTGCATTTAAAAAAAGGTTTACCGAAAAGTTAGAAAAAAGTTTCCCCTCAAGTTTAGGCAGTTTATTTGGGGGGGGGGGGGTGCTTCTTGGTTTTTTTTTTTTTTGATTGCTTGTCAATTTTATGGGACCCCCCCCCCCCACTTCAAAAGCATGGGCCTGTCAAAGACATAATAATGGCCCTTCAAAAGGCATAATATCTCCTTTTTGAATGGCGTATTAATGCCTTTTAGAAAGGCGTAATAACGCCTTTTAGAAAGGCATAATAACGCCTTTTGGATAGGCGTAATAACGCCTTTTTAAAAGGCGTAATAACGCCTTTTGGAAAGGCGTAATAACGCCTTTTGGAAAGGCGTAATAACGCCTTTTTTCGCGTTATAATGCCTTTTTGAAAGGCGTAATTACGCCTTTATTTGCGTTATTACGCCTTTTTCCGCGTTATAACTCCTTTTGAAAAGGCGTTATTACGCCTTTTTTCGCGTTATAACGCCTTTTGAAAAGGCGTTATAACGCCTTTTAAATATTTTTTTTTACCGTAGTTTGATCCTAATTTAGGCTTTCGTATCTATGCGCAGGATTCCTAGTGCATTTGGGGATAATTTGGTCATTGTCACTCGTTAGTTTCTTTTTATGTTCTCGTATTACAATAGTAAAATGATGTCAAAAACTCAATGGAATATGACCAGTGATCTAAGACACCTTGTTAATAGTGCAATCTGAAATAAATTGGTCATTGATTGTCATTCTTCAGTTTCTATAATGTTCTGGTTTTACTTGTATTGCAATCAAAGAAAACCATATATCAAATTCGACATCATTAGACCATGAGCTGCTACCTGCTTATATCATATTCCTAGTAGTAGTATATCATGCACCTAGTAGTGTATCAGCCCGGATACAACTGAGGCCTGTTCAACAGAGCGAACGTTCGCGAGCGCTCGCCAGAATTCCTTATACCTTCAACAGAAATGTTCGCGAGCGCTCGCACTGTTGAACAGGCCTCTGGTTTTGACTTGCTGAGACAGCTGTCTGGAGCAAGAGCTGTGCCGATCTGAGGGCGAGATCACTCAGTTTTGCCCTGTTACTAAAGGGCGTATCACCCTCAATTTCAAACCACTATTTCTCTTTGTATAATGTTATTTAAGACTATTATTTGAATTGAAGTGTGAAAGAAATGTATATTGTACTCTAAATTGCATTACTTATTTATTTATGCTTCAGTATTGAGAAAATTGTTTTTAAAAAGTGCGCCAAATGATGTTGCTTGTATTACATAAAAGAGGAAACTCTTGGTTACTCAGAACAAGAAATGGAAACATATTTGTTTTTGACTGTAAAAACATACAGAAAGTTTTTCTTTAAATGTCATGTTTAAATAATTATGTATTCTTAGCTAAAATTTAGTTATTAGAAACCTCTGGCCCGTGATGACAGGTAGCACGTTTGATCCAAAGTTCCAAACTCAGTAAACTGAAATTAGATCTCTGAAGTTTTGTGACCTTGACATCTTTATAATAAAATGTGGTATAGTTAGTACAAAATTTCTAAATTACATGTAATAATCATATATATGGCTAAATGCTTTATCGTCATCATTATTCACAATTAGAACTCGATCCTCCATACTTTTCAAATGTTATGACTATTGGCTGCAATCTTTTGGAACAATCCCAGAGGGCAGGATTCTCAATTTAGTAGCTTTTGTAGTTTTCTTGTTTGTAACTTTGTCATTTGACTGGAAAAAATATTTGCATCTAATTTTATTATTACTCCAGGATGGGGCTACCTACATTGAAAGGGGAAAAATAAACTTACACTGTGGATTTATCGGAACACGCCCAAATGTTTGGTAGCCAAGAGAAATCTTTTTTCCCCTTTGACATTTTGGTTGACCCCGCAAAGGGACACAAATTTTGCAAAGTGTGTATTGGACTATTCAGCGACATAAGTTTAGTAGTTTATCTTTACATCCTTTACGCGGTCTTTCGGATGAGACTGTATAAACCGAGTTCCCGTGTCGCAGTAGGTTACACGAAAAAGATCCCCCACTGCTCAATGGCCCTAAGTGCCGAGTATAGGTATAAATTTGCAGCCCTCCACCGCCAAGTAGTGACATCTCCGCATGAGTGAAAGATTCTCGAGAGGGACGTTAAACAACAAACAAACTTCCTTTACGAAGATCGAATACAAAGATGGATAACTCTAATTTTATTTATTGCAACTAAAATACGAATTCAATATAATAATGTAATCGACATTTTTTCTTTAAAAATTCTCTGGTTTTAATATATATGATATAAACAACATCACACTTCTGTTTTGTGTTGGAATGTCAGTGTATAATTAAGTTTGATGTTAAGTTAATGAGTATTTTCAAAGAAGTCTGTAGTGGAACTAGATTATATGCGAAATAAGTCCAGAGTGTGGTGAGGAAGTACTGTATACCCCTTTATAAGTCGTTTGGAGGACCGGATGGGCTCAAATTTCCGTTCAAAAGTCTCAAACTGTGTGAAAAGAACTTGAAAATGCAAACTGGTCCCTGGTTTAAATTGATAAACATGTAAGGTGCAACGCGGCCGAACCATTTCCGTTTCAACATACGTCATTCTTCCGATTTCAGCAAAAACGCAGTGTCATTGTCTCATCCTTCAAGGATGAATTTAGTTAATTACAGTTTAACAATTGTGTACATAAAATTTATATAAAGAAGGGTTGTGTTGTGTAGATTTTAAGCATGGTTAATTTTTAAACGATACACTTTATGAGTTAATGTGACATTGGTGATGGTATCAAAAACTGCACTAAATACAGGTGTGGATCCAGGATTTTTTTCCGGGGAGGAGTGGGGGGGGGGGGGGTTCACCCCAGGCAAAAAAAAATTTCGACCCAGAAATTTCTTGGCAAGAAAAAAGTAAACTTCATTCCAAACGTGAAAAGCCTAAAAGCTAGCATATTTCGGAAGGAGGTGGGATGGGAGGAGGGGGTTAGCCTCTCCACTTCACTGCTTAAGCTTCATATATATAATTTTTTCGACCAACCTAACAGGGGTCTACATTTTCGAAGGGGGGGGGGGGTGTCCAAAGTCATTCTTTTAATAACTCTGCAAAATCCGGGTGGGTGCCCCCCCCCCTCCATCCCTTCTCTAGATTCGTGCATGGAGTAATTCGATAAACATCATTTTCAGTACATATTAGAACCGGTAATTGTAGGCGCCTCTAGATATCAATTAAAATCTTGATACACAATTTTGGCAAATTGTTAGATTCATTAGTTCTTACACCTATACTTGTTATCCTAATTTGTGGTGACCCGAAATATTTATCTACCCAGTATTTAACCTCTGACGAACTAAAATATCAAAATAACGTCAGAAAAGTATATGCGATATATATATAATTCTCCAAACACACTGCTATTATAGCACATACAATACAAGTATATGCACATGTCATACAAATTTCTTTTGAAAACTGTCTCCAAGGATGTAATTGGTTGTGTATTTTTGTCATTGCATGAACACAGTTTGTCTTCCGCTTCGTCCATGTTAGTAATTTCAAGTATTTCTTGAATATAACTTAAATCTAGTTAATTTTTCAAATTCATTTTTCTTTTCCAGATTGTTGCATTCATTGGATCCATTGTCATCATAAAGCAAGGAGGGGAGGACGGAAAGAGTTTATCTGGTGCCGCCAAAATGGTGTAGCAGAAAAATGTTGTTCTTAATTCCGTCCAAAATTTATTTATATATACATTGTTGTTTTGAATGGTGTTTCTTGTTTACTTAACAACTTCAGAATGTTTCGTCCACCACTTGACAAAATTTGATCCTGGTGCTAAAAGTTTCACCATTCAATCCTTACTATGTTTGTCTCTCTAGTTAGCTATTACGTTTAATATTGTCTTATATTTAGCATAGTACCAAATGCCATGTTGTTTAAACAACATTTTATCTTTTCACAATTGCACCAATAAGTGTAATATAAGGTTTTGTGTTATTAGGGCCTACTTTCCTGAAATTTAACATTTTTGAAAACATAATAGAGTTGTAACTTTTCTGTTTTATATTTAGCTGAACAACAAATATCTGAGATGACTTTGAAACATCGGCCTACTTGCTAAATGACGTATGGTAACTGTTGTTGATAGTGTATATATATTATTAATTGTTGATAAAAATAAATGTATAAATCACACCTTTGTTTATTTTTCAATCTGTAAAAGAGCTGTCAGTCTTGGTTCCTTACACCATTAATTCTTATCAAGTTCAGTTCTTTTCATGTTATATATCATTTCATTAACCATGTACAAACGACAATACGAACCCGCTATACACATGATCACTAAAGAGCTCTGATTCTACTGTATTTTTAGGCAGTATTGAGTATACTCAATATACTTTGATCAAAAACTTGGCATGCCATTTCAACCCGAAGAGCCTAGTCGAATAGTCGGGGGCATTAGTCGAGCGATAGTGGAGTACTCACTAAAATATTTTTCCTTCATGTGGTTTAATTCAATATGTCCTTTTCAAAAACAAAACAAAAAGGACTGCTTGTGAGCTTATACAAAGTGAGATTTGTCAACCAGTTCAAATTCTTATTACATTGACCTTTCAAATGACCTTTGACAAAATCACTTTGTAAGAAGCTTTTGAAGATATTTTCGTCAAACTTCATGCACATCGTCATGTACAAATTTTCATGTTGCTAATGAACCCTGGGCGGGGCGTTCATGTCCTGTGGGCATATTTTCTGTTTTATTTTATTCCATTACATGAATTTTCAGAAAGCCTAACCTGACTACAAATTTCCCCAGATGACTCAAAACGACTGTGACATATTTACCAATTCATACAAAGAATTCTTGATTGTTGTGGTCAGACTCGGTTCAAAATCACCTTTTCAATTGACACCATTTCAACGTGCCTGGTTCCAGGTCGATGAATAACCCATGACTGGTATACACTTATAGTGCACTTTTAAAAGAGGGTTGATCAATAACCCATGACTGGTATACACTTATAGTGCACTTTTAAAAGAGGGTTGATCAATAACCCATGACTGGTATACACTTATAGTGCACTTTTAAAAGAGGGCTGATCAATAACCCATGACTGGTATACACTTATAGTGCACTTTTAAAAGAGGGTTGATCCATGCTAAAGTAATGTCATAACTGCTATAGAATCTTTAATAATCGAAAATTCTCAAAACTTGAAATATTAATACCTCGATCTATTTTGACTTTTGCCCAAAAGTTTCAATCAGATATATGGAATACTTTATAAAATATTAAAATAAACACAACGTTGGGTGTTATCGATCGCCGTGTAACACGGTAAGAATGTACCGACGTCGTTATGATCTTTCATGTTGAATCTGATGATGCAAAAGATTTACGCAAAAAGGAATGAAGTTAGAAACAACATTTGGACATGATTCAAATTATTTTAATGCTACAACTTAAAACAAGACTGTTTATAGCTAAATGGCAGTAAAGATGAGAAAGAAACACGTGAGAGATTAAAAAGATATGCGGATGAACTGAAAATGAGTGCCGAAAAGTAACGTCATAACGACGTCGGTAATAGTCTTACCGTGCGGCGACAGGCAAAACCTTATGTTGTGTTTATCTTAATATTCCAAAATGTATTTTATATAATCGAATGAAATTTAAGGCAAAAAGTCATAATAGATAGGGGTATTAGTATGTCAATTAATGTTGATATCATTTAAATATTAAAGATTTCATAGCAGTTGTGACATTAAATTTGGATCAACCCTCGTATTATCAAACATTTTTAAAAAAAAATGGGGAAAATAATGATCATAATATTTGGTGCAAACGACAAATCCATTGAAATTAGCTCATATGAGACATAAAAAGAGATATCAAACTACACATAGGTCATATGCTCAAGCATATGCTCAAGTATGTAATCATTTTTATAAAGAAACATGGAGATAATCAAGCCCAAAAGTCCATTGAAACAATACAATTTCAGCAGAGCAAAGACGGACATCTAAAAACATGACAGGTGGGATTAGGTGCCATGGATGAATAAGTATCCCCTGTCGACTGGGCAAACGAAAAAATCCGCACTAGACAATTCAGTGGGAAAATAATGGCCTTACAATTTATATGAAAAACGGCAGTCAACATGATTTGACTTAATGATAGATTGTATTATTTTCTGAAAAAGTAATTTTATTGACCATAGATTTTTCGAAATGTTAACCTTAAACGAGACTGTTGATATCCTTGTGTCATAAGCTTGTTTATCAATAGCTTGTTTGAAGACATAAACTCCATACGCAGGCGATAATGGTATATTGCTATATAAATAAGGCAAGTTAACGATAGAAAAGTTGAAGTCATCACGTTTTTTTTTTGTTTTTTTTTTTGAAAAGTTTTGTTTTTAGGTTACCATTAATGTCTTTTTTCTAGTAAAATATCCAAATATCAAACAGATGTTTTAGAACTTTGTGGTATCTTTTATTTCGAGTTAAAAGGGATACATCGAATCAACGTAGGAATGAAAATGAACATTGTTAATTGATAAAACGTTGTCGATATATGTAAAACAATAATAATTTGATCCACATTAGAGGGGTGTCAAAGGACTTACACCAAAATACCAGATGAAGAAAAAAATTCAAGTCATAATACTCGTTGACATCCCTAGAACAAATGAATTGAAATCTACAGTGTACATGTAGGCTATATTACGTAGTTTGTAATCAACTCAAGCATTGTTAACAATTCAGTATGCAAAGATAATGATTTGAATTGTATTTTAGAGGAACTAGGATTTAATTCTGCAAGTTATAATCCAACTTATACCTATAGTTCCCTTTCTAATGAGAAAATTCTTCAAAATCATGTCTGTTTTAAATATTTTTAATATCCCCAACAGTCAAAATGAATTTGAATTACCAAATCTATATTGTTTTCAAAAACTCCATAAAAATCCTTACAAACAAAGATACAATAGCGGGTTTCAGTAAACTACCAAGCCTCTTTCTTTACTCCTCGCTAAAATATTTACAGCAGTAAATGAGAAACCTCAGGAGTACTGTACAACAGTATATTTGAGAAGTGGTGTAAATCAGATGTGGATACTTAAAAACTCCGAGGAACTTTTACAAAATTTGAAATCACAAAATTTTATCAAAAATCAATAACACCAAAACGTACGACTTTTCAACACTTTATACAACCATGCCCGACAATAATTTTAAGTCCAGGCTTTTTGACATTATAGACAGCTGCTTTTTCAATAAAAATGGAACTCGTTAATATGCTTACCTTGTCATTGGTCATTTACAAATTTATTTTGCTAAAAAGCTTGCTAATTGTACACACAAGTACTCTGAAGTTGATATTTAAAAGATAATTGAGTTTCTGATCGACAATATCTATATAGTTTTTGGAGATAAGGTCTTTCAACAATCTGTTGGAATACCCATGGGTACCAATTGCGCCTCCTTGTTAGCAGACCTATTTTTGTGTTCATATGAAGCAGAATTCATTATTATTAAGACTTTGATGGTAAGCTAACAACAAAGCTTTATGATAAACGTGATGACTTCAATTTTTCAATCGTCAACTTCCCTTACTTATGTAGCTATATACTCTTATCACCTGCATTGGGTTTTTGTCTCCCAGTTGATTCGATACGCAAGAGCATGCTCTACGTATGAACAATATCTAAACGAGGCATCTCGTTTGAAGTCATCATTTTGCAAGTTTTATGGTCGATAATGACCTTGTCAGCAAATACAACCTATTATTAAGTCTTTCTTTGGATACCAACATCTTTGACCTTTTGACCTATGAAAGCTCTATCAGCTGCACTAATTGTTAAAAAGTTATGGTCAAGGTTAAAGTTCGGTAAAATTTGCAAAATTGGGTCAAGGTCAAGGTCAAATATGATGGTGCCCAAAGAAAGCTCTTGTCACAAGGAATACACATGTGAAAGATGAAAGTCATAGCTCAAACCAATCAAAAGTTATGGACATGTTAAAGTTTTTGTAGGCAAACAGACAAACAGACGGACGGACAGGGCAAAAACTATATACCCCCGAACCTTCGATACAGGGGGAATAAAAATCAATACTCAGTTTGTCACGGGGATGACTACAGGTTTTTTAATGGTGAACTTTTGCATCATTCTGAGAGACACCCCAGACCAGGGGCCATAAAGGGGGGGGGGGTTCCTACCTATGGATGACCCGAGCTTTCCTTTTAATTTTCAAATCTATATGCAGTATATTTTATTTCTAGACCTTTTCCCTTCATCTTCGGTAACCCAGGACATGGCCGTAGGAACGGGGGGGGGGGGGACACGGGGTGCCGTGCCCCCCCCCCCCAATAATTTTGCCGATATATAGCTTACTGTAGTAAACATAGATACTATAAGCTTGTGCCCCCTCAATAAAACGTCTGATGACCTTTTTTTTTGCTTGTCAGGAAATTTTTGGTAATACCCCCTCAACTGTCAACTGAAAATGTATGGCTATGCCCCCCCTCCCCCCCCCCCCCCCAACCGAATGTACTTCCTACGGGCCTGCGGGAGTACTTCACATCAATATTGTTGTCGATCAATGCCGTTATTGTATTAAAACATACCTTCAACAAAGTAATTTGTTCTTAAAATTCCAGAACATTGGATGACTTATTCTGTTTACCTATCTTTCTTATATGAAGACAGCTGGATAAAAATGATTAATTAAAGAAACAGACAGTATTTACAAGTTTCATGTGTAGGAGCCTGACTTTAAGTTTAAACTGTAATAAGGATGCAAGGGCCTTTGGTTTTGTCCATGAAAAAAATGTACCCATTCATTCCCTGTTTTAAACCAAGAAGTGATATTTTGCGTAGCCAGTCATTTTAAATCATCGATTCTCGTTCAGTATGCAATAAACTTGCCCATCCATAAAATGTATGCGAGTCCATATTGATATAAATACATGTAACAGACATCTCAGTAGGGATCGGTCTTTAAACGTCAATAAAACTTCTTTCAGCTCTATTTTAAAAAAAAAAATACAGAACACATTCTCCTTTCAACAGGGTCTTGTGTTCTATGTGCTTTATATAATGCCCCCCCCCCTCCCCCCTCGTAAATGCTAACAATAATTTAATCAGCAAATATATGAGTGGTGTTTGCGTGTTGGGGGGAGAGGGGAGAATAGATATTTTGCAGCATTTATCATTTTAGCTAGAAGTTGGACGATTTAACAGGATGAAAACTGGATGTATTGAATTATAATAGAATTTTGTTGATGTAACAAATTTATCAGTAGTCCAAATTTTGTAAATCTTTCTTTTCAAAACAATTTATGAAGGAATGAAAATTATCATTTATTGAACGCCATTTGTGTGTTGAGATCCAATGAAGCATGGACTATTTAAACAAGCATATCCAACAATGTTGAACGATCTTTTGAGGTCGATGTATTTGGAAATAACCATTTACGCAGTGTGTAAAAATATTTCCATATCATTAAAAAAAAAATTGTTTTTGTGAGGAATATACTGAACAGGAGAGATACAGAAAGGTAAGCGGGGGAATCGAGGGTATATCTCAAAATATAAAAATAGGTTATTCCATTATACACAAGTCATCAAAATCTAACTATTTTTCGAGCTATTGATATATATTTATTTGTTGAATTTATTGAAATATTTCTTTATGTTTAATCCCGAGTATTTTGATAATAGCCAATATTACTCTACCTACTAACACAGAGAAAAAAGCAAATTTGTTTAAAAATTTATATCAGAAATGTTAATTATTTGTTTTTGTTCATAAGTAAAGTTAAAAAATACTCAAACGCATGCAGAAATATACAAATAAAATAAAGTGACTTGGAGGTCCAACTGACCGGGTGCAAATTGTTCATTTTCATATATATTATATCATAAATGCCATGTATGCACAATGCCACTATCATAAACAATTACTTATAACACTTGAACTTTCTAGAATCGTCGTAGAAAGCGGGCCCGTAGCAACGATTTTAAAAGGGGGTGCGGGTACCCCCCCCCCCCCAAAAAAAGAAGGGAAAAACCTAAAATGTCCAAACTCGAAAATTCTATTTCGTTTGGGGGGGGGGGGGGGCTTTCTCTTACTTTTTGGTACAATTTGCCAGTGTTCGACCTCACAGCAACAAACGCTATAGTATTTTAATAATCCTGTGTTATTCCTACGTACATACTTATTTTTTTTTTTTTTTTTTTTTTTTGGTCTTGGTAGAAATATAGCATGTCAAAATATTCTTTGAAAGTTCTTTTTTTTTCTTTTCTCTTTTTTATTTTATTTATTTTTTTTTTAATTTTTGTTTCTTTTTTTCAGGTGTAATTATTCAATATGGGCCTGTCTTGTGGAGGAAAATGTGTCAAATTTTTCCTAGTTGTCATCAACATAATATTTATGGTACTGTATATTTATTGAACACTCTTCATAGATTGTGTGCTTCAAATGGCTTTTGAAAAACAAAATGCTTGAAAACACATTGGAGGACTTTATTTTTTTTAGATTTCAGTATCTTCTAGTCATTCACACTCCATTCTAATAAAAACGTGTAAAGAAGATGTTATTTAAATCTCCCGTTCAATGACCTTCCAGAAGGGCTGAGATTTTGAAATGTCTTTCGACAGGATCTGATATAGCATATGATCACGACGTTTGTTTTGTTTGGACTGATTTAAAATCCAACTTCAGTATAATACATTTTTCCTGTTCAATGGTTATTGATTTAGTATTTATCATTCAATCCGTGGAGTTAAACTAACACAATTTTATGGCATTTGTAATGCTGACAGGATATGTTAATTATTATAAAATAAGCATGGAACAAACTGATATTCACTTTCTAAATTATTTTTGTTTTTAACTAAATTCTTAATTAATCAATTATAGTTAATACTAATTCTAAAAATGTCCTGTAGTGTAATTGATGGGAACTTTTTGAATGTCCTGTAGTTGTGTAATTGATGGGAACTTTTTGACTTCCTCCATAAGATTTAGAATATTTACAATACATTTTTATTCGCGGGTTCAGCTATGATGATTGTTAACTTCCGATTTTTTTTTAAATATTAAGCCACACTTGTAGGGCAAATTAGTTAAAGGATTCCGAACGCATTCGTTTATAGTAGCTCAGACACACAGTGTAGAAACGGACTAGGGTAAAGTGCGTTACCCTAGTCCGAGATAGCGATAGGCAAAACGCTTCACATTTTCTCGTACAAATATATGTATTGGTGATTTCTAGCGTTAAGTATTACTTTATTTTGCACCAATCTGTCGGGCAGCTTCAGTTTTACATGCTCCGTTGAAGACTGTTTTCAACTTTAGTGTAATTAAAAAGAAAATGCACGTCAAAGTTTTGCTGCAGACTAGGATAAAGTTTCTGAACGATTTATTTACGATTAGGGAAAAGTTTTTTTTTGAGACTAGGGTAAAGTTATTTATTCTACAACCTAATTGTGCACGATTTTGATTTTTTATCAGCTTTATACAATTAATATAGTTGAAAAGGGTTTTCTCGAAAATGTTCAAGAACTGTTGCTTCCACAAAGAGGTCATACCGATTGCAATTTTTTTTTTAATAACCAGAATTTTCATACAAAAAAATTATTCTTATTATGAACGTTATATTTTCTGTTTCAGGTGCATACATTATTTTCTTGTTAGATAAATAAACATGTATAAATGATGTAATAAATTTATTTAATTTAACTTTAAATATCGTTTCCTGTATAAATCTAAATCCACTTTGCATCTTTCAATCCCCACTTTGGGTAAAATCATCGAAATCAGTCAACAACCTACGTCAAATTTGCATATGTTGGTACTCGACAGTAACAGAGTTAAATCCGCATTGTGAGTAACTGAAATAAACTTTTATCAACTGAAATGCAAAAATAACTGTTAGCATGCTCAAAGTCCACTTAAACAATACAAATTGTGAGAAGAGCAAACAAGGACCTCTGAAAACATCAGAGGTGGGATCAGGTGCCATGGGGAGTAGGCATCATCTTTCGATCGATCACCTCAACCACGTATCCTTTTTTAAATCAGATAATCGGAAAATGTGTTCACTATTCAGTAAGAAAATAATAAACTATCAAAAGCCATCAGTCAACATTCGATCTAACAATATAATGTACTATTTGCTAACAAAATCATTGCATTGACCATAGAATATACGAAATGTTGGCTATAAATGAAATTGTTAATACCCTTATTATCAACTTATTCGTCAGCAGGCTGTCTCGTTTTAGAAATTGTTCGTATGAAAACATGCTCTTGCTCATCGAATCCACTGGCGACATAAACCCTAACTGCAGGTGAAAATGATATATTGCAACACAAATAAGGGGAGTTAAATTGATGATAGAAGAGTTGGAGTCATCACATTTATCATAAACTTTTAAGCTTAGGTGTTAGTTTACCATCAATGTCTTTTTTGAGTAAAACATCCAAATATGTATTGTCAGAATCGGTGATATATTTTATTGAGTTTAATGGGACATATCAAATCAATGTCTGAATAAAAATGACTATTATCAATTGACAAAACATCCTCAATATATCTTACTGTTAAATTGAAGGTCACAGCAAGAGACTTCTTTTTTACATATGATCGCTAGTTTATATGCAAACAAGTGTTGGATTTTGTTTTAAAGTATAATAATGTAGATTGTAAAGATATCGAATATTGATCAGTCTCATAAATCCGTAAACCAAACCAAACATATAAATGTATTGACAATGTGCAATGGTGACGACATAGCTCTATCAATATCTATTTACAAAATGATTTGACAAATATGATTTATTAAAGTAGTCGAACTAAACACCTCCATCACAAAAGAACGCACTTTTTGTTTGGAAAGAATTTCTATGCGTTGCTAAGGAGATTGAACTTAGTGCATGTTCTGATTTATTAAGAATAATTTATTGAATGGATGAATACCCATTTTTTTTTCTTAGTTAAGAATATTTTAAGTACTTAGGTGCAATTTTTATGAAAAAAACTTACACAAGTTTTATGAATCTAAGCCCAGGTTAATCTGCATTTATCTTGCTCTTGGACAAATACTTTGCCAAAGTTTTCTCAAAAGGAACAGCAAAGTTTATTTTGCCTTTTTTTCTCAATCTAGGGTTAAGCGTATAAGTACTAGTAAAATAACATTTTCTGTATAACATGCAAATCTAACTACAAATAAGTAATCGAGAGAGAGAGTATACACATAATTAAGTTGATGACTAAGGGTATCAACCATCTCGTTTAAAGTCGACATTTAACAAATTCTATGGTTGATACAATGACCTTGTGTGCAAATACAATCTATCGTTTAGTCGAATGTTGGCTGACGTCCTTCATAATGGTTAGGCCATTTTTTTCCATTTACTTGATCATGACAAAGAGTACACGGCAGGTTTTACTGGGTATGCTCACTCCTCCATGGCACATGATTCCACCTCTGTTTTCACTTTTCAGAGGTCCATGTTTGCTCTGCTCATAATTTGTATTGTTTAAATTGGATTTTGAACATGAATTCTGTTCGTTATTTTCACATTTAATAGAAGATACTTTAATTGATCTGTTAATATTTGAAAAAGTTTTTCATCGTTTCTAAATCATCAGAACACAGTTTTCAAGACTCAATTTTTTTTATAAAGTTAAACAGAAACATAAACTAATTTAAACAAAATAAGGCAATTGTGCTCTTCCAGAAATTGTCAGCGCACTGAGAATTTTTCAATTACATAGTGTTTGGTGCAATGAATTATGAATTTACTGGCAGAGTGCGTGTTGCGTCTGCTGAAATAGCATTTTTTTTAACCCCTAAAAGAAGCAAAATGACATTTTACACATGCTTTACCCTAATCACTCAAAGAGGTCACAAAATCTTTACCCTAGTCGTAAATATGCGTTACCCTAATCTTGGTCAAATTTTCTACCCGTAATTTGGCTTTAATCAGCGCAGATCATGCAAAATTTTTGCAAAAGTTACGTACTTCTGCTTAAAATACTTATAACAAAACCACCCATTTCATAATGTAAGCCTGTATCATGCGTAAACTAAGTGCAAAACAAGCTTATCTTTTTAAAAAGATTGGTGAGCTAGCGCTGTAGCATAATAAAATACAGAAGAACCATTTGTTAAATTTGCTGAATCGATTAATTATCAATAAGAAGGCACATTGGAGCACTGGGGGGGGGGGGGGGTCATAATTCAGAATGGTGAATCTAAGAGTGGGCTTCACGTCGGCAATGGCATAACTCCTAACTGTGCTTTAAGCATTCTGTATTCTACTGTAATTTCAATTTGGAGGTGAAAAAAAGGTCAGTAGAACCAATGAGCACCTAGTTTAAAATATTCCAGTGCGGTACTGTTTTTTTTTTTAGTAATCGCATGTTCTCGGAACTTTCCGGCAAGCTCGGTAAACATATCCGAGGTTGCGGCGGTTTTCCAAACTTGCCGGAAAAATCAATGAAGGTAGATTAGAAAAGATAGGTACTCATTACAATTTTAGAAATAACAGTCTTCTTTTTATAAGACCCGAGTAACTGTTACTTTTTGTTCATTTACGTGCAGGATAGACAACAAAACACGAAACTTCAGATCATATGTATTTTCAGATGATAAAAACTAAACTGACATGTCTTTCCGACATACTCTGAAAATATTTTTTTCCGAGCTTGCCGAAATTATCCAGGAAGGTGGTGCAACTGTGAGAAAAGCTAGATGTCTAGAATCTTATGCATTATATGACCTAAGTTTTTCTTGTACTTTTACGTGTAGGTTAGACAATAAATTAAAAAAAAATCAGAATCCGGATCTAGACTGGTATTGCCTGTCTCTAACTTAAGAAATGTATATCGCACATATCAGACAGGAAAGGCTAGTGTAAATTCTGATCATATCTATATTTGTATGGCAAAACGAAATTGTTATCGCACAGTCTATCTACAGTAGTTTTCCCAGAATGCCCGACCGTGAAGTCGAGCATGCGTATTCCAGAAATATAGAATAACGTAGTTGCTAGCGCTCGAGAGCGCTAGCAATAATCGAAGCGTATAAATTTGCCTGTCGCCAATTTGGAGTAGGGTAAGGCATTTTACCCTAGTCCGTTTCTACTGACAAGTTCTAAATAATACGGCTAAAATTAAGTCACATTCAATCTACATATTAAGGTAAAGATTCTCAAATTATTGTCATTCGATTCATCACCAAGTACATGTATACACGCATTCTGACCTACCTTTAGCTGGTAACAAAAACTTACCTAACAAGCATACCATACATTTTAAGGACGGCACGTTATCTTTACGATTTTTAGTTGCTCGGGCTTGGAATCCTTATTCCCGGAATTTTGATGTTGGCTGATGTTGACGTCATCAATGACGAAGTACTCCCTTTACTGCAACAGCTGTCATTCGGTGCGCTAAATGTGGGGGACCTGGCCAAGGGTCTGTCTGTGACGTTGATCGTTTTTGGCACCTTCGTCCTAATTGTCTCCACACTGGGCTGTTGTGGCGCCTTCTGTCAACAGAGGTGCTGCCTGATCATCGTGAGTTTTCCATAGGTTACAAAATTTACATTCTCGATCGTTATTATTCTGTTGAGTTTCACATTCAAATACTAGAAAACAAAATGAGAAATCAAAATTTTCTTTAGATTCTAATTTACCATATTAGTACCATTGCTGAAGATAAATTTTCTTAACAGTATGCCATTCTGGTGTTGGTGTTCTTCCTGGCAAAGCTGGTGGTCGTCATCTTGTGGTTTGTTATGAACGACAAGGTAAATCAGGCAAACCACTTCAATCATCAGTATAAAAAATGTGAAATAGTGATGTTTAGAAACTCAGAATCCTGTATTATATAGATGATTATAATTCATGTCGCTTTTATTATGGTATTCAGATCCAAAGTTGGATGAAGACAGAACTTTTAAAACAACTTCAGACCAACTATAAAAATGACGACCTGAATACGCATGAAATTTCAACTGCTTGGAACTATATGTTCATGTCTGTAAGTGTTTGCTCTCTCTCTCTCTCTCTCTCTCTCTCTCTCTCTCTCTCTCTCTCTCTCTGTGTGTGTGTGTGTGTGTGTGTGTGTGTGTGTGTGTGTGTGTTTACAAAACATATTCATTTCACTGCAGCTCTCTTGCTGCGGCGTCAATGCAGTAACCGGAACAACAAATGACTTTGACAACTCTGTATGGATCAGTAGTGCCGGAAGTAAACATATCCCAATATTCTGTTGTACTGGAATCACAGCCTCGAATTACGCCTCACAAACTAACACTGCGTGCACAGACACTGTCACATCAGGCTACCACACTAAAGTAAGTATCTTCAATTTGTGTTTATGTTACTCAGTCACAAAAATTAGATGTCGCGGATTGATTTTAAACATAGGAAATCTCGAATAAATGCTGTGCAGTATAATAGTTGGTTTATAGTGTTTAGCTGATCGGATAAGAAGTGGGTTAACTTCTAAGTCTACCTTCCTGGAAACGAGCTTTGTATAAAATTATTGGAAAATGCATTAAAAATAGCTTGAATTTTTCCTTACTAAATAAGTATTTATGCAGGAAAAATCACATTTCATATTTTTAAGTGGATCTCATGGGATATTTTTTGACCACTCAGCCTCCTTAATTGGGTTTGATTTATATGAACCGATGAATTTTAAAGTAATTCTTCTGAGCTTAAATCTGCAAATTTGTTTTTTTTTTAAAAGATCATGTTGAATTTTATACATATTTTAGGGTTGTTATGATGCCACGTATGATTCCCTGAGCAGCTATAGCACAGCGTTTATTGTTGTCGGGGTCTGTACCCTGTTAGTCGAGGTAAGAATCATACCAGGTTTTGTATCCTGTTAGTAGAGGTAAGATGTATCTGTCAGGGTACGAGTCTAGAAGAGATAAGAATCATACCAGGTTTTGTATCCTGTTAGTAGAGGTAAGAGGTATCTGTCAGGGTACCAGTCTAGTAGAGGTAAGAGTATCTGTCAGAGTACCAGTCTAGTAGAGGTAAGAGATATCTGTCAGGGTACCAGTCTAGTAGAGGTAAGAGATATCTGTCAGAGTACCAGTCTAGTAGTGGTAAGAGATATCTGTCAGGGTACCAGTCTAGTAGAGGTAAGAATCATACCAGGTTTTGTATCCTGTTAGTAGAGGTAAGAGGTATCTGTCAGGGTACCAGTCTAGTAGAGGTAAGAGTATCTGTCAGAGTACCAGTCTAGTAGAGGTAAGAGTTTTCTGTCAGGGTACCAGTCTAGTAGAGGTAAGAGATATCTGTCAGAGTACCAGTCTAGTAGATGTAAGAGTATCTGTCAGAGTACCACTCTAGTAGAGGTAAGAGATATCTGTCAGGGTACCAGTCTGGTAAGAGATATCTGTCAGAGTACCAGTCTAGTAGAGGTAAGAGATATCTGTCAGGGTACCAGTCTAGTAGAGGTAAGAGATATCTGTCAGAGTACCAGTCTAGTAGAGGTAAGAGATATCTGTCAGAGTACCAGTCTAGTAGAGGTAAGAGGTATCTGTCAGGGTACCAGTCTAGTATAGGTAAGAGATATCTGTCAGAGTACCAGTCTAGTAGAGGTAAGAGGTATCTGTCAGAGTACCAGTCTAGTAGAGGTAAGAATCATACCAGGATTTGTATCCTGTTAGTAGAGGTAAGAGGTATCTGTTAGGGTACCAGTATAGTAGAGGTAAGAGGTATCTGTCAGGGTACCAGTCTAGTAGAGGTAAGAGGTATCTGTCAGGGTATCAGTCTAGAAGAGGTAAGAGGTATCTCTCAGAGTACCAGTCTAGTAGAGGTAAGAGGTATCTGTCAGGGTACCAGTCTAGAAGAGGTAAGAGATATCTGTCAGAGTACCAGTCTAGTAGAGGTAAGAGGTATCTGTCAGGGTACCAGTCTAGAAGAGGTAAGAGGTATCTGTCAGGGTACCAGTCTAGTAGAGGTAAGAATCATACCAGGATTTGTATCCTGTTAGTAGAGGTAAGAATCGGTCAACATAATAAAATGCCGTATTATTTTTCTAAAATTCTAAGCTGTGTATTTCTGTAAACAAAAAAACAAAAACAAAAACAAAAAAAAAAGAAAAGAAAAAGAAAAAGAAAAAAAAAGAAAGGAAAAAAAAGAAAAAAGAATTTTTTTGCTTGTAAAAGGTAATTATGAATACATAGAAATACTTTTAATTATATGCTAAAAATATAAGTCTCTATCTTAATTGTAATTTCAATAAACATCACATCATTCATTTTAAAGAGAGGAAGTGTATAGTTCGAAGACTGTTTAATGCTTCAACTATAAATTACAACAACAAAAAAAGTTAAGTAATTGTTAGCAGGAAGTTTATTGTCCACCATAACAAGGCTTTCTATTCATTTTTCTCCTTTCACTGTCATTTTGTCCGTGTGTAACACTTTCGATTCAGGACAAAATCTCCGAAAGCCTTCGGGCTTTTGCACATATCCTTATGGCCTACACAAGTTCACTATTGATTTTTGAGGTCAAAATGTCGAAGGTTAAGGTAATAAATACATACATTGCAAATAACAGTTTCCAGATGATATCTTGTTTTCTTTGAGCTTTTCTCAATGAAATGTAATATCACAACCCCTTTGGCCTAAAAAAGGCCACTATTGCTTTTCAAGTTCAGAAATTCATACATTCTGTTTGTGCGTAACACTTTCGTTTCCGAGCGATATCTTAAAAGTCCTTTGAGATTTTGCAATAAATTCCCTATGGCCTAAAGAAAAGATTCCTAGGGCTCTTGATGATGCGATCAAGAGTTCAAAGTTCGAGGTCGGAAATTCATATATTGCAAAAAATGGTTTTTGGATGATAACTTTAGTTCTCTGAACATTTTCAATGAAGTTGATTTTAGGTCAAATGTCCAAGGTCAACGTAAGAAAATTATACAATGCAAAACTTAAAAAAATGGTTTCCAGAAGAAAAATTTAGTTTTCCTTGAACTTTTTTTCTATGAAATTTTATAATTCCCACTGAGATTAAAGAAGACCCCTTTTGATTTTTTGGTCCATAGGATAAGGTCAAAAATTCATTTCTTGCATAAAATGGTTTCCTAATGATAAGTTCATTTTGCGGTTTTACATTGAAATTTCATACCTTTATTCAAAGCTTTTTCAATGCAATTTAAAGTCTTGAATTTCGCTCACTAAAATGAGACCTTTATTGACTTATTGACTTTAAGGCCAAAACCTGAAAGGTCAGAATTGACCTTTTTTCTTTCTCCATCTGCATATTTTTTTTTCGGTTCTTCCACCCTCTTCTTTTTTTCCTTAACAGGGGACGCATATTCTCTAAATTAACCCTATTCATATTATTTGATATACGTTCATTTGCAAAATTGATTATTTCCTTGAAATCAATGTGTTCCGTAGAGTTAATTTAGGGTACATGTTCCATGTCAGTAGTGTTATTTTTTTTATCATTATTATTATTATTATTTTTTTGTATTTTCTTTTTCTGTTTCTTATACCGTTTAACATTTTCCGAGTTGGACAAAATATAAATATGATAAATATTGTATTGCAGATTGTTGCGTTCATTGGGGCCATTATAATCATTAAGAACGGCGGCGAGGACGGAAAGAGTTTATCCGGAGCCGCCAAAATGGTGTAGCAGGAAAATTAATGACTGTGTGTGCCTAACAAGCTTCATTCCATCCAATACAGAAAAATCGTAGTGCATATTTTGTCTCAGTATCTTGATCCAAACTTTGATTCACCTTTATTGGTTTTTCTCATTTTGGCAATTTTTTAAGCTATATCATGTATGTATAACATTTGTTTTATAAAGTGCCATATATTTAAATCACACTAAAATCACAATTGCATATATATTTTTACAATAACAAAAATGTTGTTATAAAATTTGCTCCGAAGTTACGCAAGTTGTTTGCTATAATGACCACAAAAAATGTTCTGTGTGACGTAGCACACACACACACACACACACTCTCTCTCTCTCTCTTAAACGTTATATCTTGACGCAATTGTTAAAATAAATAGTTTATTGATTTGAAGCAAATTTCATTAACAATGTCATGTACATAATATCATTCGTGTTATAATCAAAAGAATAAAATAAATATATCACAGATATACTGAATTCTTTACAGATATTGTATCACTGACTCCATCAGTTATCCCCTTAAACTTTTCCGTTTTCCGTCTTGCCAATTTTTTTGCACATACAGCAGGCAAATATAACCCCTAGGGTCTGAAAAAAATGAAAATTTTATTTAGATAACAAAATTCACATACGAATTATTATATAGATATTAAACATTTCCACATTAACCTCTCTCTTAATCTCAGTGAGATCCGTAGATAATAAAAATTTTGGTCTGGTATTTCTACGGATCTCAGACCAGTATCACATAATCTCATTCGGGGTTTCGTGCCCGGACTTCGACCGCTTGTTTCGATTAATTCGGGCTGAAATGAATTAGCTGTCCGCTTCAGCTTTTTGCTTTGGACATCCTTTTAATTCCCTATCACCATAAAACTTTCGTTTCTTACCTCTGAAAGGTTTAAATCCATCAAAATATAAAGTTGTTGATTTTTCATAGCAATAAGCTATTCGTTTAAACCTCCAATGCTGAAGAGTTCCAGCAATAGTCTGCTTCAAATACTTCGTGCTATGGTTCATTTCTATAGGAAAAATTAGTGGTACGAAGTATTTGAAGCAGACTATTGCTGGAACTCTTCAGCATTGGAGGTTTAAACGAATAGCTTATTGCTATGAAAAATCAACAACTTTATATTTTGATGGATTTAAACCTTTCAGAGGTAAGAAACGAAAGTTTTATGGTGATAGGGAATTAAAAGGATGTCCAAAGCAAAAAGTTGAAGCGGACAGCTAATTCATTTCAGCCCGTATTAATCGAAACAAGCGGTCGAAGTCCGGGCACGAAACCCCGAATGAGATTATGTGATACTGGTCTGAGATCCGTAGAAATACCAGACCAAAATTTTTATTCTCTACGGATCTCGCTGAGATTACCCCTCTCTCTCTCTCTCTCTCTCTATATATATATATATATATATATCATGACAATTATGGTGTTAATATTTCATGTCTTATCTTACCTCGACTATAAGTATTGTGACTCCAACTGCAATGTAGTATATCGAGTATTTCATAATGAGGTTATAAAAAGCATCATAACAACCCTGAAAAAGATTGGAAATATGCTATGTTATACTGCGAATAAAGCCTTTAGAAAAAGCTACAGATTAATCAAGTTTTGATAATTAATTTGAATTACGACTATGCATGGTGAATCTTATCATTACAGTTAGTAAATTGCAATATAGCGATTTAAAACTCAAACTAGTACGGTTTACGTGAAACTGGACTGAAAATGCATCGAGCAATCTTGATTGATGTTTTGTTATTATAACAAAGTTTAAACAGGGTCAAACAAATGGACTCCTATAATTGTAGGGTCGTATCAAAGTTAACAACCGTGGCAAAAGTGTCAGAATGTCAGTCACTTTCATAATATTTTACATTTCGCTAGTCATAGGAGGGAATTTTCCAAAAGTTCCTTTCATTTGTATGATCAATATCTGGGGCCTTGCTCGATGTAAATTCGAAAATTGTGAAAGGAATTGACTAGACGTAATGGTTTTGTCTAATTAAGGTACAGTAAATATTGCATGAATATAATATTTTGTCTCTTTTCCACCAAGTCATTTGTAACATGTACAGAAATCATGCTTTCTTCTCGGATACATCTCCCAAAGGACAGAGATAAATGAATTTTCAATCAGGTTAACCCACTCAATAGAAATTAAGCCATAAAATATAAATTATTTAACAGAAGGAAGGAATCACCAAAACTTACAATTCCGTAGTAACCGGCGCTAACATTGTCTGTACAGGCTGTGTAGGTGGCGCCAGCTGAATCCGCGTTTATACCGGAACAACAAAAGATGGGGATGTGTTTACTTCCGGCTCCAGCTATCCAGGGGGTGTTGTCAAAATCATTTGTCTGTCCTGTCACCGCATTTACTGCACAGCACTCCAGCTACAAATTAGATCATCCTTTTATTCAACTTTTAAAATGCTTTAATTTTTTTTAAATTAATTGTATATTCTAAAACCATTTTACTTGAAATTTATGATTCTATTCTAACAAAGATGAAAGGAAAACGATAATTAGAAAAATTGCACCTGCTTTTTTTAAAATGTAATTTGGATAATTCTCCTTTCTTCTAACATTGATTTTGGGTATCAGTAACGTAATACTATTATTTTTGGACAGCTATATGCCAGACAGTTAATACATCGACATGTACAAGTATATGTTCTTATAAAGTTAAGTTTTAGAATAAAAGAAGTTTTGATGTAAACTCTTACATGATAAGCTAAAATATAGTTTTTATATCTATAGTTTACATAGTATTTTCCTTTCTAATCAATTTGACTTCTTTTCATTCTTGCTTAGATGGTCACGTTTAATGCCTTACCGTCATAAACATGAAGTTAAATGCTGTTGATATTTCGTCGGTTGTTAGGTCGTCCGCTGAGTATCTATTCGTTAGCTGGGATAACAACTGAGATTTTAAGTACGACTGAACCTGTAAATAAAAAAAATACAACATGTAATGTTATCAAATTTAATCCGTGTAGACATCTTGAGGGTACATAAATCTATCTGGCTTTGTAATATTACACGATTCAAGCTTTTAAAAACTTTTAAACAATAATATATCTACGTCTTGCGATAATCTATTTGTAAACACGTCATAATTTTGATTATAACAGGATTACGCCAATCTTAGGAGTGTTTATTGTTTAAAACTGTAAGAAATGTAAGTGTATATAGTTAATATCCTGTTGTGTATAAATTTCGGAGTCCCTTACCTCTGCATTCATCAAAACCCACAGCACTACCACTATGACTTTAACCACCAGCAGACTCAGCACAATGAGGGAATACTGAGTAGAAATGGTAAAAAATATATTATCTAAATATCACCAAAAACAAACAATCCACCTTTGTTTTAACATAAAGAAAATATTCTTATTTAATTTGAAATAGGAACTCACCAGACAGAGACAGCCCTTAGCTTTCTTACAGGCCCCACAAATCCCCAGGGTGGCTATAATGAGAATGAAGCCCCCTATCACTACCATGGTGATGGCCAGACCGTCGGCGAGGTCTGCGGCGTTAAAGCTCCCCACCGACAGGGTTTTCATCAGTGGCACGATTTTTTCATTCACGTATGTGACGTCTGCGAGCATCACCGCCCCGGGCACGATCAACAAAATGGCAAATAACTGAAATAAAATATCATTAATCAACAGTGTACGTATACAGGACAATGAGAAGGGGGTGAGAGGGGCGATGCAACTGGGGCGTTTAATCTCAACTCCAATCATCGTCGGAAACACAAGCCATAGGGTGATCTATAGTCTTTTAAGTAAAGACGAAGTCATCCGTGGGTATCCGACTATGCATTCCAATAGAGAGATAGGAAAATAAATCGTAACTAACCTGTTAAATGCATATAAAATAATTAAAAGTTGCATAATTACACATTCGGGTTCTATTTTGAAATACACGATTTACATGAAGTTGATTAACAATGTCAAAGGTGTCAAATGAAAATTTTACATTAAAAATATGTTAATTACAGACTTGGCATTAGCGCCCGGATTTAGACATTTTAGCTTATTGACTGGACGTTTTAGTGGAAAAATATGGAAGTTTAAGCGGACATTTTCTGGACATTTTAGTGGAAGATTTGAAGGTCCTTTAAGCGGAATTTCAAATAGGATTCGTACATTTTAGCGAAAAATTCAGTGAAATATGTGTATGTGTATTTCTCTTCCGTTAACCAGTCCCATGCTCACCAACAGGAAGATAGGAGTAGGATTTTGAATGAGAATGGTATAGGAAGAACTCTTAGTTCAAAAAGGAGATTTGTAGTTTTTCATAGACAATTTAACAAAAGGGGAGGGGAATTCAAGTAATCAATCAATTCTTTCGTGTACTTCCCTAAATATATTTTTGAGTTGAATTTGTTTTACCCGCTGCATTTCATTTCTGGAATTTTGCATTGCATTTCCGACAATTTTGATTTTGATTTTTTTTTTATATTTACAGAATTTTTAAGGGTACCTTTCGGGCAATTTAATGTTTACGGATGTAGGTGGGAATAAACTTTTAACAAAATGTTGATATTACTCTTATTTCAAACCACATTCTCCGAATTAAAATATTACAATACACCGTATATGAATGCTGCACTGAGTCTAATTAAAAGTTTTGCATAAGTGAAACGATCATGAATTTTTTGTTCACCAAATTCAAATATGTCGGTGACTGCACCGAATTTATGGTGGATGTCAAATGATTTATGCTTTTAAAATATTTTAAAAGGAAAGTCTTGAATTTTGTTTTGAATTTTATCGCCGGAAAAGTCCTTTATGATAAATGTCAGAGATTGAAACTTAAAAATTCGGAAATGAAAACAATAAAATGTCGGAAATGAAAAGTTGAATATTTTAAAAGTTTCCGGAAATGAAATGCAGCCGTTTTACCTGTGCCAGAGAGCTTCCGTAAGAGTTGATAACTTAGTAATTAATTGGTCAATATTTGCTGACTTCACATTGAACCTTTAAGATAATTAAATTTACTTCTTTAAAAAAAAATCAGCTTAAATGTCCGGTGAATTTTTACAGCTAGCTGATTTTTCTTTCGCCAAAATGTCCTATAAATCTTCCACCAGTTAAAATGTCCATTCACACCTTTTTGCAATGGCCCTAAAATGTCTTTCGCCTTAAATTCCACACTTTCAAAATGAAATAACTTAAAAATCGGGTATCTTACAATTTTATAGAGCAAGCTAAGGTTATTTGAGACCTATTCTAAATTCAGAAAAAAGATATCCAAGATCTAGAAAAGTACAATTAATACTTACCATAAATAGTCCATTAACAATTACCAAATAGATGTATCCCAAGGAATCAAAGCACCCCATGGTTAAACTGAAATATTGTAATGAAACTTGTTAATTATAATTTTTTTTCTTTTTTGGTTATATTATTGAACTAGCATGTAAATAGAGAAATTGAGAACATAAATACAACGATTTTAAAAAAGAGGAAAACTGTCTCTTCTTAGGTGTTAAAATAAGTTAAACTCTAAGAAAATCAATGAGCAAATACTTACTTCTTTAACGCTCCTTTCACGAAGAAGATGTTGACTTGCTTTATTGTTTCTTAATATCCATTTCTTACCAGTAAATACGTAATGCTGGACATGCCCGGCCCTGTTTGTGACGTCACACTGAGTGGGAAAAAAGGACCATGTCTAATTACAGGGGGTCCCTTGTGGTCCATTTAACGCGCAGTAAATACGGGCAATTATAACCATGCTGTTTTATTAGAAGATTATAATTAATTATTTGGTTTTTAATTGTTTATTAGCAGACTATTCAGGTCAATAAATTTGAAAATAACATGTTAAAATTAGAATGTGAATCATTATTTTTCTTTCTTAAGTACGAGCATCGTCTCCATTTCACAGGCACTTGTTTCGGTAATAAATTCTTTAACCCACAGTATAATAATTACACATTATACAATAGGTTAAAAAATTTATTACCGAAACAAGTGCCTGTGCTCCATTTCCCGAAACTAGTTACCTTTCATAAAAAAGACCAGGGATTAAAAATGTGCAATTTTGTTGGGAAGAGCAATATTTATTAAAAACAAAAACACTATACGTATATCAGCTTGGATTCGAATTTTTGATTATTACCAACAAATAACGGTAACTCCCTTGCTTGATAGTACTTATATTAAGTGATGTTTGATTAATCTTCGTGATTGAAAGAGATTTGAAAAAGAGAGTTTTAATAAAGACTTCTGAAAATATATCCTTATATGAAATTTCTAATAAGCACTGATAAAACTATGATCCTCTCGAAGCTCAATCGCAAGGGGGGTTGGGGTTGGGGGTTGTTACACTTTTTCCGACAAGAAATTATTAAAAATTAAAATCGGAGAATTTGACTATTCTACAAGAAAATGTGGGTGGGGTAACCGTCATTTCAATGAATATTTTCATATTAAATTAATTAACAGTGAAAGTTAAATTTAGAAAAATAGTTGGGGTACCCCCCTAAATACTACTTATTAAAATTTCCAGGCAAATTTTAACTTGTTCATAGCAAATTAAACACATACATGTACATGTATAGACAGAATAGCATCTGGAGCAAGAATGTATTATCCAACGCTGTACAAGTTATATCACATAGAAAAAGTATCTGTTCATATGTAAAAAAAAAAAAAAAAAAAAAAAAAAATTAAAAAAAATGACGTTTCAAAAATTATAATGAATACATTGTTTTATCGGTATTTGACAGCTACCAGATTTAACCAGTATCTGAGCATTCTTATATATATATATATATATATATATATATATATATATATATATATATATATATATATATATATATATATATATATATATATATATATATATATATATATAATTTTACTTGTGTTCAAGAAGACCTATACATTTAACTGTAGTTATTTCACCAATGAGATTATTTACCAATATAATTATATGACATATCCATCTTCAAAAATCTTGCCGATTCCAGAAATAATAGACTGTGTGGGGGAGAACTGTTCAATGCACTATTGTGCCCCCCCCCACCTCTCTCTCTCTCAAAAAAATAATAAAATGTTAATATTTTATGTCATTCACAAATTTTTCTCTGATATACTGTATGCAAAACCATTTCCTTTTCCTTTTCATTACTCAGACAAATCATTATGCATCTCATCAGTGTCTTGTGTTTGCCTTTGAAGTTTATTGTACAACAACTACGAAACAGAACACTTTCCGTTGGTGTTTCTCATGCAAACGAAGAAAACTGCACAACTTTAATACAGAATATTTAATTTTAGCAATGATGGAAAAATCATCCGTGTCTAAATTTAAAATCAATTTAAATTTTTTAAAAATTGTTATGAAATTTGGAGATAACGAACAGCATTCAAGCTGAAGAGTCCATTCAAACAATAGAAATCAGGAGCAGAGCAAACACAGACCCCTAAAAACTTCAGAGTTGGGATCAGGTGCCATGGAGGAGTAAGCATCCATGTTGACCGGTCAAACCCGCCGTATGCTCCTTGACATGATCGGCCAAACGGAAACATCCGTAGATAATTCAGTGTGAAAATAATGGCTGAACAATTTGACTGAAAAACGTCAAAAAATTCGAAATAATGTTACATGTAGATTATATTTGCTGACAAGGTCATTGTATCGATCATAGAATTTGCAAAATGTTGATTTCAAGGAGGCTGTTGATGTCCTCGTTTTATCAATTTATCTGTCAATAGATTGCCTCGTTTTATATATTGTTCGTACGTAAAGCATGTTCTTGCGTATCGAATCAACACAGAGACATGAACTCCATATGCAGGATATAATGATATATTGCTAAATAAATGAGAAAAATTGACGAAAGAAAAGTTGAAGTCATCACGTTTATCATAAAATTTTGTTGTTAAGTTACTATTAACGTCTTTTCTAGTAAAATATCCAAAAAGGAATAAAATATCTTTTATTTCGAGTTCAAAGGGGTATATCAAATCAACGTAAAAATCAAAACAAATATTGTTAATTGATAGAACGTTGTCGATATATCAAAATGTTGAATTGAAGGCCCACAGGGAAAAAAATCTTTTCATGGACCGTCACTGTATCACAGACGGTAGAGCGCTCGCTCTGTGATCGGAAGGTCGTGGGTTCGAAACCCGGCCGCGACTGACCCAAGTCGATAAAAAATAGGCAGCAACTGTTCCTTCGCCAAGCGCTCAACACTTTGAAGTAAAAGTTGAGGGTCCTTCGGATGAGACCTTAAGAACCGAGGCTTCGTGTCTCAACAGGCGCTGGCACGTTAGGATCCCTCGCTGCTCAATGACCCTGAGTTCCGAAAGGTCTAAATGTGAAGCCCTTCACCGGAATATGGTGACGTCTCTATGAGTGAAAAATTCTCGAATGGGACGTAAAACAACATACAGTCAATCAATCATCTTCTTTTCATGTATGAGGTCTTTAGAAAAATCGTGTCACAAGTCATAAACAGTACTCGTTTCATCATGCCTTAAGCCCCAGCCCATACAACAGTAATACAACAGATCCTAAAACGATGAAGAATCAGTGTATTATACCTCACCTGATCCAAACGGCCTTCTTTAAAAAAAGGGGGATTGGGTATTTTGTCTCTCCTAACAGGAGGAAATATATTGGTTCAGGCTTAGATATTGGTCTAGTTGTTCGTCTGAATTCTTAGTAGTTGTAAAGTTTTCAAGATTGACAAATTCACTGTTTTTAATTCTAAATTTTGCACTAAAGATAGTATGCAAATTATGTGAATACCAGGAGTATCTATGCTTGAGGCATGGGCATTTTGGGCTGCTCTAATGGCGAGCTTGAATCGTCATTTGCCCGGCATCTTGAATGTATAGCTGGAAGTGACCCTAATCTAGAAAGTACATGTCATTGTATGATAAACCTGTGCAATATATGCAATACCCTATTCCATTTCTTGGTGTGTGTATTCCAGATTTAATAATATTGAATATTATACCATTTCGATTGTATAAGTTTTTATTTTAATTCAATTAGGAGTAAATATCAATTAGTACTTTGTATATTTTCTTTATATATTTTATAATATTCTATTTGTACTAAATGACATAATTGTACATTATTCAGCATCAAGGTCTTCAAAGCTGAGAACAACAATTAAGTAGTTTATTTGACACAATTCAATCTTTAAAAAAACTTACATGGTAAACATATTTTTATCATTATTTTGCTATGTTATAATGAAGAAAGAGATTGGAATTGATTTGCGAACAGATTCGATATTCTAAGTACCTGTAATATTTTCTTGAGTACAAGATAGTTTGGTGCTTTAAATAAATTAACATATATTTATTCAATAAAAGTTCAAATGATATTTGAAATTTTTTTTTTCCATGTGATGAATCATCCAAATGTAACCTTGTTATTTGTCAAACAAACTTTTGTGATTGTCATGGTCTATAATCATTTCTTCTTCTTTTTACGAGGGGAAACTTCCTGATTTTTCTTCCCAATGTTTTTACACAAACAGCACGCACACACGAGACCAACAATCTGAAATAAGTACCGTAATGTTATGGAAATTATTTAAACAATAAAATGTCTTCTTTGGTTGTTAGTATGAGAATTAATGTTGCAGCTGTTGCAGAAATATAAATTTATATCTGTACAAATAATCATCTAAAGAAGGATTCAGCAGATTAAAAACTGTGTTATCGATATGTGTTATTGTATGTTTCATTGAGTAAGAGCCACTGCTCAAGAAATCTGTACAGGTGATATGCTAAACGTTGTTTACTGATTGATTTTTTTCTTAAGAAATAAAGGAGATAACATTAAGGAGGGATTCTTGTCTGGTTTCTGACTAGACGAAATATCCCAAGTAAATTTGCTTGTATGTCTTATATACATAGCTGTAATGTATTAAAAGGGTTATATTTTTCTTTACTCATCATAATTGTACAATTTTAAATAGAAATGGTAAACTGAGTTTGAAATCCAGCAGGGACTATATTTTTGGCGGAACTGCGGCGTATGAAAGTATCTCCTTTTCTGCCTATCAAAATCACTTAGTGAACAATACATTTAGTTGAATTTTTTAAACAATCAAAGACTTAAAGAAATTTTGACGTGTAACTAAAATTAATAATAATGCCCTAAAGTTTTAAAATATAGCAAATAATAATGATTTTCTAAACAAACTTCAATCTTGTTAGCTTTTGAAAACTTCCAACTAAAAACAGATCTGAGCAAAAAAAAATCAGTAAAAGGTGTTTTTCTCTCTTACTAAACGGTCAAAGCTTTTTGTTTTTGTATCATTTTGTATATTTATATGACTACTTTAACATATGTAAAAATAAGAAATATTTAAATATAAGAACTATATAAAAATAACTAATATATCCTAAAAAATTAAGAAAAACAGAGAGGAAGTTCGGATTAGCCAATATCTATTTAAGTTAAATAATGTCAATTAATTTGGTAGAATCATTTGATAGACCCAATATGGTAACATTTTTCTGTGCAAAAAGAAAAACATTTTATCTTTTAAAATAGAATTAGGCATCACATGATTAGCAACAGTGATTTTTTTTTACTCTAAATGTCAAGGAAAAAGATAATGACCTTGACCTGATCTTGCTTCTAAAATAGAACTGTCAAATTTAATCTAATTGATACCATCACTTAGTGATAATGTCTTCTTGAATCAATGAAAATTTCATAAATTTTTAAATACAAGAAATATGAGAAGAACATGAGAAGAATCCCTCTATAGTGGATTTAAATATTTAGTTATTTGTTCAGTTTGTTTTGCACTATAACAGAAGTTTTTAATCATCATCTAAAACACTACAAAACTTCATTTGTCAGCAGCGTAAAAATGCGAAAATTATTATTGAAATGTTAATCAGGACCAGTTAGATTCTAAGAATGTCCAATATCTGCAACTTGCCATCTTGGTTTGAAGGGAAAAAAAAGGCCAAGATAACGAACAGTGATTGAATTCAAAAAATCTATAAACAATACAAATCTGTGAAGAGGGCATAAAACACAGACCAATGGAAATTAATTTCAGAGGTAGAATCAGGTGCCTAAGAGGAGTAAGCATCCCCTGTCGACCTGTCACACCCGCCGTCAGACCTATGTATTGATCAGGTAGTCAAATTCAGTATATACAAACAAGAGCCTAACAATCTGGTTGGTTGGAACTGACAGCGTACATCTATTTCAGTATGAGTTACATGTACTTTACCTCCACACCGAGTATGATACATCCGGTAGCGATAAAGTATAAAGTATAGGTAGATACCGCAGATTCTACAGCACTGTAACAACCCTGTTATTAAAACAAAATTATACTTCAGTCAAGAGGCTTTCTTTCAGGAGTTCGGTTTGTAAATTTCTGACATCAGATATAGCGTTACTGTTTTTGTGAACTAACTGTATTGTAAAAGCCTTTATCCACGTGATCTGTGCAGGATGTGAAGGTGATGAGGTTATAGTTGTTGGTGTTGATCCCTGTACAACAGAAGATGGGGATCTTTTTGGATCCAGATGAGGCCTTCCACGGGGGGTTTGTGAAGTCGTTTGTCATGTTCTGATTATCATTGACACCACAACACGACAGCTATTTTACAGAATTGAAAAGCAAATTAGGTAGAATTCATATATATTTGAACTGAAATTGTTAACATTTAAAGAAAAACACATTTCCAACAAAAGGTTAATCAAGGTACCTCAGTCATTTTAAAGACAAGAGGCCCATGGGCCACATCGCTCACCTAAGCACATTGGCTAGGCAAAAGCACAATCAGTTCAGTATTGAAAAGACCAAGGGGGGGGGGGGGAGGGGAGGGGGGCTTGAATTTTAAACTACCTGATGATGCTTCCATGTCAATATAACAAAGATTAAAGATTTTTCCTATATATTTCTATGTAAAACTTTGATCCTCCATTGCGGCCCCGCCCTACCCCCGGGGGCCATGGTTTGATCAAATTTGAATCTACACTACCTCAGGATGCTTCCATATAAATATGACTCATCATGGCTTGCTGTTCTTGAGAAGAAGATTTTTAAAGATTTTTCCTATATATTTCTATGTAAAACTTTGATCCTCCATTGCAGCCCCGCCCTACCCCCGGGGTCATGATTTGAACAAACTTGAATCCACACTACCTGAGGATGCTTCCACATGAGTTTCATCTTTCCTGGCCCTATGGTTCTTGAGAAGAAGATTTTTAAATGATGCCATTATTTTTTCAGTAATTTCTAATTATCTCCCCTTGAAAGAGGGCGTGGCCCTTCATTTGAACAAACTTGAATCCCCTTTACCCAAGGATACTTTGTGGCAAGTTTGGTTGAAATTGGCCCAGTGGTTCTTGAGAAGAAGTCGAAAATGTGAAAAGTTTACAGACGGACAGACAGACGGACGCCGGACAAAATGTGATCAGAAAAGCTCACATGAGCTTTCAGCTCAGGTGAGCTAAAAAAAACTCCACTTGAAGAAAAATAAGACGGTTTTACATGTAAATCTATTTTTGACATACCGATTTTCAAATTATGTTAAATATCATCAAAGAAATTTAAAGAAAAACTTAAAGAAAAATAAGACGGTTTTACATGTAAAAGCATTTTTGACATACCGATTTTCAAATTATGTTAAATATCATCAAAGAAATTTATTGTTAAGAATTTAACCGCCTTGAATACAAAGAAAGTTTTTGACTTGAAAACTATGTGGCGATGTTTTCGTGTAAGGATACCTTCATAAAAAGATAATTCCAGGCTGTAGAAATTTCATGGCTTGATAGATCCTCTTTTGTGTAGTGCGTCTGAAGGTTGGTGAGTAGTTCACTTTTAATGGAGTTGGTCACCTTAAACGTAAAGAAGCCCTTGGTGATGCATTAAAATACCAATGAGATGCCATCAGCAAAAGTGTGTGTACTTGTGTGTGTGAGGGTATGTGTATAAAACGTTGAAGAATTCCTATTTAATAGAAATGAATTCTAGAAACCATTACTTTCTTCAAGAAATTTCTTATTTTTTGTATCAAATGAAACAATATTAATTAAAGCACATGCAAGTTACCTTATCGTTGGCCACTGCCCAGAGCGCCACTCCGACCAGTTGTAACACCAGAAGAGTAAGTACAATTATAGAGTACTGTAAAGTTCAATCAAATGAATAATAATTGTCCCATCAAGTTTTTTTTTACACTTGCACATAATTTTCAGTTGTTTAAAAGTTTTTATTCATATAAGTTTTTATTTTTATAAATGACGTATCTATGATTTATTAGTTTTGACTTGTTATCTATAAAACTGGGTAGACTGTTATAGAACTAACCACACAGAGGCATTTCTTGTTTGATTTGCAGGCTCCACACAATCCTAGAACAGCCACTAGGACTGTGAAGGTTCCAAGGATAATCATGGAGATGGAGAGACCGTCTGCTACGTCAGCGAGGTTGACATCACCGTAAGACAACGTTTTCATCAGTGGTTTGACGTTCTCATCAATGTATTTAACGTTCGCCAGAATTAAGATCCCGGGAAGAATCAACATCAAGCCAAATATCTTGGACGAACGAATAAAAAAGAAGTACATGTATAAACATTAAGAAACTACGAAAAGTTAAGAAATTTCTACAAATATTATTGCAGGCTAGAGTTTCTTATTTTCTCAAGTTTTCATGTCTTTTGATTAAACTCACTCTATTTTTATTGTTTGGATTTTTTTACGTAGATAAGAAATAGCATACACTTGTAGAAACTTATTTGTTTTATAAAAACATTGGACATAAGTTTGCTTTTACTTAACTAAGCATACCATAAACAGAATGTTGATAAAGACCAGGAAAAGCTTGCCCATTGAGGAGAAACAACCCATCTTGATCTGGAAAATTCACATAACGTAATTTCTTATGTATTTGAATAAAAAGAATCTTTAGGGAATGAATTTAATAGCTACCAAAATACTGTTTAACCTGGGTTGGGACAGTTTACGCTCTAAAAACCGCGATGCAATTTATTAAAAAGCGTAAACTGTTCCAACCCAAGTTATACCAGTATAACTTGGGTAGCTATTAAATTCATTCCTAAAAATTTAATTTTCCATCATTAAGTGTTGAAAAAAGGACAATATCTCCTTCAGAAATGCCTTCAAATTGTACATATTTTTAAGGTAACGCCAAGCGGATTGATACGTTTTTGACGTAAGTCATTATGACGTAGGCAACACAGGTTATACGATATAAGCTTCTTTTTCTTATTCAATCAAATGACGCGCTACAACCAAAATTAAATTATTTATCAATGTTTACAAATTAACAAAATACAACAAATGTAATTTTCGAATGTTCCCAATTATGTATCTAGTATATTGTAATTAATAACGAACCTTGTACGGTACCAGTATTCCACCCAAAATAAATGGTTTCTTTCCAAGTTAATAAATACTTTTAAAGTATATGTTCATATCGGAGCATGTTTTCAGTGATTTATAAACTTAAAGTTAAGAAATATCTTACTAGGCCTTGTTATTGTATTTTACTGTCATTTTTAATGCTAGAAAATCAGTTCCACCAATTTTATAATATAATGAAGTACATATATGTACAAATATTTCGAAAATTCCCATGTCGTGACTGTTTTAATTTATTTGGATATATAGCTCTTGCCAAATACTTGGAGTCGAACATCACGTTATGTTTTATAACCAAGAATAAATACAAAAATAAATTTTATTCTCCATAACACAATTCCAAAAAGTTTCATAAAAATTGGAGAAGCTTGAGTATTAAAACTAAAAATACTCAGAAATATACATACCACCTTTTGGTTGTACAGAATTCTTTTTGATTTGGTTTATGGCCTCCCCTTTCCCCCTCAATGCTGATTTAAATCTGTGCTCATATTGTCTGCTGTTCTAATTCATTTACTTGTAACTTGATCGTTCTTCTTTTGTAATTACTGGTTATACAGAACAATGAAAAAAAAAAATTAACAGATCTTCATAAGCGCACGCTTTCACAAAGGCTATTCCAGCGTTTGCTAAATTTCAATTCTCTTACCATCTCAGTCATCGAGAGTGAATTTGAGTCACCATGCATACCAGGGTTGTCCATAAATTGGACAATGACGTTTTTGTCAAACTGATTGGTCTTCGATATACCTATTTCATACCAAATCATTTGTTATGAAAATCCAGGGCAGAATGGTTTGGTTTTGGTTCTTCTATCTTCATATTTTTGTAAAAATCGCGGACTTTCAAGGTAGCAGATGGTGCGCACGGCCGAGGGCTAAAATGCCATAAACTTTGAAAAAAGGTTTTCGAAATGAAACTATTATTTCTTGCTAAAACAAGCCAAAACTTATTAAAAATCAAATGTGTCTCAAATAAAGAAGTTGTTTAAATATTAAGAAAAACTGCAAAGAATATGTTTCAAAAATCCACAGAAAAGGCATCGCCGGCCGTCAGCATCGAACAGCATCCAGTCATAAAATTGTTTTAATATGGCAGAAGCGACGTCAAGAACAAACTAATTATTCAAACAATTAAAAACTATTGGAATATATTTAGTTCATTGATTAGATATTGGTATATAAGATTTTTCAACGATGTGTACAATGTGAAAAACATTACAAGAAGAGGAAAACTAATTTTATTTGATGAAAATATGATATATCTATTCTGCAGCTTGTGTAAGAAGTGGTAATACAAAAGACGCTCGTAAATTGTCGTATATTGTTCTGAATTTTAAAAATTTTCTCATTTAATTTATATTGTAAATATTATCACACACACTTAGCAGTGACAAAATAAAGAAGGAAAAAATAGCATGTGTTCACGATTATGTGATAAATATCCAAATCCATATTTAGAGGTTATCATGAAATTAGCTTTACGTCAGACTTGACTGTGCGACTTGCATATATAATCTATTTACACTTAAATTTTTTGTAAAATAGTGGATATTATTTGATTTTTTTTTTAAATTTACTAAATCATGGTCTATATCAAAATAATATCGTACACATTTGGCAGTATGGGTATCATTAAGAAAATTTGTCTACGAACTTTATAAACAACCCTCGTATACCGGACACCAAAACTTCTCAAAATCCTAACTATCAAAAATATGTTGCATTGTCCAGAAAATGTTCTATGAATCCCTTATCGCTAATCCTCTCAAAAATATGAACTGCTGTGAAGGAGAAACTTTAGACCTGTTGTTCTAGAAGCCTATTCAAAAAGTGGTTTGAATAAAATGTAAATTCTCAAAAACTTCAAAATGTTTTTGAAAATTTTTAATCATTAACTTTCCCCCGAAATCAACGGCATCAAAACATTAGAATTTCAATACTTTATACAACCCATTCCTCAGGATAAATAAGGACAAGGCTTTTTGACGCCTAGACAACGGCTTCATAAATACAGACGGAACTTGCAAATTATGATATCTTCAATATGAAATATGAAGATAACGAACAGCGATCAAGCTCTAAAGTCCATTGGAACAATACAAATAGGGAGTAGAGCGAACACGGACCACAAAAACATCAGAGGTGGGATCAGATGCCATGGAGGAGTTAGTATTCCCTGTCGATCAGGCGTACCCGCCGTGTGCTCCTTCTCATGATGGGGCAAACGGAAAAATTCGTAGACAATTCAGTGTCAAAATACTGCCCTAACAATTTGTATGAAAAACGTCAGACAACTTTTGACTTAATGATAGATTGAATTTGCTGAAAAAGTCATTGTATCGACCATAGAATTTGCAAAATATGTTGACTTTAAACAGGATTGTTGATATCCTAGAATCATCCACGTATTTACCAACATCTTGCCTCGTTTTGTTAATTGTCCGTAAGTAGAATATGCTCTTGCGTATTGAATCAACTTGGAACTTGGAGACATATACTTCATATACAGGTGATAATGGTATATTGCTACATACATAAAGGAAAATGACGATAAAAAAGTTGAAGTTATCACGTTTATCATAAAGTTTTGTTGTTCGGTTGCCATTAATGTCGTTTTCTGGTAAAATGTTCAAATACGAAACAAATGCGTTAAACTCTGGGTTATTTTTATTTCGAGTTGAAAGGGATATATCGAATCAATGTAAGAATGAAAATGAATATTGTAAAGCGACATCGTGACGCAAAACGGAAAAAATTGACAAAAATAGCATTTTTGCATGACACATGAAAATTTTTGTACAATTCCTTAAAATATTAGCTTTCTCGAAAATTATAGTTTTTAGAACCTAAATAAACTACCTTTTTCAGAACCCTTGACCTCCAAAAACTACATAGATATTGTTAATCAGAAACTCAAGTATCTTTTTAATTATGTCAACCTCGGAGTACTTGTGTGTACAATCAAAATGTTTTTCTAACAAAATAATTTTGCAGATGGTCAGTGACAAGGTATGTAAATTTACAAATTCCATTTTTATTGAAAAAGCAGTTGTCTATGATGTCAAAAAGTCTGTGTGGCTTTAATTTATCGTAGGGAAATGGTTGTATACAGTGTTGAAAAGTCATACTCTTGGATGTGATTAATTTTGGTAAATTTCTGTGATTTCAAATTTTCTAATAGTTCCTTGGAGATTTTAAGTATCCACATCTGATTTACACTACTTCTCGAATGTATTGTTGTACAGTACTCCTGAAGTTTCTCTTTCACTGCTGTTAATATTGTGATGAGGAGTAAAGAAAGAGGCTTGATAGAACATTTACTGGAACCTGCTATGTATCTTTGTTTGTAAAGATTTTTATGTAGTTAAGACATCCAATATAGGTATGGTAATTCAAATTCAATTTGATTTTTGGAAATATATTTAAAACTGACATATGGTTTTGAAGAATGTCCTCCTTGGAAAGGGAACTATGAGTATATGTTGTATTACAACTTGCAGAATTAAATCCAAGAGCTTCTAAAATACAATTAAAATAACAAGCCTTACAAACAATGTTGTTACAACCTTTGTCAGCTGGGACGAGTAGATATTAATCGTGTAATATATCTTATTCTTTTCCACTTCTGAATTATTGAAGACAGATGGGTAGATGGTTTTCATTTTAACCCTCAACTTTTTCATGCGAGATTTTAACATCCACATGATACTTTTAATCCATTCTGATAAAGTGTCAAGGTCTTCTTGTTATTAGTTAAGTAAATGACTTACATGTAGTTAAAAATCACACAGGTTTTACACTCTCAAGTTGATATCAAAAGGTGCTGAATTTCCTCATCGAAAAAATCACTGTAGTCTTTAGAGACCAGGTTTTTTTTTTCAATAATCTTTTGGAATTCACAATTATTTATCTTTATTTACCGACCTCTTTAGTACTCTTATAAAGCAGAATTTAAAAAAAAAAATCTACATGAGAAGAAGAAAAGTTTGCCGTTGCTTTCAACTCAACATTTGATTTATCGACGACGTTTTGTGTATTAACAATACTCATTTTTGACTAGACTACTCTGTTTAACTAGTAAATACAGAGGGGTGACTGTGGATTTGACCAGTCGACAGGAGATGCATACACTCTGATTTCCTAGGGGTCTGTGTTTTACCCAGTTCTCGATTTGTATTGATTACAGAATTTGAGGTTGATTGCTGTTCTTTATATTTATATTCACCTTAATCATTCCTTCATCATTCGTTTTTGTCTTCCTATGTCTCTCATTTTAAGAATGAAACACATTTGATTTTTTTCATCCTTGATCTGCTAGTTTTTTGTTTTGTTTTGTTTTTTGCATATCATTATTTTTTTCTTTCAATTCGATCTATGACTTGGGCCTTTGCCTTTGATCCAAAGATTTTTTTATTTAAGGGGGGGGGGGCAAAGAAGCTGTATGGGCGTTATTTATCTTCTTACATAGAAATATGACGTTTTGCTTGTAGTATTAAGGTAATATTATCTTGGTTTTGACATCAGTATCAATTACCTATAAGGTTTTGATAACCAATGTTTTTAATCTTTTGGTTAACATGCCTGTATTTTATACAGGTCTGGAATCATCAAAAATCAACTGATTTCAACTTTTAAATCAAACATGTAAAATTATACATGCACATGTATAGATATATTCTTATTTTTCTTAGTCCTGAGGAAGGAACAGGGCTTCCCGATAATCTGACAATTACCCTTGTTCGGTGTTGTGGTCATTTTGTTAGAGACTTAGGATGACCAAGTTTTTGTTCGATTGCCACATGCGATTTGTTTACAATGCTGCTAAGCATGCGCGAGCGTTGTATTCTCTTTACTAGGTCACCTGAGTCACTCAGGTGACCTATTGCTATCTGTTTTCGTCCGTCGTCGTGCGTCATCCGTCGTCCGTCGTGTGTTAACGTTTAAACATTTTCAGCTTCTTCTCTGAACCCGCTGAACCAATTTCAGCCAATTTTAGCATATGGCATCTATGTGTGAAGGGGAACAAAATTTATCAATTTCATGGTCCCTGCCCCCCTGGGGTCTGAGGGGTGGGGCTAAAACCACCAAAATTGATCAAATTGATCTTTTAAAATCTTCTTCTTTACTTCTAGACATCAAACAGTCAAACTGTTGGCATGATTGTAATAAGCATTGAGCCCTCTACCAAAATTGTGAAATTCATGGCCCCAGAGTTAGGGGATCTGGTGCTAGGGCGGGACTATATAGATCATATTGTAAAAATGCATTATTTCTTTGAAAATATTCTTCTCTATTCCTTAGTATTATTTAAACAAATTAAATACATGGTTATGATAAGCAAGAATGACTCTACCAAAATTATGAAATTCATCGCCCCAGGGTCAGAGGTTCTGGTGCTAGGGCGGAGCTATATAGATCCTATAGTGAAAGTGAATTATTTCTTTGAAAATCTTCTTCTCTGCCCCTGGGTATTATTTAAACAAACTAAGTACATTGTTATGATATGCAAGGATACCTCTTCCAAAATTGTGAATTTCATAGCCCCAGGTTCAAGGGTTCTGGTGAAAGGGGGGGGGGGCTCTATTGATTATATAGTGAAAAAGCAAAATTTCTTTGAAAATATTCTTTTTCTCTTCTGGTTAAAAAGCAAAGAAGCAAAGTGTATAGTTATGATGAGCAAGAGTGCTTCTTCCAGAGTAGTGAATTGCATGATCCCTGGGTCAGATGTGCTGGTGTAGGGGTGGGGCTCTTGATAATATAGTGAAAATGCATTAATTCTATAAAATAATCCTGTGTGCTCTTTAGTGTTAAGCGGATAAACAAAGTGATTACTTATGATGAGCAAACTTCTGGTCCCAGGGTGAGAGGCTCTGGCGTTTCTCGGTGGGGAGGGGGGGGGGGGCTCTATTGATGATATAGTGAATCTGTAGTAAAAATGCATTATTTCTTTTAAAATCTTCTATGCACCTTGGCATATCAGAGGCTTGAAAAAAGAGTAAAAGTTTCATTAAGGAAGGGTATTTTTACCAGATTTTTGAACATCTGGACCATTTGGTCAAGTGTTCTGGTCCTGGCCAGGGCTCTATTAATTTGTATTCTACTGAGAGGAGTTATTCCCCTTTGCCATTTACTTTTGATAATTAATCACTGTAAATAATGTACCTGAAATGTTAATAGAATAAGAGAATTATCTCAGAATTTTTATTGTATAATACAAAAAGTACTTTCATAGTTTTAATGATCAGGTAGACTTTTAAGTAATAGATAAATAAAAATGATACAAAAATAACTTGTCTTATTAAATGTTCAAAGACCAAGAGAGGCCAATGTAAAAAATTCCAACAAGGACTTAAAATAGTAGAGAAGCACTGATAGTTTCTTAATATACTGTATGGTGATAGTGATAAATGGGGAACAGATAAGAACCTAATTTATGAACTTTAATGAATGCTAGACTAATTATTTTGTTGATCCTGATCACCCTATTTTTTTCTTGCTTTTGGGCAACAAAGCTTCACCTTTCAGTTCATTTTATACTCTATGGATCCTCTAAATTGTTGTATTATACTCAGGTGACCGTTAAGGCCCTTGGGCCTTTTGTTTATTGTGTGACCAACAAAAAATAACCTTTAAAATTTTATGTATAAATGTCTTTTTATAGAAATCCAGCCTGAGGGTATAATTTGACGAAAGCTGAAGCATTTGATCCAGGATTATTTTTCATGCAAAACCCAAAATAGATTTTTACCATAAAAAAATCGGATCAAGCGACTTAAAATTGATTAAAATATGTATACATGTATTAAAAATAAACAGTTTACATGGCATATGGCAAATATTTTGTTCCGTACAGCGTACTTGACCTAGAAGGTTATTTTGGAATTTGAGCGATAATATAATTTCAAGTGAGTTTAGCTACCATCATATGAGAAAATAATGCATGTAGATCATATCTGTTTTGATAAATTAAACGAGGGCAGATAAACTTAATGTTTCGTCGAAGTACCTTCAACGACTGTATTACGTAGAATTAAGATTTGAGACCTTAAAGAACATTTGCATCCTTTAATTACTGTAGCTTAATGGCAGTAAGCATGAAATTTCGTGGTAAGTATTTTCAGTACTTTTTTTTTACCTTTAATGTGACAGTGTTCGTACTTCAAAATATATTTCTACGTTGGTAATATTAGCTAAATTATTGCTGTAATATAATAAAATAATGATTTTCTCCTAGAAAATTGTCTATTTTCTTAACACAAAAATTATGATACTCTGCATTATACGACCATGATGGTAATAGCATATTTCGTGAATATTTATTTGAAATATCCAGACTTGGACACCTGAAGCTGCTTCAACATACGGATAAGTACCTCAGCTAAGAATTAGAATCAAGAGAGTCATTTGAAAAGTTCTGTATATTGTTATTTATGCGTATCGTTTTACAAAGTTGATTGATATTAGTGAAAACACAGGAAAATCTACGTTTATTGTGACGTCGCAGTGGAATTTTCGTGACGTCTCAACCCCTTAAATGACACCAGAATTCAACGTGTTCAGTATACTGATTGTGAATATGAACGTAATACTTTGGAAATTTTCGCAACTTGTTATTGTTCATCAAAAATATTACTTTGTTAAAAATTACTCTGATTCTACACGTAAGTACTCTGAAGTTGATATTAAAAGGATGCTGGAGTTCCTCACTGACAACATCTATGTAGTCTCCGGAGACCAGGTCTTCCAAAAATGTGTTGGTATATCGATGGGCACTAATTGTGCTCCTTTTTATATTCATATAAAGCAGAATTTATTTAAAAACTTCTACATGAGAAGAAAATAAAACACTTGCTGTGGTGTTCAACTAGACAATCTAATATATCGACGAAGTTTTATCAATTAACAATAGTTACTTCCAGTCACAATTATGTCGACTCGAAATATCCTAATAAACTTGAAATAAAAGACACCACAAAGTCTGCCACAACTGTTTCATGTTTGGATGATTTACAGACTAAAGACAATGAGAGTTAAGTTACTAAATTGTATGAAAACGAAATTACTCCAGCTTTTCCATCGTCAACTTTCCCTATTTATGTAGTAATATTCTACTATCACCTACATATGGTGTTTACGTCTTTCAACTTATTCGATACTCAAGATCATGCTCTGAATACGATTAATGTTTAACCAAGGCAGGCTACTGACAGATAAATTGATGTTACAGGGATTTCAACAACCTCGTATAAAGTCAGCATTTTGTTAAATTTATGGTCGTTATAATGGCCTTGTTAGCAAATATAACACTTCATTGGGTCGTATTTTGACTGACGTTTTTCATACCATTTGTTAGGTTAGGCCTTTGTTTTTATACTGAATTTGACTGTGGAATGTTCCGTCTACCTGACCAATACCCAGGGCTCATGGCGGGTGCGACCAGACAACAGGGGATGCTTACTCCTACGAGGCATCTGATCCCACCTCTGGAATTTCCATGGGTCTATGTTTTATGCCCTGTTCGTAGTTTTGTTTTGTTCGTCCATTTCTTTTATATATATATATCGGGTTACTCTTCGTTACCTTCACCTTTTGCATTACTGAAGAAAAGACTGAAAGTCAACATTTCAGCATAACTTGCACGCACTCTACCAAACATTATTACCAGTGTGAAGAATGTTTAATTGGACTTATGTCTGTCATTTGCATCAATGACTCAGTTCTCAAATATAAAGAATGCGGTCTAAAAGTCTCGAAAATGGCCTGTTTATGTCGACATCCAATTTTCTTTTGTTTGTTTTGACTACTTGTAAAGATTGAAACGTACGAAAATTAGATCACCAGAAAATTATTTTCCTTGCTTTGAAGAACATTACAATTGAAATAATTGAAAGTTCTCACATCATGCGTTTTTTACCAATTACGAAGAGAGAAAGTGCATAGTCCAGAGACTATAGCATTCTTCAACTCTGTATACCGTTTTCCAAGGGAGACGGTATTAAGCAAACTTGTATACATGTATTAGATCAAAAGACATATCTATTTTACAGGATATCCAACGGGATAAACTTTAAAATATATTGCATATTTTATAAATTACAAGACAATGATAACACCTCTGACTTTAGTGGACTGCTGAGTTAGGCATTTGTAGACGGAATTTGAATTTGTACAACCTCTATTTTGTCTTTTATTTGGCGTGTAAGAATGTCAATTCCACTTTAAATGAAATAAGATGGAGTTTTGTCGCAACTTTCATATTTTTTTAACACTAGACACTTAGGTTTGTGGAATGATGCGATAAAATTAATACTATGAAGGCTGTGTTTACAATATGACAGAGTTTTACTAATAACCAACCCATAACTTGTACGATAAGATTGTGAAAAATCAAATTGTGACTCGTTGTTTACATTAGGGAGATAGATTACCTGGAAAATATTTAAATCGTGTGATATTTTCGAAGAATTCGAATATGCAAGATATCTTAAATGAAAATATTTAGTTTTATTATGTTGAAGTTACAATGACGTGTACCAATTAATTGAAAGTGCTTACAAGAAAACATTTTTTAAAGATGCCCACTACAGCCACAGACAGTTGTTTTATCACTCCCGTGAAGAGATTATGTTTTGTGATGACTGATGACTGAGGTCGATCACAGTTTATTCCATTTGAGACAAATCTGGGCACAAAATACAAGATGAACTACATTTTTTCTTATATATATATATATATATATATATATATATATATATATATATATATATATATATATATATATATATATATATATATATATATATATATATATATAAGAAGTACAAGCGTGGACTTCAACTTGAAATATGGTGGAAAACAACACTAGACCCTTCTGTGATATAGAATATTACTAATATTTACTTTTCAATTCATTTGTTGTCAAATTGAAGTTAAAGGAACAAACAGGTTGCTTGAGCAGTATTTTCTTCTCTTCATACAAGACCTCTTTTGGAATGGATATATTGTAAAGGGGAAAAAAGCAATTGGGTGAAGTCATCCAAGACTGATTTGTAGTCATGAAATTAATTTGTCTAAATCAAAACATTTACCTATATGCCTATATTTAAAAGACTAAAAAAGTTTTAAATAGTATTCCAGTATTTTCCGGGCGACATTTGTGGCAACATTAAGTTTCCTTGCTAATATTTAATTATGCTTCGTTTCCGAATCGAAATAACAACAGAGAAATTTCACTCAATTTCCCTTCATATTGTAGTTGCAGGTGGTGTGAAACTAAAACTAAAGCCTGTTTCTTTTGTAGGTTTCTCTAATTTACAAGAAATTTTTCATTTTACCGCTGTTGGGCTAGTGTGCTTCAGCAATGGAATTGCTGGTGAGTGAGTATTCACTACGTCAGGAACATAAAGATAGTCTTATAAATCTATTTATTTATTCTTTGTTTCTTGTTCTAAGAGATTAAATAATTTTGTGTTAATAGCGTCGATGGATAACTTTCTGTCCTTTTTCCTTTTCTTCTTCCTGAATCTAAGAACTAATTTTAGCATTCAAGTAACTATATTTTTTAAATTACTCCTTATATATATATATATATATATATATATATATATATATATATATATATATATATATATATATATATATATATATATATATATATATATATATATATATATATATGTTACATTGTTTATATCACTTAGTAATAAGGAGTCTTTGAAACTTGAAACATATTTTAGTTAAGCTCCTAATGCATGGATATTTGATAAGTTCAAGGTCACTGGAAAATGAATGATCTTTTGTTTGTGCTAAAGAGAGGATAAGTTGGCTCGTGACTCGGGAGTGGCTTTTTGAAAACTTTCGGGGGGAAATGCGGAATGGCACTAAGGTGAAGTCAAAAATCATGAGGCACTCTATTTTCTTTCTGAGGTTTATGTATTAATTATATTTTAATTTTTTTTATATATTTACAGCTGGAACTTGTGACAGAGAATGCATATTATACGGAACTCTCACTGCACACAGCATATGTGGAGCTTTTATTTTTGTTTTCATGGCACTCACTGTTTGCAGACGCATCTTCTTCCCGGGAGAACCAGACAACATTTTTGACAAACGTTGCGATCAAATAAAACAAGTGATGCTAGTTCTCTATTCGGGTTTTACCCTTGGATGTAAGTAAAAAGGAGGAATATGTAGTTTTTTTTAAAGAAGAGAAATCGCTATCAACTATTATGTTTGCTATTCAATACATACTACCTCATTTTTTTCAGTCATCTTCTTTCTTATTATGGCTGATAAAACAGGATTTGGGACAACTCCTTGTCGGAAGTACTCATTAGCAATGTTAATAATTAGCGCTCTTTTCATATTCGGGAATTTTATTTACTCGATATTCTTATGTATAAGACACTACACAACAAATAATCCAAATACAAAATCAGATCAACCATCAGGTCAACACTTGAACTGGGCAAATCAAGGTGTATCAGTAACTGTGGTGCAACAGGGAATAGCTGGAACACCACTGCATCAGGGAATATCTGTACCACCACCCCAAGAGGGAACATTTGGACCATGGCCCCAATACGGAATAGCTGGACCACCAGTCCATCAGGGAATAGCTGGACCACCGCCCCAATACGGAATAGCTGGACCACCACTCCAACAGGGAATACCTGGACCACCGCCCCAGTACGGAATAGCTGGACGACCACTCCAACAGGGAATAGCTGGACCACCACCCCAACAAGGAATAACTGGACCACCACCCCAACACGGAATTGCTGGACCACCACTCCAACAGGAAATAGCTGAACCACCGCCCCAACAGGAAATAGCTGGACCATCGCCCCAACAGGGAACAGCTGGACCATCACCTCACCAGGGAATGGCTGGTCCATCACTACAACAGGGAATAGCTGAACCACAACCTCTTCCCCAGCAATCAAAAAGTGCAGAAGTTCCAATGTCTGGCACTCCAAGAATTCCAGCAGATCCTTAAGCTACAACCCACTTCCCTAGATAATTGTTTTAAAAAGCTGATATATTAATTAAGATGTGTTTTCCCCTGTTAAATTTAGGCTGTTTGTGTTTTGCATACATATTCCACTTATCTCGTGCAGATGCAATTTTCAAGTGAAGTTTTCCTAATACTGATAAAAAGTATTAAAAACCCGCATACTTAATTTTTATTGGAAAATGGCATTTTAACAACAATAAAAATCCATATAAACCATGTGCCACACTGATACAGAGAGGATCTCTATACATTTTTATGTGTCAAAGAATTGCTAGTAAGTATAAAAATTTAGCTAAAAAGTGGTAGAAATATATCCTTCCAAGGCAGTACTCATCGTATAACGGTATTTTTTTTTCTCCCGAGGAATTCCATTTTTCTCTAAAAGGATTTAGTAAACAACCACATGGTTACTTTAACCTCGAAGCAGGATATCAAAATTTCTGAAGACATTTCTTTAAGAAACGTTATTATCACAGAGATAGATATGCAGATGGAATAAAGATGATTCATGCTTTCTCCTTGCCTATGTTTTTGTCTTTTGAGATATCCTCCACTTTATCTATTGTAGTGTCGTTGTAACGGTTATTGTGGTTGTTAGAAACAGCAGCTACCACTGCTAGAGCCTGTGTAGATAACGAAGACGAGTATATTACTTCAGTACACATTATTAATACATTTAGTTTACCAACATTTGTATGATAAGGAGAAAGAGTTATTGATGTACTTTACAAATCAAAAGCACTAGAACACATTACTGGTTTCTGAAAAGTAACCTGACATCTAAATCCGATCTATATCTATTTTTAATTTTATTTTCTTTGAAAGGGACACTGTGACGCAAAAATAAAATAGAATTCTCGCATGACCCATGAAAATTTTGTTCTTTTCTTGAAAGCATTAGGGTTAATAAAAAAACAGATTTCAGAACGTACGAACCTACTTTTTATGAACAAAAATATAATTGTTGTATGATCAAAAAAAAAAAAATTGCCTCCCTCCTTCCTCCGAAGCAGGCGTGTGCAGAAAAATTATCATGGTCTCAGGGATTTCGATACAATCTTCGAATGTTATTTACGAGTTTTACCATATGAAAAGAGTCATGTAACCTTGACATGGACGATAACAATGCGATAGCTACAACCTTTTTTCCAACACTTATACTCTTTGTTTGCTTTGCAGTGCAGTTGAGCTTGTCAAAACTTCGTTAAACTCACATATTTGATAAATCTTTTGATTTATGATACAATTAACTGAAATTGAAGAAATTCATGATTTTGACTCCTTATGTCTCTTTAAATTTCATCTCATTAATAGCACTATTATGGTTATTCATACATAAATATTAAAATTTTGTGTAATTAAAAAACATTTGAGTGTTCATATTTAAAAAAAAGCATCATACAAATTATTATCCTGACATTTTTAGAGTATACAACTTAAGGTCTATTAGTTGGTTTTGCTGTGAGAAAAAAGAAAAAAGATATATTTTATAAAATCTAAAATCTTCTCATTCCTTGCAATAACTTTTTTACCTTAATTACTGAGAATGTATTTCTTCCAAATTTTGTAGACATTTTTACAAGACAAAACTTGACCATACCTCAATCACCATGACAGTAATTCCAACGGCGATGAAAACGATATAGTAGGCACTGAGAGATTTATAAACTGCATCATAACAACCCTGAAAAATACAATAACAGTCTTATTTAATGCTAGAATAAAATATTAGAATTCTCTTGGATAATAAAAAATGGAAAATGAAATTGATTTTTGGGATTAAGGAGGAATATACAGAAATCAAATTTGATGCAAAGAGAGTAAAGCAGATAAACATATACCGTGGTATGATAACCGGAAGTGACGCTGTCAGTGCAAGCTGTGTTAGTGTATGTTGAATATGTTGTTTCTGTGACCCAAGTACAACAGAATGTTGGGATTTGTTTACTTCCGGCAGCACCGGATGTTATCCAGGCTGATGTGTCAAAATCATTTGTAGTTCCAGTTACAGCGTTCACTGCACAGCAAGACATCTGAAACCAACAAAGTACTAAATATGTTACAACATTGTTATGTTAATGAAGGTTATAGGTTTACTCTAACTTACTTGGTGTCTCCCAGTAAACAGGTTTTACTGACATAAACACTAACAGAGGATTAAATAAGTACATGTACAAATATATAAATAAATCAAATACAAAGGTGAAAATAAGTCTTTCTTTGGCCTTGAAAACAAAAAGTTTAAACATTCACAACTTAACTTTCAAAGTAACCTCTAGTTTCCTGCTATCATTAAAAATTCACATCCCTACATTTAATTCACCACCACCACAATCTTGTTTTCAAAAAAATCTGAACTTGATATAAAAGAAGAACAAGACTCGGAGGATAATTGCGGCTTATGTGTTTCTTGATATAATTTCAATTATTTATTGTTTATAACCTTACCAGCATAAACATATAATTCCAGGCGGTGGAGGTCTCGCTTGTTGTCAGGTCATTCGATCCATAGTTGTTCAAGAGGGACACCAGTTCCGTCTTCATCCAAGATTGTAACTGTAGGGATAATATCAATATTACCATTTAGCAGATCTTGAGTTTCGTTAAATAGAAGTTCTATTCTTCATCATTGTATTGTTAACAAAATTGAGTTTACAATTGCTTTATATATATATTTACCTTGGCATTACTGTCGAACCACATGAAAACTGCGAACACTTTTATAAGAAAAAGAATCAGCACTATCCCGCCATACTGAAAATTCAGAGAAAAAAATCCTTTATGTATGTGCAACCATTTTTTTTCACAATTCAAGGTTTATTTAGAATATGAACAATTCATTTTTTTTTTTAATTTGTGAACAACAGATATAATGATTTCTGTCCTCTTAAAGCAGGCTTCATATTTCTTAAGCATATTCCAGCTTAATCCGATAAGTGTGAGTGACTATATGAATGTGTGTGTGCAAAAAATCCATTGAATACTGTTTTGTAGACATTTATATGCATTATATGTATGTATACAATGGACAATGTAAATAAAAAAATATATATGTGAACAATTCTCTCTGTCTATTTTCTACAAGATACGTTATAGATTTATTTATCCATGAAGCTTTGCTTACTATATCAAGATATCCTGGTTTTCCTGTGCAAGCGCCACAGAGACCGAGGATACTGACTAAAATGACAAACGTTCCGACGACTATGAGTGAAACACAGAGTGCGATGATCATTTCACCGAGATTGATTCCTCCAAATGTCAGCTGCTTCATCAGTGGCAGGACTTTATCACTCACTACGTCATTATTGACCAATACAATGACCCCTGGTACAATCAAAGCGAGGCCAAATATCTACACAAAATAAAATTATAACGCTTCATAGCAATTAAATTTGAATCATAATTATTAACACCTTTATTGAAAATATATTTTTTATTGTGATGAATGAAATATGAAGATAACGAACAGTAAACAAGCTCAAAAACAACAACAGAAATTGTGAGCAGAGCAAACACGTCAAAGGTCGGATCAGAATACACATGTGGTTTATTTTCCCCCGATAATCTGTTTCTTCTAAAATTCTCCAAAAATCAAATTCTAAAGGAGGAAATAATCGAAATCAATTTTTTTTCCCAACATTTCATAATTTCATTATGCTTATTTGATGTTTCATTGAACATGAACTTGTGAAATATCCTTGACATCAATACATGTAGATCTTTATAAAAGAACATGATGAATATATTTAAATGGCTATTTGATCAATATCAATGGCTTCGCAATTTAATATATACCAGCCATGTTTTACCCAATGAAAGCTGCACTGTATGGCACCTAGCAAAGGTATTAAAAAAACCTTACCAGAAAAATAACGTTGATAACTTTGAGAAAAAGGGGACCCCATTTTTCTGTGAAACACATCTTTCTTTTTTATACTCCCGTCCTAAAGTATTTCCATAAAATAATCAATAATAAAAGTGAAGAAGAATCCTAACGATCAAAATCACTTTTCAGATCCAGCTAAATAATTATATACAGGTATTTAAATATCTAATCTCCTTAAATATGTAGACTAAGAAGGTCAGCATTTCGCAAGGCTTTAAAGTTCTCTGTTTTCTTTAGAGCATTGTTCATGTAGAAAATCGTGATCATTGATCAGTACTGTTCATTAATTACCAAATTATGAAAAAAGACTTTATTTTTTAATTGCTAGCAACTAATTCCCATTTTTCTTATTCAAACTAAAAATGTTTTTGGCAGTCTTGATTTTTCATAATTTCACTAAGAAAAATTTGTTAGGGAAATCATGGCAAATCAAGACTGCTAAAAAAACTTTTTTAGGATCTAATTAATCATTAATCAAAAATTAACAGCAAATTTTGTGTACCTACTCTGCGATACCATAGTTTTGGAACCAAGTTTTTGTAGAAAAAGAGTCGTTAAAGAAACGTAGATAAACGTCATAATACCCAATCAATAAGACCGCAGAATATTAACTGGCAAAATTGGAAATATGCAGCTTACGTCATTTCCATCTGTTGCAGTTAAAATGTTTGATGATAGACAATGAAATGGGCGGGTTCAATTCGACACGGACTTCCGAGAAAACATTGGATTGAAATCATAGTTTGAAATTCATTTTCAATCCACCTGAGCTGTTTTCAAACCTATAGTGTAAATGTATATGATCCAAAAGACAAATAATTTCAATTCCCAAATACATGTTGATTGAAATGAGTTTTTTAGCCTATAATTTTAAGGTCACGTAAAAGTCATAGAAGACAGAGATTATTTTTTCAGGGGACAGCCATTTGATTCTAGAAGGGTCGGGGGGGGGGGGCTGTCAAAAATTGTCGAATCAGATCATGCATTCGCGTCATACAATATATTTACATGTGTTTCTAGGATGACAAGAGTTTTTTTTAAGTTTTGTCTTCACTGAAATACTAATATGTTTGACAAACAAATACAGGGATGGGTTGTCCAAACTAAAAGAACTTTCTTATTTATTTCCAAAATCGTTCAGCCCCCCTCCCAACCCACAAATACACATACCAAACAGAAATCAAATATTTGTCCCTTTATATTTCTTTAAAAACATTGGACAGAAAATTCTGATTTATATAAATTTCAAACTATTTTGAAATTGAAATTATTTGTCTTCTGGGTCAATCAGTAAAACCTTGCATTCTAGCGTAGCTGAGGTGGACTGAAAATGAATTTCAAACTATGATTTCAATCCAATGTTTTCTCGGACGTCCGTTCGAATTGTATCCGCCCATTTCATCGTCTATCATTAAATGTTTTGACTAACAGATGGAAATGACGTAAGCTGCATATTTCCAATTTTGCCAGTTAATGTTTCGCGGTCTTATACCATCGTCTTCCGAATAACCCCATGATAAAAATAAAATTCCGAACCTTATTGCTCATTTAAAAGAAACACCCAATAATATTCCAAAAGGTAATATGATACTCTTTGTTTAAAACGAGAGAGGATATTGAGAAAGAAGATCGTATGACAGAAGGGAAGACGGACCGGGATAGAAACAATACACCCAAACGTTCTTTAGACTGACACAATTGTGTTGTTTAAAGAAAGTAATATCATTGTATAACCCTTTTAAATATCCAGATGCCAATCGTTTGCTTCTTAAACACTGGTAAGTTTCTACTCATAAAACACCTTTGAACACATTTTTAAGATTTTTTTATTGTAAAGCTAAACAGATGTATAACACTTTCTTGTTATAATTGTCAACAATTCCAACAATGGATAAAAAAGTATAAAATTCCCGAATAATTACATGTATTTACAGATATACATATACATTATGGCAATTAAGCACCTAAGTTATCCCACTGAAATGTTATATATGGCATAATATCAGCAGAATTTCTCTTCAATTCTTTTGAGAGAGATGACATTTGTAGAATCGCCATCTTTGGTTTGTGTCACGTGGCCCTTTTATGCCTTTTCTTTCTTCATTTCTTTGATCTTTTTCCTTCTCTTTTTCTGTTCTAGTTTCGTCTTGTAATGCATGTAGTTTGTAGCCGTAACTACAGCAAGTGCCTAAAAACAAGAAATCCAAAACTGACAAAGACGTCATAAGAGGGGATGGGGGTGGTTGTGTGGTTTTTTGGGGGAATGGGGGTTATGGCAGGTACATGTTACTTAAGTTTCGAAATATCTATGTATAGAAATATTCAAACTGCAGTTTTTTTTAATCAAGGTATTAGTAGATCCACAAAAAAATTCAAGATATTAGTAGATCCACAGTGAGAACTGTCAATTGCTTAATATTGCAACCAATAAACTAATGCACGAGTGAGACTAACTCGAAACAAGAGTGAACGAATAATCTTTACTCTTAAACTTGCGTATTGGAAGTGAATGAAAATTTTGCGAACTAAGAGAAAACGTAAGTTCATTCATCACGTAACTGTATAAATGTATGAGTCTCAAAGTAAATACATAAAAATAGGCTCAGTACTTAACGTGTTAAGATAAATTTACAAGAAGCTGTCAGTGCATAGTAAACTGTGTAGTCCGTCACGTCATGTGTGCGCAATTCGTTACATTTGCCGGATGCCTCATATGGCATCAATTGTGATCGGCCAAAGACGATCACAAAAAACTCACTTCTATCACTAGGATAGTTATTCCAATTACTATAAATGCTATTGAGTAGCTGTTGAGTACGTTGTAGACTGCATCGTAGCATCCCTAAAAAAGAAACAGGCATTATTAATAACATCACTAATTATATTTCAAATGAGAGGCCTTTAAAAAGCTAGTGGTAGAAATATTTTACACAGAGGGCAAGAAGAGAAAAGATGTAAATTGCAGCTCTTTGTTATTTAATGATGTGATTATATTCATATCAAGCAAGAAAAACAAGCATATTTAGAAAATAGTGGCCCCATGCGTTCAGTATCTCACTGAATGAGATGCAATGATCATTTCGCTGTAACAACTATCTTTTTTGCCCATCATACTAAAAGAGTTATATATTTTTGAAGTAATATAATTATCGTGCAAATGTTTTGGCAGAGGATTAAGTTTTTGAAAGTCGGACTTCGATTCATGATGACAAAAATCATACTGCAGTCGGAAAGGTCTTGTCACAGGTAATTCACATGTGAAATATGAAATCCTTATCTTATTCCTCTCAAATATTATGGCGAATGCTAAAATTTTTATCAAATTTTGAGATCAATGCCTTGAGGTTAAAAATCAGTATATATTCAGAAAGGTATTGTCACATGTAATGCCCATATGAAATAAGGAAGTCCTATCTTCTCGCATTTAAAAGTTATTACCAATGTTAATGATTTTGTGACAACTAGACTGAAGGACAGACTGAAAGATAGACGGAAAGATTTAATGTTTCCTCGCTTAGCGAAAGTGAAGCCAAGAAGACCATAACTCTCTCTCCCTTACCGTTGTGTAGTAGTTAGCTGTAACGTCGACAGTACATGTTGTGTCGTTGTATGTAGAGAAGGATTCTGGCGTGACCCCCTGACAGCAGAAAGTGGGGATTTCTTTACTTCCTGCTGTTCCACCTGTTATCCAGGGTGTTTGGTCAAAATCGTTTATAGTTCCATTCAATGCATTTACAGCACAGCACGACATCTGAAACATAGGTAATCAAAGATTACGAAGCTCACCTCGACGAATGTTATCTATAAGTAAAGCAAATTTCACATGTTTTTTTTTCTAGTTAGGGTACATCCCAAGATCAGTATCCATGCAAGTTTGGTTTAAGTAGGACTTGTAGTTACTTGGAAATAGACCTACTCAATAAACTTTTAACCTGTTTAGTAATCAAGAAAATTGTGGTCAGTTCTAACATCCAAAGCAAGTCTGGAAGTTTTCATCCTTAGATGCACCATCTATGCAAGTTTAATCATAACATGCCACAATATCATCTGCAAAATGTAGGTCAGATTCAGAATCCAAAGCAAGTCTGGAAATGTCCATCCCTAGATACATCATCCATGCTAATTTGGTTTAAAAATGTCTAAAATTCACTCATGTAGAAAATCTAGGTCAGATCCAGCATCCGAAGCAGGTTGGTTAATGTACATCCCTAGATGCATCATCCATGCAAGTTTGGTCCAGATAGGGCTTATAATTACTTGGGAACGGGACTGCTTCAAAATCTAAACCTGGTCTCACATGTGGAAAATCTAGCTCAGTTCCAGCATCCGAAGCAAGCGTAGTGTCCACCCCTGGATGCATCATCCATCAAAGTTTGGTCCAGGTAGGGCTTATAGTTACTTGGGAATGGACCTGCTCCAAAAACTTTAACCTGGTCATTCATCTGGAAAATCTAGGTCAAATCCAGCATCCGAAGTAAGTGTGGTAGTGTCCATCCCTAGATGCATCACACATGCAAGTTTGGTCAAGGTAGGCCTTATAGTTACTTGGGAATGGACCTGCTCCAAAAACTTGAACCTGGTCATTCATCTGGAAAATCTAGGTCAGATCCAGCATCCGAAGCAAGTGTGGTAGTGTCCATCCCTAGAGGCATTATCCATGCAAGTTTGGTCCAGGCAGGGCTTATAGTTACTTGGGAATGGACCTGCTCCAAAAACTTGAACCTGGTCATTCATCTGGAAAATCTAGGTCAGATCCAGCATCTGAAGCAAGTGTGGTAGTGTCCATCCCTAGATGCATCATACATGCAAGTTTGGTCCAGGTAGGGCTTATAGTTACTTGGAAATGGGACTTGCTCCTAAAACTTTAACCGGGACGCCGACGCTAACGCCGACGCCGGTGGTATAGCATAAGCTCATCTCGACTTCGTCGAGGTGAGCTAAAAAGGCATATCACAAGACTTGAAATGTGCAAAAGCCTTTGCAGAGATTAATATTATTATACACAATTATACACTACATGACCCTTTGAGACACATAACAGCAAAAAATAATTACATGTCATTACATGGAAATTTGAAACAAAACCTCTAGTGTAAAATAATAGAATTTTTTTTTACAATTTTGGTATCTTTTCGGAATTAATGCTCCATGCTTTAAAAATTGCAAAAAATACCCATCTGTAGATGGAAGCTGTACAAGTAGATTGACTTGAGACTCACCGACATAAACAGGTAGTTGAAAGCTGTAGAGATCTGGTTGGAGGACAGATCGTCGGCGGCGTAGTTCGACTGTAGTACTGTCAGAAGCTGGGTCTTGATAAACGACTGAAGCTACAATCATACAGGAAGGTGAGATATTATCCAATATAAATCTAAGTCTGTATCATGATGAAATTTACTTTTAATGTTAAACATCTGGAAGAAATGCAATTCAAAATAGGTAATGACATCTTGATATTGAAAATAAAGATAATGATAATATTTTCTTTAACATAAAAATGAGCACAAATATTAACAGCTTCTAGGTTTAAATGAAAACAAGACACATAAAATCAAAGTTATATTGCAATAAACAACCACGAAAGTGACATGCCTTGTGAACTCATACTATAAGAATATATATTTATACATGTAGAGCTTCTCTGATCGTTTTGATACTAAACAGACTTAATTTATATAAACAATACAGACGAGAAATTTGAAGAAAAAGCAACACAGCATCAATAAGAGCAATCAAGTGCTATACTTAATTATGCTGGTTACAGTAGTATTTTATTGTTATAATAAACAGTTAACTATGATAACTGTATGTACTTACTTTAGCATTCATATCAAACCACAGAAATACTGCAAACAGCTTCCCAACAAACAAAATCAGAACAATGCCAGCATACTGGAAGAAACCGGAAATCTTTGGTAAAACCGCCATAAACAATAAATACAGTGTAAAAAAATAACATAAATAATGCTGACAATAATTTCAGCAAATGAGCAAAATATATGAACCCAAATGAAAAAAAAAACTTTATAATTTGTACTATAATCATGCTAAAAAAAAATTTTTATTGTTATTTCATAGTTCATTGGAAAGATTCGTAAAAAATTTGTTCAGTAAATGTAAAAATAAAAATCATGCATTGTCATAATTTTACAATTTGAACATGATTTCATGATCAAGTACTGTTTGAACTCTCCGTTTTTTAAGAAAATGACCAGTCACTGATCAGGAAGTTGATTTATACTGGTAAATTTGAATTGAGGGTTCCTTATGGGGTTAAATCTGTATGTTTTGGAGCCCTTTTGTGTGTTGTTTTCACGCAATTAAGAACATCGATTAACTTCTATCAATATTTGTTGACATTTATAAATGGAAGACCAAAGAAATTTTGTGGATACTAAGTTCGTGTCATAAGAGTTTCATTTTTGACTGTTACAAATCGTGAACAGGGCAAAAACAAGGACCCCTGGAAACACTAGATGTAGGATCAGGTGCCTAAGAGGAGTAAGAATCCCCTGTCGACCGGTCACACCCGCCGTGAGCCCTAAGTATTGTTCAGGTATACGGAGTACTCCGTAGTCAATTTTAATGTAAAATCAATGACTTAATAAATGAAACTTGTCAGACAAAATACGACCCAACAATAGGTTGTAATTACAAACAAGGTCATTATATGATCGCAGAAATTGCGAAAAGCTGACTTCAAACGGGGCTATAGAAATCCTTGCACATGTTCACTTCAACTTCTCTGTGAGTAGCTTGCCCCAGGTCAAAATTGATTGTCCTCAGAGCATGTTTTTACATATCGAATCAGTTGGGAGACATAAACACAAAAACATTATGCAGGTGATATTGGAATATTACTACATAAATAAGGGAAGTTTGACGTTGGAAAAACTGAAACCATCCCTTTTGACATACAGTCTATTTTTTAGTTGGCCATTATATTATCATCTATAAAGTCAGTAAAACATTCAAATATGAAACAAATGCGGCAGACTCTAGAAAGATATTACGGTAAATCATAATGATACACAAACAACATATAACGTATACATACAATGTCCAGACAGGCTGGTCTGTTACAAAAAGCTCCTATGGCGCCCAGGCTGGCTATAATGAGGACGATTGCGCCCACCACTATAAGAGTCACGGACAGACTAGTGGCCACGTCCCCCAGATTAAACCCCCCGTACGTCAGCTGTTTCATCAGAGGGAGGATATTATCGTTGATCAGGTCAACATTTGCCAGAATCATGACCCCGGGTATGATAAGAGCCAGGGAGAAGATCTAACAAAAAAGCATGACATTTATAAGAATGCAATATATAAAAAACATGATAAGAAGAAAATAAAGATTAAAAGATAGAGTGTATTGCTTAATGGAGATATTGTTTTGATATTTCAGCATTCAATATCACTCCAGTCAATGTTAAACTGTAAAACATTACATGTGTTATGTGTCAGAACAAACGAAGCAATCACAAATATATCATCAATTCAATCATTCAGACATGTAACACATTTGACATTCTTGTTAATCTACACTTTCTATTTGAAATTGTTGTTCATATACACTAGATATTTATAAGACTCATTGGATGCATACAAACCTGTATACAAAAATATTTTCAAGTTACACATTTTTGTGCATCAACTTTCAAAGAAATTTTTTTTTGGTTCTGTCTCTCAGAAGAGTATATACATAATCATATGGAATTATATGTATGTTGTATAAGGTTTGTTTGTAAAATATTTTAATAATATTAATAATTGATGTGATATAGTTTCCTAAAAATTATAACTTGTACTCAGATCAGAATATGTACAGATGGTATCGTCAATTATAACAATCAACCAAAAGCACTCATCAAAACGTTTTAAATGAAAAAAAGAAAAATACAGCAAAATGTTTGATGGCATGCATGATGTATGCAATTATGTATACTTACAATAGCAAGACAATTTGTCACCTTTTGGAAGAATTTGTCAATGATCATCAAACTATTGTTTATTTACCCTTCTGGTCAAAAGTATACTTATGAAGCAAAAAGAAAGACAGATTAATATAAAATTTATATATAATCACATTAAAAACTGGCTAAATCTTGACATGATTTTGCTTCCTTTACCGATTCTGTTGTGTGAACTTTGTTCCCATGCTCTGGAAATACTTAATATCAATACATGTATACTAATCAGTCATGACTTCTTAACTCGTGCTTTATAACTCTTGTTTTGTATAATTATTCTACCTCTCTTCTTTTTAAACTTACTATAAAGATAACGTTGATGACCTTTAGAAATATTGGGCCCCATCTTTCATCGGAACACACCATGATGGCAGGTGTCTTGTTAACACCTCGCTTAGTATTTCTTCACTTTTTGTTTCTACTGGGTATTCAAGACTACCAGGATTTGTCCCTCAAAACTGGAATACACAAAACAACATTGCTGAGATAAGACAGAAATATTAATTCCGCCACTCAGGTGGTTTTAAAGTTGTCTGAACGTCTTTACCTCTGCTATAGAGAATAGATCAATGTTTGCAATATGTAAGAATTTGTGTCTTGCAACTGATCATAATACATACACTGTACAGATTTTATGCTGAAATCGTATTTTACTTTACTTTATTTTACTTTGTTACCATTTGCAATTAAAAATATTCCTCATTGATTAATGAATTGTGTATTCATTCTCTCTTTTAAACAATATTTTAATTGATGAAAGAGTAAAATTTAACTTTACCCGCTAAATGAGTTGTAATTGCTTACCATTGTCTATATTTTGGTAGTTCGCCAGATATTTACTTCAACCAATAAAGTACATTAATTTATAAAGTAGCTTAATTTACTTTGTGGTGTTCATTAGATAACTCTGATTTACTTCCCCTTTCTTTCGTTTACACTCGAAAATAAGCTATTTCATCGGTACATTGTATTTACATATACGTTTTGGGGGGAAAACATCTGTGGGTTATCTTTGTCTCTGTATACTGCCACGCTGTTTCAATTGATCTGTATTGTTTTCTACCCCTAGTGACGTGTAAAACTTCTGTGATATACGGTCAGTTGTAATGTAATCGTCTTAAGGACAATTATGTTAGAGGTTTTCAAGCTCCAGTGACTCCCCTCAATGCAATCGTGTTTCTTTTAAATATTTCATTCACGTTTTACGGCCCCTAATAAACACCAATCGAGTACTAGCAACGGGACAGTCGTCTTAAACATGCAATATTAGTACTTTCAATTCTAAGCGGTCTTCTAAGCCTTTTTTATGTATCTGTTTGCTGATCATATTTAGTTTTACGGGTCATTAGATAAATTAGATAGCCTTGCATGCTATATATTTGTTTACATTGACATTGTTTATGTTAAAAAATTGTTGGAATGGCTCATTTCTGTAGGTAATGTACCATTACCTATTATCTTCCTTGTATTCAAAAGCATAAAGAGAAAAAATAAATCAATATTCAGAAAGATTACATTAATGACTAAAATTTCGGCTCTTTGAGAAAAAAAGATGTTCATTGTTACAACTCGATCTATCCTACAAAGGGCAAAGCGACCTTTAGAAGACCATTTCCTTACCTCTTATATGATCAGAAAGCAAAATATATACTTGACTCTAATGAGTACGTAAAACTAAGAACAAGAGATACCCCTTATAGATATATATATTTCATACACGATGACGTAGAAAAAGAAGACACTGTCGATATCAAGACGTTGGTAAATTAAAACTAGAGACGGAAATAGCTTTTTGGAGTTTTTCCTACCTTGTATGGCGTCTACAGAATCCACAGAGATTCTTAGTGGAGGGATGTTTTACGTGGACAGTTTATAAATAGGTCATAGACGAGCCAGCCATTGCTGTGTCTACAATATCAATGTTTTATTTAAATACCCCAGCTTGAACGGATCCATTATGAAAGCGAGACCACTCTTAGAGCAGTTACCCTGTATAAGATTCGGTCATTTTTTCAAAAGTTTTAATTTCATTAAAACTTTTTCGACTAAAATTTTTACAAAGAAAAAAATATGAATAATGGTCTTCACAGTTATAAGGAAATAGTATTTTCGAATTCTTGATGTAACGCACACTTTGAGAAGTGGAGTTAATCAGATGTGGACACTTAAAAAGTCCAAGAACTTTTAGAAAATTTTAAATTACAGATAAGTTGATGATACAAGGATATCTATAATCTCGTTTGAAGTCAACATTTCACAAATTCTATGGCTGATACAATGACCTTGTTTGCAAATATACTCTGCCTTTGGGTTGAATGTTGACTGACGTCTTTCATTTTTAGGCCATTATTTCCATATACCCATCGTCGGTAACCCACGGATGATTCACATCGATTCTCCCTATCACCACTTGAGGTAGCTTGTGGACTCAAATCCGTGGTTTGCGACGATGCATATACCTGATCATGACAAAGAGCACATTGCGGGCGTGACCGGTCGGCAGGGAATGTTTACTCCTCCCTGGCACCTGATCCCAACTCTATTTTTTGTTGGCTTTACTCATAATTTGTATTGCTTAAAAAGACTTTTGAGAATGTTCACTGTTTTAAAGTGTGTTAAATTTTTCTGAATAAGAATTTGTGTATTTTTTCTATATAATGTTTGTAATCATGTCAATATCAATGATTGTAAATACTTAATTATTATAGAACGTTTATCGACACAACGGTTCTCTTTATATTAATAAAGAAAAATTTTGATTCATTTCTACATTTAAAGATAAACAGCCTCTTTCACAATTCAAAAATTGTTTCCAGAATCCTTGCTTATCTTAGGAGATATTCTTCTCTGGTTTCTAACTAAGTAAAATAGTATTTTGCTTAAATGTCCTTTATAATGAGGTGTTAGAAATTTATAAGATCATGAAAAATATGTTTTGGTTCCAGCTGATAAAGCTTCAGTTATAACAACATCATCTTTATTTGTAAGGCTCATTATTACGATTGCATTTTAGAAGAACTCGGTTTTAATTCAGCATCTGGAAACCCAATCCATATTCACAGTTCCCTTTCAAAAGATGAAATTCTTCGAAATCAACTTTCAGTTTTAAATGCATATACTTTTAACATTCCAATGGAAGTGAGTTTTATTTACCGAGCCTATGCTAAATTCCAATACTTATAAAGTTCATACAAAGATATATTAAAGGGTCCAGTATATGTCCAACCAAGTCTCCTTCCTTGCTAATCACCAAAATATTTACTGCTGTGAAGAAGAAACGTCAGACACATTGGGCAACAACATAATGAAGAAGTACGGTATATCAAATGTTGACTCTAAAACCTCCAAAGAACTTTTGAAAAAATTAATATCTCAACTTTTCAAACATCAGTAGAATCAAAATATATGATTTCTCTACGCTTTAGACAACATTCCTCATGATAAATTGCTCGACATAGACAACTGTTTCTTGAATAAAAAGTTAACTTGTATATTTTCATATCTTGTGATTGTTCATCTACAAAATTACTTTAAAAGTTATTTTGATTTTACATAAAAGTACTGTGAAGTTGATAAAAAAAAGATGCTGAAGTTCCTCATTGACAACATCTATGTAGTATTTGGAGACCAGATCTTCTGACAATATGTTGAAATTCCAATAGGCAGTAATTATGCTCATTTATTAGCCGACCTGTTTTTATATTCCCATGAATATATAAATGATATTGCCGGGTCCAGCAAATGCTCTACCAAGCCCCTATTTTACTCATTACAAAAATATTAACTGCTGTAAAAGAGACACTTCAGACTCATCGTGCTACAACATATTCTAGAAGTGGTGTAAATCATATATGGATTCTCAAAAACTCCAAAGAACTTTTAGAAAATTTCAAATCACCCATTTTTTTCTGAAGTCAAAAACATCAAAACATATGAGTTTTCTACACTTTATACAACGATTCCTCACGATAAATTAAAAACTAGGCTTTTTGATATCATAGACAACTGCTTCTTCAATAAAAATGGAACTGGCAAATTTTCGTATATTGTGATTGGTCATCAACGATTTACTTTGTTAAAAATCATTCTGTACTCTGAAGTTTATAATAAAAAGGAGGAATGTTGGAGTTCCTCATTGACAACATCTATATTGTCTTTGGAGACCAGGTCTTCCAACAAGCTGTTGGAATCGCGATGGGTAATAATTGTGCTCCTTTATAAGCCGACCTGTTTTTATATTCTTACGAAGCAGAATTTATTCAACAACTTTTACATGAAAGAATACATGAGAAGAAGAAAACACTTGATGTAGCCTTCAACTCTATATTCAGATACAGTGACGACATTTTATCAGTAACAATAGTTACTTCCATTCAAATGTCAGCTCGACATATCTCAGTGAACTTGAAATAAAAGACATCACAGAGTCTGCCACATCTGTTTCATATTTTGGTGTTTTACTGACTATAGATGATGAGGGCCAAATAACAACTAAATTGTATGACAAACGAGATGACTTCAACTTTTCCACTGTCAACTTTCCTTATTTATGTAGTAATATTCCGCAGTCACCTGTTTATGGTGTTTACATTTCCCAACTTATTCGTACTCAAAAGCGTGCTCTGAGCACGATCAAATTTTAAACAGAGGCAGCTGCTGACAGAAAAGTTGATGTTACAGGGATTTTAACAGCCGCGTTTAAAGTCAACATTTCGTAAATTCTATGGTCGTTATCGACATTGTTGAAATATAACCTATCATTGGGTCGTAATTTGGCTGACGTGTTAGGCCTTTGTTTTATACTAAATTTGACTATGCAATGTCCCTTCTACCTGATGAACACATATGGCTCATGGCGGGTTTGACCCGACAACGGGGGATGCTTACTCCACCTAGGGGTACCTATTCCCACTTTTTGAAAATCAGGTAGGAAAAGGTAAGATTTTATGTGGGAATAGGTGGATTTTTTTTTGTAAACAAATAATTAGTTGTATAAACATATAATTACCGTATAAACAGTAATTATTGAACATCTGTTGGAATAGAGGACGGGAAATTGGCTTTAATTTTTAAAATTTATATACATGTAAATCAGACTTTTACTAATATTTGAAAGAAAGATTTTTAAGTGAATTAAAACATGTTTTTCCCAATAATCCATTTATTGTAAATTCTAAAATTCAGCTATTTAAATGCATTTTTTCATGAATCTATTTATTTTATGTTTAAAAAAAAAAATCAAGATATTAAAGTATTTTTAATCACTTTTTTATTTTCTACAATATATTAAGTTGAAATAAATCATTTTTTCATAAATCTATTTATTTTTTGTCTTAAAATGTACAAAATACAGGTAAATCATTAGTCTAATTACTATAAAAACAAATTAACTAGTATCTAAACATCTATTGTTATTTGCAAGTGGGAATAGGTGGAATTGAGATTTTTAAAAAGTGGGAATAGGTAGAAGACACCCACCTAGGCACCTGATCCCATCTCCGGAATTTGAAGGGGGGTCCGTGTTTTATGCCCTGTTTACAAATTTGTATTGTTTGTACATTTTATGATATCGATCACTGTTCGTTATCTTCACCTTTTTCAAGAGGCAGAATTTATTCAAAAACTTCTACATGACAAGAAGAAAACATTTTTTGTGGTCGACAACTCGACATTTAGATATATCGACGACGTTTTATTACTTTACAATAGTTATTTTCATTCACATGTCGACTCGATATATCCCAGTGAACTCAAAATTAAAGACACTACAGAGTCTGCCACATCTGTTTCATATTTGGATGTTTAACTGACATATTTCATATCATTTGTTAGGTGATGAAATAAAGAAAGAAAATGTGAAAAATTAATTTTGAATAATGTTTCCATCATCTGGAATACTATATGTAGCTTTTTGTCGTTGAAATATAGTAGAAATACATGTACAATGTTGTCAGTTTTCTTTTCCTTAAAAAACACATTGTAAAACCAAATCCCTAAATTTAATAATTACTTATGTACCATATAGAATATACAAATATAAAATATTATGTAGATTAGATTCTTTAAGTGGAACTAACATATACATGTATACGTGTCATCATGTTTAGAAATCCATTTACTTTTATTCATCAATATTACGTTAACTAAATAAAAAAGGTTATCGAAAATCTTTCTAAAAATAAAGTGATATAAAATTAGTTGGTAATAGTAATTAACCTCGGAAAGTTCCACCCCTACTAAAGAGAGACACTGGAATATAGTAATTGTCATTCCGTTTATCGACATATCGCAATGGTAGCTATGATTTAAATATAAGTCGAGTATTTCACTTTAGGAAATGTAATAAAATGTAATAAACATAAATCAGTGTTTGTAGCTGGATATGGAATTTATTTAACTCGTGAGACAGAATTTTTTAAATATATTTTCATTCGTGCTTTGCACTCGTGAAAATATAAAAAAAAAAAATCCTGTCCCACTCGTGAAATAAATTCCACATCCAACTACAAAACATTGAATATCCTCTATATATCCTAACATATATAGAGAGAAAAAGGCAATCTAGGGCTAAGCTTCGTCTAAAAATTATTTGTCCTCAGGACATCTCGCAGAAAATATACAAATTAGATAAGGAAAAATGTAAGATGAATAAAATGTCACTGACTTGAGTAATATATTGAATACATATACCCCAATCAAATGAATGTTCAGATATAATGTGATTTATTTATTGAATAAAATTGATATTCTATCACAGTGTGAAAGGATACCAAAGTGATATTCTGTCACAGTGTGAAAGGATATCAAAGTAAGTAAAAAATAATTTCTGGCCTGTAATAAGATAGAGAAAGTAACTAAAACATCTTGAAAGAGACTAAAACTGCTAATTTCTTCCCAAATATGTTGCTAAAATCCATGTTACAATGTTTTCAATCTCACAACTGCTAAGCTATGACGTCTCAACTGCTCAATTATGATATCACAGCCTATGACACAGTGTTACGAAAAGACAGATGCAAAGGGAAAATCAAGGAAAATGTAATAAAAAGAAAATTCAGTGTTTTGTAGTTGGATGTGGAAATTATTTCACTCTTGAGACAGGATTTTTTTTTATATTTTCACTCGTGCTTCGCACTCGTGAAAATATCAAAAAATCCTGTCACACTCGTGAAATAAATTCCATATCCAACTACAAATCATTGAATATCCTCTATTTATAATAGATTTTTTTTGTTAAAAACGGTAAAATAATTGATTTATCAGAGATTTTTAAGTGAATTAAAGTACCAACTTTTTTGCTATTTATAAAACAGCTATTATAGCTGAATATGACGCATAAAACAATTAATAACTCAGCAAAAACAAAACATCGTGGTTCTATATATATTTAAAGAAAAGTTCTCTACAGAATTAAAGAAAAAAAATACACACAAAAAATGATTTTGTGTTCCTGACGGCTTATCTTTTTAGCATGTATACTAATTTTTAAAATACAGCGACATACTATTTCATTCTTTTTCTATAAATTAACATTTGTTGTTCACAATATGGGATATACTCAGCAATAATAATACATGTATAATCTAAAAATGTATTTGAAATAGGATGGCTAACGTCCTATATTTAAGCTCGTATATATATTTATATAATTTCTTCATGCTTTCAACTTTTATATATCAAACTGTATAGTATTTATGTACATAAGTGATGGTTGTAAGACTACTGAGCTATAAAACCTGTGTAGTTTGTATTCGATTTGTTTAATGATATGAATTAGGTTCTTCAAGTCTTTTCTACCTTTTTACATTATTAAAAATGTAGCATGAATATATATAAACCTTCAAATGGCCATAGAAAGTCATTTACTTATCAAAGACCGTGTGTCTCTGTTTTTAAACCTAGCTTACTGCACAGAAATTATATTATTTAATCAAACTTTTACCAATCTTACTATCCCTTGGGTTCACTTTTATTTAATCGCATAATTAAAAGATAAAAACTGTTTACTAATGTGATGAAATATATTTAAATGAAGATGCTTAAATATGAACAAAAACATTCAAGTTTACCTCAGCAATCAAAACAACAGTCATTTGCTTGCCTCTAATCCTCATTAGTATTGTAAACAACAGCTACATAGTGATCAGTATTTATACACAAAGGTGTGGATCGTCCAGTCGTCCTGATCAGCGCTTCCGTATCAAGTTTACATCCGTTTATTACTGAGTGTTCTTATATAAGACAAAGATTTTTTTAGATTGATGATTGTATCTAAAAAAAAAAAAAAATTCATGAACATAATCCCTAAGTTGTTAGTTGGTTGGTTGTTTGCTCTATTTTTGACTCATGGTCGGACGCCACCAATGGCCGATAGAGAGCTGCAAGATCTGTGCTCGGCCTGGCCATTGAGCAGTGAAGAATCTTTTCATGCCAGCACTTACTGTGACATGGGACTTCGGTTTATACGGTCTCATTGCGTCTGTACGTCCTGCAGAGGGTTTCGTGCCCGCAACGTAAGGATTAACTCCTTACTCCTCGGCTCTACACAACTGCGCCACGCAGGCGACCTCATTACTTTTGAGATGTACGTCAAGATATACATAACACACATTCAATATTAGCAATCTACATACTTTAAAACAGACTTCTTCGATCCGTGTTTTATATGCTTCTTATGCAGAGTGTAAACGGCGCGGATCTAAGAAGTCTGATTTGAATTAGATTGTCAATATTAGTAAACAAAACTTTCACGAATTTTTATTATCGAATAACTTGGAATGATCACATGTGACATATGAAAACATTTTTGTATATGGCAAAGAGAAAAATAAGTTGTGTAATTACATAATTGTGATATATGCAAAGTTATGTAGCACATCATTTTAACTACACTCATATATAGTGCTCTCACATCTCTTTCTTCCCAAGCAGGTAAAACATATATATACACTTGTATAGCTATGACCGATTACGTACATCATAGCTAAAAAGGGGAGGTTTCAACAATTAAGACCATTGCAAGTCCCTTCTTAACAAAAAAAAAAATCTGCTAAGTTTCAGTTTTAAAATGTGAAACAGTTGAAGTTTTTTTATACCCATTTTTGTGAAATTCTTTGTTATTGTTCCAAAGAACGTTGGAAGTATTGTACCATTGTGTGCTTTAAATTTGAGCCCATGTGCATTTAACCTAAAGGTATACTACATATTGCATGGCGTACCATACTCATATTTCCAACATTCATTATATAATGCAAAGAATGAAAAGAAATTTTACTTCAGTATGATTTTGATATTCAATGCTATGTGCACTTAAATGTTATGAAAATAAAACTGCTGTAATTTTTGTAATTTTTATTCACGTGTTTATCGTTCCCTTTATGAAAACTATTTAGTTCAGGTTAATTCTTGAGAACTTTATAATGAAAAAAGATAAGAATTCACAACGAAATGTCATTATTTCACAGATCGAATAAAAATTCTCAATTTTTCAAAGTCAAATACTTTAATATGTTATGTTTAATACTTCCCTGGCCCAAGCTTATAAGAAAGTATAATGGAATACATATTCAAAGTTACTTTTGGTTTAGTCATCAATGTCAATTTTTATTTTTCCAATTTAATGGTGTTTTGTGAGTAAATGCTTAAAACTTTTTTTAAAGTTAACCATACGAAACAAAAAAGTATTACTGTATGTGTATAGCGGGTATTTTCTGCGGTTGTCCATTTTCTATTGATAGGACATATCCGCAAAAATACAATCGCAAATTATTCTTGAAATATCAATTCTGATAGTCTATGAGAGCATCATCTTTATTCCCAAAAATGAGATGTGTGGAATATGTGTCAGTCAGTCTGATATAATGTTATTTCATAAGTGCTTACTATATTTTATAAAATATCTACAAGGGAACAAAATTATGTCATTGAAAAATCATGGCCAGGATTCTGTCAAATCCTTTGTATCTTATAGTCGTAAGTAAACCTTTGTGGTAATATACAACAGTAAAAATTAATTTATTACCTTTCAGGAATCAAATCGCAAAATTTTCAAATTTTCCAGAAAATACACGTTATATGGCGTATCATAAAATTAACCATTTATTAATAACACACTAATTGTGTTTAATCATGACAATTAATTAAATGTTTTCTCCATATGATACGATATGGTTTTTATATCTTAATGCGTATACTAACTGTATATACAAAGGAAACACCTAAAAAAAGTTTTTGTAAACAAAGTATCAACAAAAATCTAATTTTTAAATATGCCTTTAACATTAATATTACATATTGTGATAAACATCGAAGCACATTTATCGAGACCCCCTAACTGTACTTTTGCAATTCCGACGACTACCTTTTAAAGGTTTGTTTTACAACTTCATTTATACTGAAGAATATAGAAATCATTTTAGATTAATAAGATTGATTCAAGTTTTAGCCTGGGCAAAAACACAACTTTGTCGAAATCTCTACTTTAGGATCCAACACTCTACCAACTGAACTAAAGGAAAAACAAGTAAGATGGTTCTAAAAGAGTCGAGGTTGTAATATATACATCCCATAGAATTTATAAGGTTTGTTACTTTTAAAGATTGTTTTTCTCTTTTAGAATGAAATTTGGTGATAACGAACAGTATTCAAGCTCAAAGTCCATTAAAACAATACAAACTGGGAGCAGAGCAAACACGGACCTCCAAAAACAGAGGTTGGATCAGGTGCCATGGAGGAGTGAGCATCCCCTGCCGACCGGTCACACCCGCCGTGTGCTCCTTGTCATGATCGGTAAATAACGGAAAAATCCGTCAACAATTCAGTGTGTAAATAATGGCCTAACAATAAGCATGAAAAACGTCACTCAGCATATGACTTAATGATATATTGTATACGCTGACAAGGTCATTGTATCGACCATAAAACTTAAGAAATGATGACTTTAAACGAGACTGCTAATATTCTTGTTTCATCAACTTGTTTGTCAATAACTTACCCGTTTTAGAAATTGTTCATACGTAGAGCTTGCTCTTGCGTCTCGAATCAACTGAGAGATAAACACCCCATATGCAGGTGATAAGGGTATATTGTTGCATAAGTAAGGGAAGTTGACGATTGAAAAGTTAAACTCATCACGTTTATCATAAAGCTTTGTTGTTAGATTACCATTAACGTCTTTTTCTAGTAAAATATCCAGATATGAAACAGATGTGTCAGACTCTGTGGTATTTTTTATTTCAAGCTCACTGGGATATATCGTGTCGACATATATGATTGGAAATAACTATTGTTAATTGATACCACGTCGTCGATATATCTAAATGTCGAGTTGAAGGCCACAGCAAGAGATTTCTTTTTCTCATGTATAAGATTTTGAATAAATTCTGCTTCATATGAATACAAAAATAGGTCTGCTGACAATGGGGCGCAATTGGTACCCATGGAAATTCCAACAGATTGCTGGAAGACCTGGTCTCCAAAAACCACATAGATATTGTCAATCAGGAACTCAAGCATCTTTTTAATACCAACTTCAGAGTACTTGTGTGTACAATCAGAATGTTTTTTAACAAAATAATTTTGCAAATGACCATTGACAAGGTAAGTAAGTTTACGATTTCAAATCTCGTGCAATCACACACAAAAGAAGATTATTTATCAAATATTTTGATACAGTAGAAATCTTGATTAAATTTCTGGTATGCTCAGCAACTTGTTTTCCCCATTAGAACAACAGATCTCCAACCATGGATGTTTCTATCCAAGAGAAAAATTTACAGTTTTAATGTTGTTTTCCTTTTCTCTACCTGTCATAGTTCATCTGTGACCAATGTTCAAGATGCCACTCCTTCAACAGTGTGATCCAATATGAAAAGTTCGTAGACTTTTCGTCAATTTAATTCATAATAGCACAAGTTACACCAGCGTACATCGTGAATAACCTCGACTGACCAGCTGCATGCAATGCAATCACTGTGTCAACTCACCGCCAGACTTATTTCTGTAAACCAGGAAGTGTTATTGTATGTTCACGCAATGCTTTTGGTTTTCACGTGAAGTTATAGTTCAGGATAACAAGTGTTTTTTTTTTTTTTTTTTTTTTTTTTTTTTTTTTTTTTTTTTTTTTTTGTAAACTGGCAAGAATCAAATCCTGATTAGTGGTTATAGCAGGTGTCCTAAATTCAACCAAAAATCCAAAAAAATTCTTCTCCCATTCAGCAATACCATTCAAACAACTATCGTCGTCAGGTAGGCAAAAAAGCTTGATATTATAAATAAATAAATATCGTAGTGAAACATTATTAAATGATCAACGGGTTTTTGTATCCATTATTTTTCCAAATAGGTTGGTTGATCATTTTATAATATTTCACTACGAAATTTATTTATTTATAATATTAAGCTTTTTTGCCTACCTGTTATGACGATGATAGTTTGTTTGAATGGTATTTTTGAATTCGAGAAGAATTTTCTGAATTTTTTGGTTGAATTTAGGAAAGTTGCTATAATCCCAAAATTTGATACATGGACTGATATTAATATCGTTTTCAATTTATTTGATTATAAATGATTCAATTACCAAATTCCTAAAATATTAATTAATTAAATTCAACTGAATTTTCTATGATGTTCAAAATATTCTTACATTTTTCGTTTGCCTCACAAATCTTAAAATTTTAATCACTTTAATATATGTTTAGCATTTGCACGACGGGAAATCTTGAATTAAAAAAAAATGATTTCATTAACTTATTTATTTTACTCATAGATAAAGTATCCATTATCTTGATTTTTTTAAAGAAAAAATTCAATTGTTTGTAGGAAGAGGTCTTATACCTGAGGATAAACATACTGTCAAAACGTATTTCAGCATATCTTGAATATGCAGTATAAAGTCATAAAGAGTTTGGTATGTCTGTGTTTTGGTGAGAATATACGGAACAACACAAAAATTATTTGCAGAGGAAGCTGCTTTTCCAAAGTTTAATTTATTCAGACGTGAAATTCCTTGTTTCCGACATCTTCCTTATATGGAATTGGTGGAAGCACCATTCTAAAAATAGAGAAAAACATAAGTTTTGGTTCTAGGGGAAGATATCCCTTTCTCCAAAACAAATTGATTGCATCTTTGTCAAATATTTTGTTACTCAATTTTATTTTTTCTGCTCAGTTGATGTTATCATTTTTATGGGTCAATCATATACAATAAGAAAAAAATCCATTAAAAATATTCTGACATTTTAAAAAAAAAATTCAGCACCCTTCGAGTGCCTCTTCTGACGTCACAGATCTTCTCTTCTAAATATAGAACGCGCTTTCGCTTGTTGTCGGTGTGTCCGCCATTTTGAAATACGAGATTTGCCGATCATAATTTATGAAGAAAAAGTGAAAAAAATGTGTATTTAAAATAAAAAGAATTACCCATCATGTAACTCTAGTATATGAAAGTTGATGTTGTGATTTTAATTACAATGAATTGTTTGTATCTCTCTGAAAATTCAAATGTTGTAAATGCGCGCCATTCCGCGTTGCCTTGATCATCGAGGAGGTCAAAATTCTAGTGTACACATTTGAATGTTGAAATTTATAGGTTTTGGAGCCCAAATGTCTACAAATTTAATTCATAATCCAGAAGAAGTTAACTGAAAGGTAAGTGATTAATTATTTAGTCCTTTTCCTCTCTCCTAGAGAAGAAATTTGAATTTGTTTTCAGTGTCATTCATTCGGGTTCCCACATGTGCTCGTCCCCAGCTGTCAAAATTCGACTCCTCAATATTTTTATGATTTCCTATTAAAACTGTGTTCTCGGTTTTTAAAGAAATTTTATTTTTGTTGGTTAATATGATAGATTTAATTGAAGATTAAAGAGGGTTATATGTAAGAAATTTGTACAGGTAAGATTCAAACGCCCCTGACTTGGTCCAGACATGTTTTGGAGCTTTCCTGGACACATGTACAGAACATGGACATGGAGGTTCTCCCTTGATTTTGAGATGTATTTCTGGGGAGATAGTGCTTCTTAAATTATACAAACTGTGTTAGATTTTTTTTTAATTAATAATATTATAATAATGGAGACACAAAATGTATCACTATCTGTTTACGGTTGGCCATTGCCAAGGACAGTAACTCTGTAAACACTACAGTATTGGATAATATGTCAGATGTATTATTTGTTTATTTGCATTGATATCCATTTTATAAAACACATCAACTCGTTAATTTTCATTATTAATTTAAAATACCCTCTTTCCACATTATATTCATTTAAATACGAAGTATAGACATACGGTTAAAGTATGGTTCATTTAAGAAAGATTTGTAGATTTTTCTGAAAGCAGTTTTCTGTCTATGTTTAAATGATATTTCTTTTTCTCTTTACTGGATCTTCATTCCTTCACCTCAATTTGCTTGAAAAATAACTTTCCACATCAGTTTTTTTTTTTTTTTTTTTTTTTTTTTTGAAACTGAAATTAAAATCAGGAATCGTCTTGTTTTCTATACAGGTTTTCTAATCTTGTAATTATCAAATCTTGGTACATCAAAATCTGTATACAAGAAGTAACAATTCCGATGAAGAAATGTTGAATTGTAGTTTGTAATTTTATGTAAGTTGGAAATTGCAATTTTATGTAAATTGGAAATCTTCAGTGATCTGTTTTGAAGCTAGCATGCAATGAAATTCAAACTATTGAGTGGAAAAATTGTTGAGTTCTAAAATGTAGAACTTGATGTTTGCTTGTTATTGATATTTACAAAGATTTTGGACATTTTTATTTGTGTTTAAATTCAAGGTTTCAAAGTCATGTTTATAAATTTATAAGAAAATTTAGCTTTATTACAAAGATCGGTAGAATTTAGCTTTAAGTAGAGATTATTTTGAATTCAGTGATTGAAATTTTCTTACGTTGTACCACCTTTTAAGGTTTGGGTTGATTTTGGTAAATCATGGAATCTGTTCTCTGGTTTATGTCTACAGTCAGAATGTTGACAACTGTGTCCCTCTCTCTGTGGTTCACAAATTGCAAGGATGTAAAAGTGGATCAAGGGGAACTAATTATGAATGTAGTACTAAAACATTTTTTTTTTTTTTTTTTTTTAAAAAGGTATTTGATTTGATTTAGTAGTTTTAGTAATTTTCTGAAATGGCAGTATTTGAGTTAGCTGCAGGTGTATAGCTCGCTTGTCTGAAAAAATTGGGATGGGTGACCACAGAGCTACAGTGCCACCCATTGAAAAAAGTGTGTATTTATACAAAAAAAGAGTGCTGTTTCTTGATTTATTTCACAGTAACTACATTAAAATATTACTAACCGTGTGTTTCTTGTATATTCTTTTACTACTTCCACAACAGAACTGTATGTACAAGTCATGTATGAAGCACATTAAACCGAATTGTTTTGACATCCAAGATGGCAGTTAAAATAGGCAAAATTTTTGATGGTCACAACTTGAGGAGGGTTTTTTTACAATGGTTTTGGGAAATGTTTTATTGTGGAAGTAGTGAAAAATATGTAAGGAACAAACGGTTTGTAATATTTTGAGATGGTAACTTAAATATACAGAGAACTAAATCGAGAAACAGTGCATTTTTTGTGCACAATAAATCTATATACACTTTTTTCAATGGGTGGCACTATAGCTCTCTGGTCGTCCATCCCAATTTTTTTCAGACCAGTGAGCTACAGACCAACAGCTATATTTGAGTAAGCTATGTACATGGTAATATTCCCTATTCTGTCATCAAAATGAGATTTAGTTCGTAATTTTAATCAAAACATAATATTGCTAAATTTGAAAATATTTTAATTAAAATTGAACATACGGCAAATATTTCATTTTATTTCTCTCACTTTTGAAGAAGGATCCACCAGTAATGTATGAAAATTAATCTTAACACAGCAAGAGAGTAAAAGTAAAATTTTATGAACTAAGTGTTCATGTATTACAAATACAATTCAAGTTCCTGATAAAGTTACGATGCTCATTGCATATCAATTATAGTATTTTTTCATTCTATAAAATATATTGTTAAAAAAAGTCATATTTTCTTTATGATACACCTCTGTCATCTTTTAAATGTACTATTTAGATCTGTTAATAATCTATGTTTAATTGAAATAATTCAAAAGGAAATTAAGAAAAATAGAGAAAAAATCTTGTTTATGATTAAATATTGCAGAAAACTACTATAGAATCAAATTTTGGAAAAACTGCATCTCACTGAGGAGGAAGTGTACTGCGAAAATGATTGTAGCATTTGTACTTGTTAGAACCTGTGAAAATATGAAAGCGCACTTTGAACCTAGTCCTCTGCCATTCAATCCAATTTTTATGAATGAGCTCTGTAACAGAAAAAAGGGATTACAATTTGATAGATAAGGCAGCTGTGGCTTGATCTTAGAATTCCTGGGATTCTTCTGTTACAGAATATAGACTATGTATATTTCTTAAACAGCTGATCAGAATCACATTTTCTCCCCAGTGTGTTATGTAAGAGGCCGGAGGAGGGTACAAGCAGCTATCCAGCCAAATCCAGACAATTAGTAACAAGGGCTTGATGATGTTCACACTTTTGTGATCACTTCCTTGTTGTAAATCATTAATCCAATTTATTTTTCCAAAACTTTCATAAATATACAGAATTTTTACAATGAAAGTGTTTTAGTGACAGTTGTTCCCTGGGATGGCCCCATTTGTATTATGTAGGTAGACTTCATTACATATTGACCAGACAGAGAAGTGTGCCATACTGTGGATGTAAACTGTGTTTGGATTGGTTTAAATCCTTCATTGCCCTGAAGCAGAGATGAATTGTCAGCCAATTATGGAGTATTTGTCATTGGATGTTGGGAGTAAGAGATGTGCCAGACTGCATAATACATCCCGTATCCTTAATCTTGTTGGAGGGTGAGGACAGAGTTTTCGTGCCTGATTCCAGTTTAAAGGGAGCTCTTTATCATAACCGAGTGTGTGGGAAATGACACCTGTAAACTTAAAAGCGTGAACACACAAGTAGTAAAGAGCTACCATCAGACAGGAAGCATGAATTAAGGTTACCTTAGTTCACGTGGTGACTGCTGCTACTGCTGCAGTGATAAATGACAGACTTCAGTATTTATAGAAGTGATTAGGTCATCCACTGAAGCTTCTGCTTTGACACAGTTCTAATACAGTTTGGACTTGACGGAGAGATTTTTGTTATTGTACACAGTGTCACAAACACAACAGCATGGGTCTCTCGGAGGACGGCAACCTGTCGCCAGCATCAGCTGGGGACTATGATTCAGGCTTTCCAGCACCTAATTGTGACTCTTTTTAGCTTTACCAGCCAACTATTGTAAGATTATCAGACTCTCATTCTGTCATGATGGTGATACACAGACATACTAGATATGTTGTGCAATACATTCTATAACCAGCAAACTTTTCATTTTTATGAAAATTCAAATTTTATGAAATTTCAATTGATTGAAATCTGAAAAGTGTTCACAATATATCGTGTTTATTGTGATTATGTCACTGGATTCTCTTAACTGCATCTTTTCTTTGATGCAAGGACTTTTATGTGCAAAGGGAATGATGAACAAAAATTAAGGTGGATGGTCCTGAAAAGAGTGGAAATTACCATGGATACGGGTGCGGTGGATGATCGTTTAGTTTTGACAAGGAGTCATTGGTTAAAGCAGGAACAAGAATATTACACCCAGGCCATACGACTAAAACGTTAGTATTCACTGTACAGGTTACATGATACGTCTTAGTTTTAAAAATGTACAAGTTATCCAACCACCTCTGTGACTTCATCATGTCCTTATATGACCCTTCCAGCAGACCCAAGACCTAGGATGATTTAATGTTAGGCAGCAGGGCTATTGATGCTGGGGGCTGTAGGAAATTTTGTAAGCCTGCATGGACAACCTATTACAAAAAAAAGCAAAAACAAACAAACAAAATTAAGAATTTTCTGTGAAGAACTGAGACTATAAAGGCAGGTTTTTCTAGAAATTGGTCTCACCTCTTTAGTAAGACAACTCTGATCCCCGGAAATAAGGTAAATAAGAACCTATAAAGAGGATTTCATAATATTGTAATGTGGACATATCATTTATAACAAAGGAAGTTAGGTCATTAACAATTTAACATGATGTAAGCACATTTTTCTAATGGTTTAACAAGTCATACATGTGTACTGATGAGGCAACTAGTCCTCTCATGATCAATTACTTTTGGCCCAGAGCACATGTAGACATGAGAGAGATCTCTAGACTGAGCTATGATATTGACAAAACTGATGGGTTTCCATGGTTATATGAACCTTGTGTTCCTCTGACACAACATGTTGTATTGATCTGCAGATTCCTGCAGGTCTTGGGCTGGAGAAGAGACCGATCATAGAACTTGACTTTTATGTGTGATGATTAGGCTCACTAATTCATTGCTGGGTAGAACTGGGTAACTCGGTGGGGGCATGTGGTACAGAGGCTGATTAAACAGCCTACATATTAATTAATCAAATTAACACTGTCCAGTAATACATAGGATTGTGAAAAATTCCCTTTGTTTTGAATTATTGGCCTCATTTCTGACCTAATTTTGTACCTACTAAACTTTACAAGTGTGTGTGTGTTTGTATGTGCTAGAGAAGACAGGGTGGGTGTTAATGTATAAAACAAGTGAACCTAAGTTTTCCATTTAATACTTCTCATTTTCCTTCAGATCTGTGATTATGAAATTGAGAATTTGATGTGTATAAAAATTAATTGAAACTTAAATAATTTGATCAAAGTTGTACCTCATTGCCAATTTCAAACAAGTATTCATTAAATACCTTTGATGAAATTTGATTGATTACCGGTAAGCCGATTTAGGATGACAGATAATGATTCTAAGATTGCATAAATTCCCTCATTCAGTTAAGTTTGAAATGTAGATACTAATTCTTGTTACATATGAAAATGAATGTACACTATAAGTTAAAATTCTTATGAATCGTGTATATTGGTTTAAAGTCATTGAAGAATAACATGATATACATGTATCAGAATTTAAGTTCTTTTTGAGCAAGGGTTTGAGACTTGAGTGTCTCAAACTGTGTTCTTTATCACATTTTTAATTTCAACTGTAGGCTACTGTATTGCTTTTTGGGGGTGATAATTTCAAATGATATTTTGTTTTTTGAATGAGATGTTGAAAAAAGAATTAGAAATTTGACATGGCCTGTTACTGGGAATATATGTCAACTTGACAAAAAATGAATGCATTGAAAGGGAGTATATTTACTTGAGTAGGTAATCGGAGATGTACAGGTATCTTCATATATCACTGCAGTGTCAGGGCCCATTGACAAAAGTTTTAAAGTTTATCAAGTTCTGTTGCGTCTGGTTACCCACAAGTGAATCTACATTCATGATAGGATGTGATAAGGACTGAATGACAAGTCTACATGAAATGGTACCTCTAGGTACACAGTAATCTCAGTATAATGTGGTAGAACTAGAACATGTTCTTTATTATAAGATTTTCATGAGTTGGTTCAACTAAAGGTTTTGAAGTACATTTGTACTTCTGTTTGCCAGGGTTTAAATTTTGAAGCATTGTTTTCTTTAAATATACAAGGTAATTATGTTGATGGTATAAATGCTCAGAAAGGGTCCCTATCATGGCCATTGACGAGTTGTGGGTAACAAATTTGTCCTTTTGTCCTAAGGTTATTTGTTGGTCATGACATGTATAAAAATGACCACAGGTCTATACCGGGACTCGACCAGGTTGTATAAATACACATTTACTGAGTAATTATTGGTGTAGACCTTTCTGCTCAGGTGTTTTGTCGGACAGCATAACTACGCTTCGCTCAAGCGAGAAACTTCCATCCAGTCATTGTTCCTACTTATCATATAGGTATGCCAGGATTGTTTTCTGAAAACCAAATGAATGCAAGGAATTCAGACATCTTATACAGGAAGTTTTTTCCTCTTCTTTGTCACTAGCTGCAATGGTTTTAAATATAGTTCATCCAAGGAAGTAGTGTCCTTGATCATAGAATTTTGAAATCAAGTTTATACCTATTTGTTTCTGTGAAGTCTATTACTGTCTGATCATCAGGTTTGTCTTACCTGTGAAATAGCAAGTCAAAACTTGCACTGCTCTGTAGCCTTTTATCATAGACAAGACGTAGATCTGAATAAACAAAACAGGCCATTTCTGTTGTGTAATCAGCTATTTAAGAGCTTACAAGTAAATACATATCTTAGTGTATTTACCTGCGTCTCATTAGGAGATCACCTGTCGGTGGCCTCTTTTTGCAGTGCATAATCACCTTCAACCCTGAATGACCTGAAATAACTCTGATCACATGACATACTAGCTAGGAACTCTATCTGGCTATTAATAGCAACAATGCCTGGCAACAACTGGGTCAGTGAACATAACCCATCATCTGATTGGCTGAAGATTTATGAATACTTCTCTAGTCATGTGATGAAAACAAAAGTCAGCTGATGTACATAGCATGCTTGTTAGAGCAGAGTAGTGGAGAAATATCAATAATATTGTGAGCATTTTATGTTGTTGGCAGGATTGTCTTCATCAATGATGTTTCTTACCTGTCAATATAACGAAACAGGCTCTCAGATACTTCACACACTGAATGCTAAACTTAGATACCGCCCCCTCATTTTTGTTGCTGAGGCTGTTAGGGATGGGTGCCAGAGCTATTACAGGAAATCTGCATTAAACCACTTCAAATTGTAGGCTCATTAAATCAGGCTCAAAATAACTCCTCATAGTGTACAGGTCTCGAAAAACATAAGTAGATTCATGAATGAAAAAAAATTCTAGTTTGTAAACTCTATACTTTTACCTGGTATGTTCATCTTATTGTAAATCTAAATCATCATTTAAACTTAACCCCAAAAAAAAAAAAATTACAAGAAAGAAGGAAGCAGGCAGAAAACCCACATGAAGATCTTAAGATGAGGAAGACTTGCATTGTTGTGATGTAATTAAAGGAAGATTAAATAAGAGGGAAAAAACAAACAAAATGTCATTCAGATTTTTAAGAAGGAAAAGAGAGAAATCAAAACATCCTATACAGAAAAGATGGGGAGATGTAGGGCCTCATAAGATTAAAGAGAAATTCCTAAATTTCTCTGTCATCCCACAGGTAGAGAGGGGATTGGATTATCTAGATAGACTTGACATAGGTATATAATTAATGCAAATATTATTCAGCTATTCAGATGTGTTAGTTCAAGGTTCAGCTTGGTTGGTGTTTAGGTCTCAATGCAACAGATGTACAGTTTGAGCATCCTCTATGGGACAGGATTTGTTGATATAGTTTTCTGTGTGTAGACACTCTATGACTTGGACAGTAGAATTTGTAGGTGAGTCTTTTAATTGTTACCTGTCATTTATTTTCTGAGCATGCAGTTCAGGTGAAACACAGCAGGTGCTTTATACCTGCCCATTATTTTGATACAGGTGGATGGCAGTGAGTCTAGACCACAAGCCGACTTAAATCGGCTTTGATGGGAAATGTTTTCATATTTTGGCCTTTTTTTGTGGTAGCTGATTCATTTATTTGTTTGTGTTCATCCTTGTGAAATTCTTACAACATTGAGACATTTCCTGTCAGCTAGATAACAGAGAGATGACACATTTTTTGGTTGTTTGGTACTTTGTGTTCAACAAGCCAGCTCATCCATGGTTTTGACACACAAAAAAAATGAGTGTCAGGAGCCAGTGATTCAGAATCTGTGCCCTAAAAATAGCTTCAGAAAGCAACTCAATGCAGTTTTCATCTAGCAGATTTTGTTTCTCTAATTATAGATTTTTTTTTATATTTTAAAAAGTTACAATTTCCTTTGAAACCCTAACTATTCTGGGAAAAAATTGATTCTCATGATTTTTCTATTTTAAGATGAGTAAATAAACAGAGAGCCCTGGTAGTGTCTCTAATAACAGGCCAACTCCGGGCCTTCTAATTAAGTCCAGGTACTCTATTGATACATAATTAATAAGCTATGCTGTTCAGCCATGGGGCTGTAGATTCTTTATTGATCTGATGTTGAGTGTTCTACAAACCCACACTTTTTTCCCAGCATTTAGGGGCAGCAGTATTTCCCACCATGCTTTGCTGTTTTGTTTTTTCTTGCCACTTCCTGTATGTCAGTATTGATTAACCTCAAAATTAAAAATCCCTGTCGGAAAAGCTTTTAAAGAGCATCATTAAAAATGCTTTTAATTGATTATTCTGAGTCAATATACCTTTAACCATGATTGTTGTTCAAATTTTCACATGGCATTGCTACTTGAAATTGTGGGAAAACTGTTCAACATGTTTTAGCATGCTTGTTTTTAGAAACAAGTCATTGTGGGTATTTAATATAGGTTTACAAATTTGGGCATGAATATACATTTATAAATATGGTGGAATTTCACTGCAAATTCAAAGTAAGTGAAAATTGACAGTATTAATAAAATTTGCTACTCTTAATGATTGACAAAGTCCATGGAATGTGAAAACCTGTATTACATACACGGAATGGGATTAGAGAGGGGAACTAGATTATTGTTTTGGAGCCAAGTTGAATGAGACTTGTATTGAATGACGCATAAACAAAACAAAAAAATAAGTCTGGACTGATACATGATGAAATCTGTGTTTTAGAGGTTGTCTACACATTCCTATCTTGATGGATAGTCTAGTTGGACAGGAGAATTTGACAGGGCTTGAGTAATGATGATAATTGAGGTGACTCAGTAAGTGAAAACAATACTGGTGGGTCATTTCTCTGATTGGTTCCCTGGGGAGGTGGTTTATATTGTGTCCAGCTGATTCATTTGTCTGAGTTGTCTATACTGATCATAGGTAAATGAACTAAAGGCTTCCAGGCCAGCTATCACACAATTCTGTTGGTTCTGTTTACCTGTTGAAATACATATGTATTACATGCACTGTTATTTAAATTGCTAGTAGAATAGTTTCAAAAAGAGTAAATTCATATATATACATGTATTATATAATGAGGAAAATGAATACGATTGATTCTGCCAGTCACAGGTCAGTGTGTCAGCAGGTTACAAGTACCTCTACTTCCTCAATACTGCAAAGTGATGATGAAATACAATGAATTCCCTCTCAGTGCTGTATTAAACATCACTTGTCATTTATAAAACACTAGCTGATCCACACAAGTAAGTAAGGTCTATTGTTTCACTCATCAGGCACATGTAGGGATCTGTACAATACCAGCTGCTGGTCAGACGGTCACAGCAGGGGGGACAACCTCATCAGATTGTCCTGCCAAATGACCAGTGGGGTCTACTACAGATCACTGCCTCATTAGAGCTGTATTGTACACTGTCCTCTTTCACCAGGTGACCAATCTGTGTCTTACTACAGAACACTGCCTCATTAGAGCTGTACTGTACACTGTCCTCTTTTACCAGGTGACCAATCTGTGTCCTCCTCAGGTCTCCTGTACTAACTTTATTGATACACTGTATCCATTGACCTACAGGGAGGATTCCAGCATGTTTCTATTATTTGACCATAACATTTAACCCCTTATAAGTAATGTGCAGATTAAATAATTATTTCTTTGACAATGTAATTCTGATTTGAAGATAATTTAAATTGAATAAGGAAGTGTTAAGTTATGAAGAGGAGTAGACATAGTAATTATAGGTCTGATCAATAAGTGTATAGTGATCAATCCGTAAGAAGCTTAAGATATCAGTGTTCAACATCTATACTTAGCAGAGCCTTTGCTAATTTTATCCTGTACTGTGTAGAGTATGGAGAAAGGTGGTTTTCATCATCACCTTCTGTTGTTTTTGAATGATTTAGGCAAGAATCAGCAGCGTTCATTAGAATTTCTCAACCAAGAATTAGTATCTGTAGTGTTAATGAATATTTCTCAGGTTTGCTTTACTCATTAAAGATCATTAAATTTAAACACAATGTAAGTTGTTGTTATTTGGTTATGTTGCCAGCTTCATTCAATCTGGACTCTGTTTTGTAGGTCAGCTGTCGAAGGCTCGCCATGCTGGAGAGGCGGGGCTGCTTTACCATAGGATAGCTGGCACTGACCAGTTAGACATCATGGCTGACCTTCAACAACAGGAGGTGGTGGCCATGCAGAACCGCATTCCCGTCTCCTTCCGTGAACCCAGCACGGCACCACTCCGTAAACTCAGCGTCGATCTCATCAAGACATACAAACATATAAATGAGGTAGGTGTCTTTATATGAAACACTATATATGTACAGGCGTAATGTGTTGAACTTATTTAATGAGAGTTGCACTGAGTTTTCCTCTCAAAATTTTGGGGGTGGGAAATTAGACTTAAAAGAAGTTGGGAATTGTTCATGTCAGTTTTGGGTGACATTTGGGTGCCTATTGCCTAACCGGTCTGTTTGAATGACATCTGTTATTTGATAACAGTAATTGTATGATCTACAGGCTATAGCCTTTAACTATACCTACTGGAGTATGCTGTGTTCTAGAGGACCATGCTTACAAAATATAAAACCCTAATAAAAAATGGTAAAGGACAGTTTGAGTATTCTGCATTACTCACTGGACATATATTTGTATAATAGATCAAACCAAAGTAAGTTTTATTGCTGTCTTTGTTCAAATGCATACATCAATGTCAGAGGTTAAAATACCACTGCAATATTGTCAGAATGCATATATGCTGTAGGGTATCCTTACATGACCCCAATATTATTATCATTAACAGGTCATTAACATTAGTAAACGCAACTTTAAAATTGGGTAAAATGTGGTTATGATATTTGGGACAGTAAATCATGTCTGAGTTCTGTTTGATATTGGGAGGTCTTCGTGATGACCCTATATTACATAAGCAAGATAAATGTTTGTGGTTTGTCATTAGTGATTCTTACATTTCATAGATTACAAGTTCTAAAGATTAGGAGGGTGTTAGAATTAAGTATGTATACCAACAGAAAGTGAAAACATAGCCACACTATGCCGACTACACCCCTCTCCTGGCCGTTTGATGTATGTAACATCTATCATGCAGCTTTGAACTTCAAGGTGTATCCCCTTTACTTTGTGTATCTTAGACCACCAGCCATTGGCTGGCCAGCCAACTGAGTAGTGAAACAAATTAGCCAGCAGTTGGAGATTTGTGACTGCTCCCTGCTTTGATGAGACTGTGAGGGGGAGAAGTCTTTTGTTGTTGTTTTTGTCACACCTGTATTCTGACACCTGTTGGATGACCTATGACCTTCAGGCCCAGCAGTTTGACTTTCTGCTGAGCTGACAAATTTTTGTTCATTGATGGTTCAATAATTTTCTTATTTTGAGCCATTTTGTGATTCAGCATGGCTTGAACAGTTTGTTAGAAGTTTGAGTATGGGTTGACTAGAGTGATACAGAGACCATTGTTTGCATAACTAAAGATGTACAAAGACTATCTGATAGTGTCACAGAGATAAAAGAGAACATTTACTTGTACTTGCTACAGAAAGAGTGTTTTGTTATGCCATTGTCTGTGATTCAGTTGGACTTTAATGTGCCACAGGAAGAGGTAAATAGTTTGTAGATTGGCAATACATAATGGACTTGAGATTGCCAGTCTTACTGTGTGAGATTGCCAGTCTTACTGCGTGAGATTGCCAGTCTTATATAAACAGTGGGTCATTTCAGCAATCATTTTAACTATAGTATGATAATGTGTATGTAATACAAGTAAGAATGAAAGCAGTGAAGTTTCCTAAACTATTTATATTTATAATTTCAAAGATCATACTTTATTGTTGTTTGTAACTGTTGTTTTTTTTTTTTTTTTGTTTTTTTTGTTTTTTGTAGGTGTACTTGTTAGGTCTTTACTCTTCCTTGTCACCGGTTTTTGCATTATTAATTGTCATTGTATTTTATACTATTTTAGGTGTACTATGCAAAAAAGAAGAGGAAAGTGGCACAGGGACAAGGAGACGAGAGTAGTCATAAAAAGGGCAAGGTCAATGTTTACAACGATGGTTATGATGACCCCAACCACGATTACATTGTCAATCCCGGCGAAAAGTGGCTGGAACGTTACGAAATAGATTCCCTCATTGGCAAAGGTTCATTTGGTCAGGTAAATATCCACTGCGTATCATTTTGTAGCAAGTCCTAGACATTGAAAAGTCAGAAATATTGGACAATCAATCTACGATTATAAAATATATTTTTAAAAAAACTGAACTCGGATTTCTTTAATGAAAATATAGGTATTTGTACAGAAGTATTTAAGTGTCCTTACAAGTTTAGTTAGTTTACTACAGAATGTTCTAATTTGCTGAATGAATACAAATGAATTCCAGTCTGAGTAAGTCGGCAGTCGAGCTGTCTGTGCCTAGGAATAGTTCTCCCTCCTGTACTCCTATAGAACATCAGGGCTCATCTTGCTAATATTTTTGAAATCCTGTTTCACATTCCAAATGATAAGGAAACAGTTCTGGTTTGACATCTCTGTCTGCATTATAATTTGCAGCAGAAGTAATATTTTTTTTTAGAGGAAAGTGTTTTATTCAATATCTGATGCAGTAAAACGGCTTGAATACATTAGGTGTGTGACGTCATTGCTAGACTGGGTCGGAACTTCTTGAAATGTTTAACAGTAATGTGATCTGGTATTGACTAATTTATCATAAGTTTGCCTGTTCTGGAACCTGTAATTCCAAATTACAAAAGAAGTGCACTGCTGCATGTCGAGAGATTATACTGGTTTTTGGTGATGTAACAGATATATGTTATCAGTCTTGGAAAGATTACTATTATGTAGAACTTTTTACTTACACTTGAAAGTAAATATGAGCAGGTTAATTTTACAAAATAACTGGAAAGCTTGTTAGATTCCATGTAAAAGGAACTGATAAAAAGGATTTGTCTTGTAGGCAAAGGATATAAGAATCAAAGGCATGAAGAAAATGTGTTTTATACACATTAGTTTTGTGTAGTATTACCCATACTACATTTCCCCCCATTAGACTTAAGTAAGTCTTAGAGCTGTGTAATTTACAAGTTCAGAGAGTTGATGATGTACCCACACAACATTTCCCCATTAGAATAAGTAAATCTTAGAGCAGTATAAATTACAAGTTTAGAGAGTTGATGATGAGAAACAAAGACAGGCTGATCGACACAGAAGTATAGAGACGTGGGCCGTTGAAGCAGCAGGGCGCGATTACATCACAGGTCCACTTCATACAAATCAATATGTGACGTAGGACAGGCCGTGATTGGACACGGTGTCTTTGTCGTTAATCGTTGTTTTGTCTGGGTTCATAGTCTAGTCAACACCTGCTAGCCATAATTGTAAATCCTATCAGACAAAAGAAAGAAAAAAAATTAGACTTTTTAAGAAATCTCTACCAAGAAATCAATGTATAGAATTATTGATGGTTGGTCTGGTATAAACATGCAAGAGATTGAAGTAAAGCATGTGGACTTACTGTATTGATCTATCATGGCTAGTGACTACAAGTGAGATGCCTTGACTTTTAATGTGAAAGGTATAAACAGAAAAATAAAAGCGGTGATCACCTGTTGATCATTACAAAGGAAACGGTGGCCATCAACAGGTGAAGAGAGTCCCCATGCACCAAACAATAGCTGAGGTCAACCCACATCTGCCCAAACACTCTCACAACCAAGGCATATTTTTGGCTTTTCAAGAAAGGGGAAAAGAGAGCAGCAATGCCTAAAAGTCTCTAGCTTGAAGAAAGAATTTGACACCTTATTGTGAATTGTCCTGACAAATTTTGAGGGGCAGGGAAGATGCATAAAAAAGTTACTGAAAATTTTTTTTTTTTTTTTTTTTTTTTTTTTCAAAATTATAGTCTTGAAACTGTTGGGACATGTTCAGGAAGATCATGTGCAGTTAGGTGTATAACATGTGCTTACTTGCACTTTCTTGTATTTACCCCCTGTAGTGCCCCCCGCAAGATGCTCTCTGCTTGTTTGAAGTGTTGCTAGGGTGCAAAGAAGCGGGGTTCCCTACTCTGACCCGAATGTCAAAGATGGAGAGAAAATCTTTGATTTAAAGGGCCAAAGGTCACTGAATTAAAAGTCTACCTAAGACGATTGTCAAGAGGAGGTATTACCATCCAGATAAACTATATTTATCATGCTTATAGCCGCAGTCATTTGTGCTGTTTCAACATGTTTCTTCTGTGTTCTCCCAAATATCAGGCAAATACATCAACGCTGGAAAAAATCATTATCTGCAGAATCTCCATTTATATGAGAACAAAAATTCAATATTTGTTAGCTGTAGATAAGAGTTCAGAAGAAAAGCTTTTATATTGGCCCTGCCCTGATAAAATCTCACACACTTGCACACATAATTGAATTAAAAACCCAGTTCTTTAGCAATAATTGTATCTTTCTCTAAGCCAGAGTGGAGAAATCCTGTAATTGTTCTGAAAATTGGTCTTGATCTGATGGGAACTTTAAATTGGTCATTTAAGCAAAAATTTCAAACAGTAGAATTGCCAACTTGTCATCTGATGAATCTTGTGTAACTTTCTCAGTAGATCATTTTGACGTATATCTAGCCTAGAATGGAAAGTTCCCCAGCTTTACCTTGATTATATTTGTTTAGTCATCTCGTTGTCATTCATTAATAATACCTGTGAACTGCACTGTTCTGATGACATGAAGCGAGAGCTCGACTGCACTGAATAAACTTGTTTTCATTAGCATGATTAGCAGAACCATGTTAGGTCTGTTTTAAAAAGTACAGTTTATTGTTTTAAAAATTTTATGCCTCAGAAAACCGCAGAAATAAACCTTGAATATTGCACAATAGTGTAGTTTTACTGATTGGTATACCAGAAAAATGTGGATTATAGGGAATATAGCAACAGTTATAAATACATTGTCATGCTTTATATTTGTGTATATCATTCATGATTTTTTCCCCTTCATTTGTTTATTATCATGAGGAAATTTAATAGAGCTTTATGAAATGTGTGATATTTGATTTCTTTGTTGTGTATTTGCTATTCCTGTATTGTAGGTTGTAAAGGTTATTAAATTAATTTCTTTATTCTATATTTGCTATATATTGCTGTATTCTATTTGATTCCTGTATTCTATATTTACTATAATTACTGTATTGTAGGTTGTGAAGGCTTATGATCACGGTGACCAAGAACATGTAGCCATCAAAATCATCAAAAACAAAAAGCCATTCCTAAACCAGGCCCAGATAGAAGTCAAACTTCTGGAGCTGATGAATAAACATGACAAAGAAAACAAGTATTATATAGGTAATATCATAATCTGATCAAAGTACAGCATTATAGCTTATACAACATAAGGAGTCCAAATATTATGTACATAAATCAACCTTCAGAAATCAACATTCAATTGATGCTAAAATTAAGGAAATCCTATATATGTATGTGTGAATCGTGTTCTCCTGGGTCTTGTAAATAAGTCATATATATTGGTAACACAAACATTGAGAGAAATTAGGTATTGGCTAGATGTGTATCTCAATCATATGACAGGGAGCATATAAAAATTTCACAAATTGAATTTCTTAGACATGTATGTACACTTTACATTATAAAGATAACTCAGCTTATGTTGAAATACCATTTGCTGAAGGTACCAAAATAAAATCAAAAGGTAAATTTGATGTTAAACTGACATTTTGATTCATAAAAGTATAGTAAGTTTTTGTTGTAAATAATATTAGGTGCTAATTGTTAAGATTCTTGTGATAACAGTACCATTTTATCCTTGATAGATGAGCATTATAAGCAATTAAAAAAAGTTATTAAGAACTAAAAGTTTATCATTAGAAAGAGAACACCACAAATAACAAAGTAGAATTATTGATACACAGTTGTTTGTAAAATGTTTGGGTCCTTATTTTAAAACATGAGGAAGAAAGTAAATAAACAGGACCAACAGGTAAAAGAAACAAAACTTTGATTGGTAGAAAATTAACAAATAGATAGGTGTCCTGATGTTCAGGAAGGGGGATTACAATTTACAGTGTACTACCTTAACATGACCGTATTACATCTTACCTTTTGGATACCACTTTAAAGTTTTTATAGATTCTCTTAATATAAGTAGTAGAGTATTGCATTTCTGAACATTAATTTATATTTGATACAACACATACAAATTTTTAATATTAAAAATTAATCAGCATGAAATTTTCTCTTTTTTTCAGTCAAACTCAAGAGACATTTTATGTTCCGAAATCATTTGTGTCTAGTGTTTGAACTATTATCATATAATTTGTATGACCTTCTGCGGAACACAAACTTTAGGGGCGTGTCCCTCAATCTGACTCGCAAGTTTGCTCAACAGCTGTGCACTGCCTTGTTGTTCCTGGCAACCCCTGAACTCAACATCATTCACTGTGATCTTAAACCAGAAAATATATTACTGTGTAATCCTAAACGAAGTGCAATCAAGATCGTGGACTTTGGGAGTTCATGCCAGCTTGGACAACGAGTGAGTATATATATATATATATATATATATATATATATATATATGAAGATCATCGTTTAAAAGACTCAGGTTAAAAAAAGGAAAGGGGATGAATGTTAATACTAAAAGGCAATTCTACAGTAAAACTCTGTTATAGCGAAGTACTTGGGACCTGTGAATTAACTTCCTTCTAACTATAATTTGTTATATCCATATACAAATTCCTTAAAGTATACATGGGAAATTCACAATATAGATTTTCATTCAAGTATGACTACCAGATGTATTCAGGGAAAGTATAAAATACAACATTTACCTTAGGGTTCGAAAGTGTTAAAATTAATGTCAATTCAATATTTTACAAATAAAGGTCTTTGAAAATTCACTTTAGAAGATGTAAATTTTGTTATTTTAACTTCTAGGGGGACATGAAATCAGTTTGATATAACCTTAAATTGGCTACATCAGAGTTCATTATATCCATAAAATTTTACAAGGAATTGTTAAGAATTTCACTGGAAAGTGCAAAAAACTTCACTATATATGTAAATTAAGTATATCAGTGTTTGTAATAAATGAGTTTACTGTAGTTATAAGCAGTAAAAAAAAGATTCATTTTCCTTGTATTTAAAGATCCAGTTTAGTTTAACATCATGTATAAAATATCTAATGCGTGTTTTTCTTTTGACAGATCTACCAGTACATACAGAGTCGTTTTTACCGGTCACCAGAAGTGTTACTAGGCATTCCCTATGACCTGGCTATAGATATGTGGTCCTTAGGCTGTATACTGGTAGAGATGCACACAGGAGAACCTTTGTTTGCTGGGTCAAACGAGGTGAGTCGTCCAGAAGAAATAGGGCACTAAAAATAGCTCCCAAGGCACAAGTAGATAATTCCTGGTATTCATTCCACTTCAATGTATAACTGTTCTGTTCCAAGAAAAAATAACATTGATTGTCATACTATACAGCTGCTCATAATTTGCTTGCATCAAACATATCTAGGTAACACACTGTGTAAACAGAGTTGTGGAAACTGAAAATGCTTATATTTTATAAAATATTAAAATTTCCAATGTTACAAGCTTGTCCAACAGTTAAAGGGAGATAATGCAGCAGTTTTACACTGACACAAAGAGTTCCTAATTAGACTTGTTAGAGAATTAGATAATGGTCAAGGGAAATGACAGAATATTGGTTGATTACAGTATGACCAGATGATGAAGATTGTGGAGGTTTTGGGAATGCCCCCAAAGCACATTCTAGACCAAGTGCCAGTCAAGGCCAGGAAGTACTTTGAACAATTACCAGATGGAACTTATGTCTGTAAAAAACCAAAGGACGGCAAAAAGGTACGGTCCAGAGTAGATAACATCTTACCTAGCTTAAGGTTATTTGTTCTTGGGTACACATGCATGATGCTTACATTATCCTTGTCAAATAATGACAATAAAAATTGTATCTGTTGAGGTGTAGTTAAATGAAGATCTTAATTTACAAAGATCATGAGTGAATATCTGAGAGATGTTGATATTTTCCAGGATTAACTGACAGTATTGATTATCCTTTTTTTTAGTACAAGGCTCCAGGTACGAGGAAACTTCATGATGTGATTGGTGCTGAGACAGGCGGGCCAGGTGGGCGGAGAGCGGGAGAACCTGGCCATTCAGTCGCTGACTATCTTAAGTTCAAAGATCTCATTTTCCGAATGTTAGAGTTTGATCCCAAAGTTCGCATTACGCCCTATTATGCTTTACAACACAACTTTTTCAAAAAGACAACTGATGAAAGTACAAATACGCCAAATAGTGCATCTAACTCGCCCGCCATAGAGCAGCAAGGGGTGGCCTCTCCGTCAGGTAAAAGAAGATAATGGTTTGTGTCTACACCTGTTTCTACTTTTTTATCGTAGATAAAATAAGTAGGTGTGACAGTCAGACTGCTGGGTGTCGAGATCTTGAAGTCTTTAAAAAAAGTCACTTGTTTACTTTATAAAAACTCTGAGCTTGAGATCCAGAAACCACATACACCTAGCAATGACTGTCAGACCTTGAATTACTCTGAAATAGTCTATCTGTCAGAGGACCAGGCATGGGAGAGCAAAGTCCATTTTTGGTGATTTTGTTTGGCAATGATTTTACTGTATTGTAGCCTTGCAAATGCCATCATGTTAATGGGAAAGAAGAGATAAATGGGGGTGTAGCAGACCTGCCTAATCTCCCAATTTACCAGTAATTTTTACATTTTTTTTCTCCCTAATAAATAAAATCTAAGATTCAAATTTATGCCAAATCTCCTAATTTACATTTTTGGTTCTTAAATTATTAGTTACTAAATATTGCTTGCACAGTACAGATGCTTGAGTATTAGGTAGTCATCAAACAATTACCAAACATTTAAATTACAATGAGTAGGTACCCAAATAGATATGAGCAAGTTGACAGGGTAGTTACTGAATAATTTGGATCCCTATAATTGTTGAAAGTGTCATCTCTTCTATATTGAATTTGAGGAACATTTTAAATTGTGTCATCAGCCAGTACACTGATGAGTAATTTCTTCTTCATGAAATAACTGTAATGAAAGTGAAATTCTTCTGCATAGTAGTAAAATCTTATTGATAAATTGTTAGAGAACAGGTCTTGTGTGTGAGTGGGATACATATTATTTATCCTCATTATAATATTTTAAGAGCACTTATTTTTAATCAAAGTTAAAATATATGAATTATTTGATGAAAAAAGTACCAAAACTGTGCAAATTAGTCTACAACTTCAGAAAGTAAGCAAGTCTAGAAAAATATTGCTTAATAAAGGTGCTGTGGAATTCGAAAATTCAAACTTGTTACAACCTCTTTGATAGACTATATCAGGACAAGCACTTGGGGTGTCTGCTTAATTTAGATGATTTGCTCCACTAACGATTCAATGAATGATTTATAGAAGGAAAATATCTTGAAATTTTTTGCATACTATGACACCAGTAAGACTGTAAAATACCATCTTGAATGTAAAGTATTAATGTAATGAACAAATATAGTAAATGTTTTAAAGTAATATGTTACAGTTGTTTGCTGTGTCATTGATTTAAAAGCCAATATTATTATTTTTTTGTTATTACATTATATTACAAAGATAATCCTAAATTTTGTGTTTCAGTTGGTGCTTCCTCTAGTGGTCGAGCGCGCTCGGATCCCACACACCAGCATCACTCACATCTCCATGTGCACTCACACTCTGCCCACCATGGAGGGGGAACCCAGTACCCTACAATGGAGTGTGAAAGTCCTGCAGGGAGTCAAGTGGGAAGCACAGCAGGAGGAACTCGGTCTCAGTACCAACAACAACAATCCTGGCCTCCAGAGGCCAGTCAAGGACAATCATCTGGTCACCATGGCAACAATGCCACCTCTTCTCATGTACACATGTCTGGCCATAGACACCATTCCTCTCACACTCACCACCACCATGCGGTGTCCGCACAGTCTCCTCCGTCAATGAATGCCTCGGTGCCACCTAACCTTGTGGGACCCCCTCAGAGTGTATTACTGAGTGGGTCCGTCTCCTCAGAACAGGTTGTGTATGGGACAAGGACAGCTTTCCCAGCCTCAGGCATGTCAGTAGATATGGTCCAGGCAGGGCATCACTCACATGCCAATATAGACCCTTCAATGAATATGCAATTACAGGGCTATCCCCAACAGTATGGTCAATACACTCAACAAAGCTGGCCTGGTGCAGGCTTTCCGTTTACATTGACCTCAAGTAGTGGGGGGACAGAACCCACTCCTGGACATGCAAGGACAGTGACAGAGCGTTCAGACGATTCACCCATGGTTGGTGTAATTGTACAGCAAAGTCCAGTAGTGATTCATTGATGCTAGTGATTCTCTGTGTTGTTTTCTGCGTTCTGTTTTCTGGTGGGCCTGATACATGTTGGTGGCATTACAAAAAGGATTTCACAAGTCACAGATTCCAAAAGAATAAGTGATCGGGACAGAACTACAAAATCCCATTGTAGTTCGCTTCCCGAAGTCATGACGACGGTCCGTATAGTCACTGGCGGAGGTCCGAGGGTCGAATGCCTCATGATCAGACAGAATAGGGCTATGTTTTCCGGGTTCAATAAGCTTAAAATGCAATTTTATTTGGCTAAAGCATTCATGTCGGTCTCAAACTGTTCAGATTAGAAATATTTAGTGGTCAGTTCCATGTCAAGTTTTGCTGTGTGCATAGAAAGGTTTTGTTCTTTATGTAATTTGAGATTTGTTATTAGATTTGTAAATCTGAAGACTGAAACAACTGGTCTTTGTTTAAAGCAGTGTATAATACTAATTTGCAAATTGTTTAAGGCAGTGTAAAATACTAATTTGAAAATTTCAATTTTTTAAAATAGTTGTGAAATTCCTTTTCATCAATGCAGTTGAATACTATAGCTTAACAGGATTTGTACCTTGAATCATAAAAAAAGAAAAAAAAAATTAATTGCAAAAATATATTATTGACACTATAAAAATATTTTATTTTGGTAGACATATGGCACTGTTTCCATTCCAAAGAACAGTAATTTTGTTGGTGACATATTGTTAACTGGTCCTCTTGTGATGGAGCACCAGTGTATGTTGGGTACTGACTTTTTATACTAGTCATGTGAGGCTTAGAGAGATGTTAGATGCAGAATGCTGCTGATTGTTTAATTTAAAAAAAAAACAATGTTTTTTTCTTGACAAATTGTAAATACTACTATTGTACAGTCAAGTCATTTGTTTATATTTAGAAAAGAAAAAAAGGAAATGTTCAACATTTCTGTGTCTAAAGAGAGAGAATTTTTGTATGGCTACTGCAAAACCTGCTCTTTTTTTCGCTGTCATGAAAATCTTTACTGGTAAATTATGCCACTTTATCATTGTATGTGGTCACTTGATGGCCCCTGTCCAGATGTTGACCAATTGTTTACCGAGTGTAAAACTCAAATCTCACCAGATATTTACCTCATGTCTCTCAAAGACAAAAAAGGGAAAGTATGATGATGTTAATATAGAAACTTGGATACTAAACCATAATTGTTAATGTGCATTTACATATTTTTCAAAGCAGAAGGGAAATACAAAGGATTTTTTTTTCATGTTAAGATTTCACGTTTTCAATGATAGTTATTATAAGGGGTTCAATACGGGAGATGGGGACAGATAAAAGTTGCAGTAAGCAGCACTTGCATTCAGCAGTAGGATATGTTATAATTTTGATCAGAGACAGACATGAGCATTTATTAAAGTACATTTGATTTGATGCAGTGATGACATGTTTTAGAGTACAAGTTGATAAGAGTATTTATTCTGAGAATGAACATACTAAAAGCAAAATGTCAATGTTGTCAGAGTTTTAACTTTTCTTTTAATGGCTATTTTTACAATGATTGTGGTGGTCCAGGAGATTTTATTGAATTATACATCATTGGATTTCTGTCTTGCATAATCAGATTTTTACTGAAAACAAGGTTAATTTTTTTTAAAGAATTTTTATTTGGCAAAATATATGAAAATCATTCTCTGGTGTGAATTCTTTAGAAAATGGTTTTTAAAAAAATTTGAGAGAGAGTGAGAAAGGGAGAGAGGAGAAATCAATTATGATACTGTTGTTATGTTTTAAGTTCAGAATATGAGGGGGAAAATTTGGATTGCTATTTGTATTAAAGAATGATTGGGGCAATTTTCGCTCTTGTCAAAAATTAATTATCTTGTTTTCATTTAAAAGAAGCATGAAATGCCAAAAACAGGATATAACTACATGAACAAAATATATATAAGAATAAAAAGTTTCATTAAATTGTCATTATTATATAGTCTTGTGTTTTCTTTCAAGGTAAAGAGATGGTGAATTATGCATATTTTCATATCGTACACTGACGAACTGTATAAAAACAACCTCAATTATTGTTTATATAGGAATTCAGTAATAATGTTTGTCGTGATAAGGACATTCAATATATTTATAGCATCTGATTACCTTGTTAAATAATTATCATTTAAAAAATAAATCATGAGAAATTAAACAATTGATAAAAGTAAGCAAATGCTAGAACTTTGTTCTACTCAGCTCAACAGGTGCTCAATTTCACCAAATATGCTCACATTGAGCTCGTGCTGTGGGATTTTGGCTTGGTTGAGTTACTTCTGCTCACACTGTCAGTTTTCAAACATGAGGCATTTATTGTGGAATTGTCGTATGTTGGGGACCAATGTTTCGTGGGTCACCCTTACCCACAAATTTACATCCCCACCAACGTGTATCTTGTAAACACATTAATTGAATCTACCATAAAAAGAGTAACCCACGAAATTATGTCCCCATGAACAAGTAAAATTTTGCTTTGCCATGAACATTGACCCCCACAGATTCCACTGTATTGTAAAAGATGCATGTTCAATGTAACCTTACTTTATTAGGTGTTTGGATATAATGATGAGTAACTTCAGAGTTAGGAAATATATTAGTCTCATCTTATACTCTGAGCAATTACCTATTGCAATTTCAGTCAATCCATCTTCAGCACTGCAACCTTCCACTTAAAAAACTTTAGAACAGCAGACACACAAAACTTATTTCTCTGTTCTTAAGTAGTAGTATTTTTTAAATTGAATGTGCAGAGCACATTTTTGCATTAATGTAATAGTATCCAGTCTCGTCTATCAGTTGAGATATCTTCCAATACCTACTGTCCCTGTGTCAGCTCCTCTATATTTCCTCTAATATCTTTAATGTGTTCATGTCTGTTCCATTGTCTATAATGATTCGGTGTCTATTCTGTGTGTCCTTCATTGTCTCTATTGTCTGTTACTATTCTAGATCCTCAAAATATCAATGTCACTTTGTCTGACCAAATAATCCTCCAATGTCTTTAAAATTTCTGCGTCTATTCTATAAGTCTTCCAATATCCCCAAAGAGTATGAATTCTCTGTGTCTACTATGAGTCCTCTAATATCTAATCTGTGTCTGTTCTCTGTCTTCCAATGTCTGTAACATCTCCATATCTTTTTTATAAGTCTTCCACTATCTATAATAGCTCTGTGTCTCTTCTATAAGTCCTTCAATGTCTGTAATATCTCTTTATCTGTTCCATATATCTTCCAAAATCTATAATGTCTCCATGTCTGTTCATAAGTCCTGCAAAGTATATGTTGTCTTGGTGTCTCTTCAGTAAGTCCTCCAATGTCTCTAGTATCTCCATGTCTGTTCTATAATTCCTCAAATGTCTATAATTTGCCTGTGTCCTATAAGTCATCCAATGTCAATGGTGTACAAGTGGCTATTCAGTAAGTCCTCTCTATTCTGTAAGTCATCAAATATCTTTAATTTCACTGTATCTGTTCTATAAGTCCTCCACTTTCCAAAGTGTCTCAGTGTCTCTTCTGTAAGTCCTTGAATATCTATAATCTACCTATGTCTGTTCTACATGTTCTATAAGTGTGCTATAAGCCCTCTGATCTCAATGGTCTGCTGTGACTGTTCTATGAGTCCTCCAATCTGTAAAGTGTCTATTTTTAGTCCTGCAATATCTATAGTGTTTCTGTGTCTATTCTAAGTCCTGCAATTTCTATAGTGTTTCTGTGTCTATTCTAAGTCCTGAAATTTCTATGGTATCTTTGTGACTATTCTAAGTGCTCCAATGTCCTAAGTGTCTCTGTGTTTATTCTAAGTGCTCCAATGTCTATAGTGTCTCTGTGACTATTCTAAATCCTCCAATGTCTATGATGTCTCTGTGACTATTCTAAATCCTCCAATGTCCTAAGTGTCTCTGTGACTATTCTAAATCCTCCAATGTCTTAAGTGTCCCTGTGTCTATTCTAAATCCTCCAATGTCTATAGTGTCTCTGTGACTATTCTAAATCCTCCAATGTCTATAGTGTCTCTGTGACTATTCTAAATCCTCCAATGTCTTAAGTGTCTCTGTGACTATTCTAAATGCTCCAATGTCTATAGTCTCTCTGTGTCTATTCTAAGTCCTCCAATGTCTATAGTGTCTCTGTGACTATTCTAAATCCTCCAATGTTTATAGTGTCTCTGTGACTATTCTAAATCCTCCAATGTCCTAAGTGTCTCTGTGTCTATTCTAAGTCCTCCAATGTCTATAGTGTCTCTGTGACTATTCTAAATCCTCCAATGTCTATAGTGTCTCTGTGACTATTCTAAATCCTCCAATGTCCTAAGTGTCTCTGTGTCTATTCTAAGTCCTCCAATGTCTATAGTGTCTCTGTGACTATTCTAAATCCTCCAATGTCCTAAGTATCTCTGTGTCTATTCTAAGTCCTCCAATGTCTATAGTGTCTCTGTGACTATTCTAAATCCTCCAATGTCCTAAGTGTCTCTGTGTCTATTCTAAGTCCTCCAATGTCTATAGTGTCTCTGTGACTATTCTGAATCCTCCAATGTGTATAGTGTCTCTGTGTCTATTCTAAGTCCTCCAATGTCTATGATGTCTCTCATTTCTGTTCTGTATGTCTTCCAATATCTTAAAGGTCTCTGTATCCATTCTATAATCCTCAAATATCTATAATACCTCCATGTCTGCTCAATACGTCCTGAAATGTTTATAGTGTCTTTTTGTCCTCCAATGTGTACATAGTGTTTCCATGTCTGTTCTCCAAGTCCTCTGTCTCTAAATGTCTAGGTCCCTGTGTCTGTGCTATAAGTCCTCCAATATCAATATCATCTCTGTGTATGTTGTATAAATCCTCCAATGTCTAGATGTCTTTACTATAAGTCTTCCACTCTACAATGGCCCTGTGTCTGTTCTAGAACCTTTGCAAGTCTACATTTCCCTGTGTCTGTTCTATAAGCTTTTGTCCTCCAATGTTTATAGTATCTCTGTGATTGTTCTACAAGCCATCCAATGTCAATTTTGCCTCCTCAAGGTCTGTTCTATAAACTCTCCTATGTGTATAGTGTTATCTGTATCTGTTCTAAAAGTCACTCTGTTAGGGTATATTTTTTGATTGAAGGACAAATTCTAGTGGTTACTTTTATGATGTGAATGCCACTCCATTAGTGTCAATTTTTGATGTTTTAAAAATAAATCCTACAGGGTCTAATTATCATTCATTTTTCTAGCATATATTTTGATGCTTACTTTTAATTCTGTAATGTCTAAATCTGTGGCATAAATGCCCTCCTTTAGGATCTGTTTTTGATATCAAGTATGAATCCAAGTGTTTAAATCTTTGAAGTAAATGTCACTCCTTAGAGTCTATTTTTGATATCAAGTTACATCTTTTAAATGTCTAAGTCTTTGGTGTAAATACAACTCCTTTAGTGATTTTTTTGATATCAAGTATGAATCTGTGGTGTAAATGTCACTCCTTTAGGGTCTATATTTGATATCAAGTTTGAGTCTTTAGTGTCTATGAACATGTGATGTAAATGTCACTCCTTTAGGGTCTATTTTTCATTAGTATGAATCTTAGTGTCTATAAATCAGTAGTGTAAATGTCACTCCTTTAAGGTCTATTTTTGATATCAAGTTTGAATCTTAGTGTCTTAATCTGTGGTGCAAATGCCACTCCATAAGCATCTCTTTTTGATGTTAAATAGCAATCCTTCATGTCTTACTATGTGGTGTAATTAACATTAGTCCTACATTGTCTCATTCTGCAATCTACCTATAAATACCCATTCATTGATGCTTAATATCAATCCAGGGTGACTTATCATGTATTGTAAATGCATCAAATCATTGGGGTCTATTTTTTATGTTAAAAAAATGAATCCAACATTGTCTAAATCTACAATTCCACTAGGGTCTATTTATTAATTTAAGATACTGATGAATAATTTCAGCATATCAGTAGCCATCTAACCAGTGATCTACCTAAATATGTTCTGGATAATTACATGTTAGGTAAATATATCATATTCTAAAGTTTATGTTTTGATAGCATGTTACCTGCAGTGCTCTTATCAAATATTCTTTCAAATTAAAACAATATCTTTTAAACTTTTAATTTTTTATTTATCACTGAAGAAAGAATTAATCACAGTGATTGCACAAACCATTAAGAAATATTTCAAAATGATCTCCATAGCAAAACAATGAATAACAAATGAACAGTGGAGACTTCATAAAAACAAAACCACTGTCGCCTTCAGGAATTAATGTTTGTACAAAAAGAGTCATTCATTAATAAACAGGCACAGTTGTATTTCTAGCAAAATCATTGTTCATAAATCATTACACTGAAATAATGCTGTAAAATTTTTGTGTCACATTTATTAAAATAGTTGTACAAAATCATTTTGTTCAGGAATGTGTGCTTCCTTTTCCATATCACACCCCATATACCAGTATCCAAAAATATACTGAATATATAGATATATGGGGGAAAAAAGGGATTTACTAATCTATGTGTATATCACAGATGGCATAATATATGATGATCATTCAAAGATTTATACATGTACATTGTAGTTTTACACACAGAAAATTTTTCTAAAAAAATTTTTAAGCATGAATATTTCATAAAATAAGATATTAGAATCATGTGTAATTCATACATATATAACTTTTTTTGGGGGTGATTTTTATTTACATTTTTTATTCATATAAAAGATAAAGTCTGTAATTAAATGATTATATTGAAGGTTGAAAGTTTGACAATACCTTTGCCTTTGTAAATTTGGAAACTTACACAATTTAGTGTTTAATATTTCTCTTTTAAGCAGAACATGACTCATAAAAGGAAGAAATTTATCCTTATCTGCAATATTTCTCTTCATTCCTCACCATTTCTTGAGCCCCTATATAAGCCTCTCGACTGACTTCTGCATGGTTCAGAGTATTTCGCTGAAGTATAGATCTAACCACATTGTACATCTTACATTGTCATTGTTACCCGGTCACAATTATATTATCAAATGTATGCACCTGTACCATATGTCAGGAGATAAAGTGACATCAACTTGACAGGTCAATGCATTACAAACAAAAATTACATGTTAAACAAGGATATAAAATGTAAATGATAAAACAATATGAAATGCTACACTTTAGTCATGAGTTCAGGGTGTGCAATCAGGGGTAACAATTGAGAATAATATATACCCTAGTGCTGATATTTGAGAAAGGAAAACTATTACGGCATATGGTGTGCTCAGCTCTCCCAATGATAAGAAATTTGACAACAGAAAGAATTGAAAATGATAAGTCATTCATAAATTTCATAAAAACTTCCACTTCATCAACATTTTTCAGACGCTGATGTAAAACATAAAATAATTCCAAGTATTGAAAAGAACAGTGGGTACAGTTAAACATTATTGCCAGATAATATAAACAAGGCATGGTATGGCTATTTCATTTCAGTTGTACTGTCCAGGTAAAAACTATGAAATAAATACACAGTCATTTTTTACATTCAGATTTTCTTTTTACAGACTACACAGGAATGATAAACTTTAATTACAAGTACAATTTTTCCTGAATAATTAATCAACAGATGATGTAGAATGATGTACAATATCAAGATTTATTACCCTGATTGGATGAGTAATATATTTTTTTGATCTCTGATGATATTAAACAACATCAACCTGAAATAGTCTTCAACCGCTACCCCTTTCTAAGAGTAAAATTTAAACAAAAAATCTCAAAAATTATTGCTTTTTTTTTCCACGACAATTTTGGAACTAATACTATGAGCATTTAACAGTATCCAGTTAAATTTACATCAGTTATTAAAATGGGTAATACTTGATAGTGACTGGTACATAAAGTGATTGGAGATATTAAAGTAATAATAATTCACATATGAAAAAAAAATAATATGGCACATGATGAAAATATGTTGGAGCTTTTTAAAACATTTTCAGTGAACTCATATCAGAGGACATATAAATATGAAAGTTATTTCTGGGACTGAAGCATGCAGAATGTGTTTGTATATTTTAGGGATCTGAGTGCATTGAAGCAACTGTTGGATCTTTCATTCCTTTCATTTTCAGGAAATACAAAATACATACAATTTATCTCCAGTAATGATGTCTCCACTACATGTAATAAAAATTAACAATTAGAAACTATCCAGCTTCTATAGAAGATAACAAGGATCATGACTTACTTCTGATCAGAGGGACCAGCAATATTTATAATTGTAGTTACACTCATTGACACTACTGGAAAACACCCAGATCTACTGGGAATATAAACATTAAATTACAAAAAACTCACAGATAATAGCACTCCGAATTAAATTAATATACTGAAAGTATTAGGGCTGGGACGATACAACATTTTTTGCATTGATATATAATACGATATTTGAAGCACGATACGATATATATCACAATATGTTGAAATATTTAAAAAAAAATTGTATTGAAATGAACACAATATTTCTTTTCAAAAATAAGAATAATTTATTCAAAGAAGTTGTATTTCTGTTGTAAAACAAAATTCTTTTACACAAGTGGTGTTTATTATTATGTATTTCATATTTATATTTTGCATATTTATTTTATATATTTAACCCAAAATGCTAAGTAAACAAAGAAAGAACATAAGTCAGAAATTTTTTGCGATATTTCGATCTTTCTTCATACGTATCGATATGCGTATCATCCTCACATTGAATCGATATTATTGATATCTCGATATGTTGTCCCAGCCCTAGAAAGTATTCACAATTATACAGGTATGCAAGAACATACACTGCCTTACAAAACTAGAACATGCAATGTGCTGAACTTTTTCTATATGTATGCAGCTTATCATTTTAAATTCTTTAAAAACAATCACAGATATTAAGTCAAATAAAACATAAATATATATGTCAACTGAATATAAAGTTAAACAACTGAGGCTAAAATACATAATTAACTTGACAGTCACTCAGAAATATCAAGTGTACAATTCATTGCAAAACAACAAACAAATATCTCCATTTCAACAAAATCAATCTTTAAATAAATAAATTGTGAAAGAAAATTGATTATTCCTCTTTTTTCATCTTCTCTCCATTTGGTTCAATCCCATTAGAGTTATCTTTCTTGACGATGTCTTTGATGGGGCCACATCCTTCATAAGAGCTAGGGTTTCTAAATGAGCCTCCTATCCTATCCCACAATGTAAAGAACTGGCCGTAGTTGTAATTATAGAACAGATGGTGGTCAGTGTGGTGGGCGGAGCCATTGATGAGTGGCTTCAGAAGGCCAGGCACCCGATAATCTCCATCATGAATGGACACTGTCCAGATGTTTACAAACACAAATAGACATAAGTAGGTCACTTTGTGTAATGGGAATAGGAAAGGGTAGATGTGGTAGGGACAACTCTGGAGGAATCCATCCAGGGGGTGAAATGCATGGGAGGCAAAAGGAGTAGGGATCTTCCATCGGTGGTGGTCTTTGTGGATGTATTTGTAGATAAGTTTATGATGAAGAAATCGATGGATCCAATAAATACAGGCATCAGTAAATAAAATAAAGCTCACTATGCTAAATAGGATGCTACACCAGCCTACATAAAAAAAAAAAATATCACATTCAGTCTAACTGAACAATTATAAACACAGTAAAACTATTAAGACAATCAAATACCATACAACACCCCCCCCCCCCCAAAAAAAAAAAAAAAAAAAAAACCTTGAAATTACTTCTTAAAAAGATTTGAGTCAAGATTTTTTAAAATATAATTTTATATAAAGCCAACTGTAACACTGCATGATTTTTTATATAAGTTTATTAAATGAAAAATAATGTACTTACCAGCAAAGGAATTGGGGACAGTATCATAGAGTTTGCTGTAACCTCTGACCTCAATAAAAAATAATGCAACTGTAGGAAGGGACATAAGAGGAACTGACTTGATTGTGTACAATATCTCCAATTTTATCTGGTCCTAAAATAGAAACAACACAGTAAGCTCCCTTTGTACAGACTTAATGGTATGCAATCTCTAAAACTTTATCTGGTCCTATAATACAATCAACACAGTAAGCTCCCTTTATACAGACTTAATGGTGTACAATATCTCCAATTTTATCTGGTCCTATAATAGAATCTACACAGTTAACTCCCTTTGTACAGACTTAATGGTGTACAATATCTCCAACTCTATCTGGTCCTATAATAGAATCTACACAGTTAACTCCATTTGTACAGACTTAATGGTGTACAATATTTCCAGCTTTATCTGTTCCTGAAATAAAAGCAACAAAGTTAACTCCCTTTATATAGGTTTAACGCACAGGCACTTGGAGTATGGACCCCCCCTCCCTTTCCATTTTTTTTTCTTTTTAAATCTGGGGTTGAGTCACCTTTTTCCTATTATTGTATTCTAATATGCACTGTATGTTATCAATAATGTAACTCTTTTGTCTCTATAAGCTGTTTTTAAATATATCGTTTTCGACTGATACATAAATTATGTACATCAGTCGAAAACGATATATTCAAAAACAGCTTATAGAGACAAAAGAGTTACATTATTGATAACATACAGTGCATATTAGAATACAAAAATAGGAAAAAGGTGACTCAACCCCAGATTTAAAAAGAAAAAAAAAATGGAAAGGGGGGGGGGGGTGTCCATACCCCAAGTGCCTGTGGGTCCTCTGTTTGAAACAATGCATTTTTCTCCAAAGGTCAAAATTGGTAAAGGAAGGAACCAAAAAACATTAAGTTATTGATTTAATTTTTTAATTTAACTGATAAATAAAATGAAAAAATGATCAAGTTACAGCATTCAATAAATAACTCATACTTCAGCGTATTACATATCTACCTTGAGGAACAATGGATGTTTCATCAACCTGGAATCAAATATGGTAAAGTAGCTGAGAGTGGCGGTCATGAAGTAGAGGATGTATCCCCCGATGTTGCTGATCAGGAGGAGGCTAAGTATCTGTCTTAAAGGGGAGTCCTCAGCCCAGGTGGAGGGGTACACATAAGGGGTCAGGACAAACTTGTCTGCGTAACTGAGTACTAGGTCCATCCTGTGTACATGTACACGGGTAAAAATACCAAATTTACTACCTGATATAAAATTCAATATCAATTATTTATCCTTCAAACAATTAAAATTATTTCTCTGTACTTTTCATCTAGGAAGTAGCTCTTAGATTTAAAAAAAAAAAAAAAATTACAAAGAAGCTTTGGCGATTTACTTATGAGATACAATGTACTAAGAATTGTCTTCTTTTTTTTTTTTTACCTTGTTATTATTTCTTAATGGTTTCTAGCTGCTACAACTTTGTACTTTCAAATTTCTCCAATTCTTCAGTTTTGTCAAACTAAAATTGTAAAAAAGTGAAAATTTAAAAAATGAATGTATCTCCAATCATGAGAGCCTATACTTGAGTACTTAAGTGCTCTGTTATATACCGGGAGATAAAATTAAAGGTCACAGTCAACATGGTCAAGTTACACAGGGGACAACAGAAGTATATCTCATTCCAACTCAAATTGATCTGCCTCTGAAAGTTACCTAGCTCATATCACATATGATTCTGAAGGTCACAACATTTGGAAATTGAGAAACTTTTTAGATATTATATGAAATTTATAAATCTTTCATTTGATGAAGTAAGAAATGTGTGTTTAAATTTTTGTGTTGATAAGGTGATATCCAACATGGAAGTACATACCTCTAAATAGAAACAAAGCTAACCTGGAAGCACACATGATGATGTGTATAACCCACAAAACTACTTTATTTCCTATTAGATGTATTATCATTATAAGGACCACGGGCAACAACACTCACATGATGTCAGTTTATAATTTGTTTCTTTTTGATTTCCATTATTTATACATTCAAATTGATTCCCTAATATTGCAAACCCTAGGGAAAGGACCAGTATTCAAAAAAGTTTACAATAGTAAATGGATTCTTGCATATTAATTAAAATAATTCTGGCTCTGCTGTCCCTCAGAAATGAATTTTAAAATTCCAATCTACATTCATAAACATCAAGTTTCGACTCTCCATTAAGTCTCCCATAACTCCAGAAACTTGAATTAACACTAAATGGATATGCTTGCATTTTGATAACAATAACCACTGCCCTGCTTTCTTACGACATGTTTGATATGATTTAAAAAGAATTTTCCAATATATTTTACTGTTAAACCAGGATGCCTAATTTAGTCCCATCCTAGCCCTGGGGGTCATTATTTGAATAAACTTAAAACTACACTCATTAAGTAACCATTTATAATAATTACGTACTATTTTAAAATTATATCTTTTATTGCCCAATGCTTCTTGAGTAAAACGATTATTAAACATGTTAAATGGTCCATTTTCAATGGTCTCTATTGCCAAAGCTGATTCTGGATGCAGGAAGATCCTTTTTTCTCAATACATGAAACCATTTATGGCTAAAGAAATTGAAATCAAATAACTGAATGCTCAACAAAGCTCACAAAATTAATCAAATTGTACTATAAAAAATTAATCCGAACCTTTCATCCAAAACAATATTCAAGGACAACACTACACTTCAGGTTTACTTACCGGGTAATAGTAATACCGACATGCATTATGTATAATATCTTTCATCAGCAGATAATATTTACAGTAAAAATCACCCTATCACGAGGTAAAATCTGAGGATGCATGTCAAGGATAAAGTTGAATCAATTCACTGTACTGTGTCAATCAATCTTGTCAGTCAAAATACTACCTCTGCATAATTCACAAGCAGTTGAAACAGAGCGTTAAAAAAATCTAAGTATAAAAAAAGGAAAGAATCAACAAATATTAATCATGTTAATCACCATCTGATCACATAAGGTTAGTCTTACTCTTAGGTTACCCTTTTTCATGACATGTAAACAGTATACTTAGGTAACACCTAATAAAGTTGCTTCTTATATTTATCAAAATTCCAATTAATGTCCTTACCAAACAATTTATAATTCAATCAAAGAAATCATGACCGATTTAGAAATCGCAGATGGTGTTTACACTTAAGTTTGCTAGCTCGTACATGTGTTGCTTCGTCAAATGAGAGCAATTTGAAGAACGAGTTATCCACCTCTGAAGGTCATCCGGGGGAGCCATGTCGAAAATAGTGAGGTTGGCCAACAGAGGCGTTGAATTAACAAAAAAATATGGCAATATAGCATGGAATGACTATATAAACAAAGGTAGTTTTATTGATTTTATAATTCTGTGTCCTCTCTCAGAATTGTCCCCTTAACTCTCTAATTTTAAAAGGTTGAAACTCTTGAGTAATCAGTTAGGGTCTACCGGTTTTTCTAAAGTTGTAACTCTAGAAAAATGATATATTCAAAGAACACCCTTTTTTATTATATGTTAAAGCTAATTAAGAAAGTAAACCATTCAGTGTTGCAAATTTTTGCTTGTTTGTTCGGAGGAAATGCGGACAGGAAAAAGCAAACAATACACTAACACTGTGCACAGCCAGAGATTATATTTTTAAATTATTTCCATGCATTAAGCTTTAAGGTATTTATCTTTTGTAGTCAATGTCAAGTTTGTGAAATTAGTTACATTTATATCCGAAGCTTTAATTGACATTGTCTCCAGAATTTAATTGTTTTTAATGATTTTTATGTGAACAGGGACATATACAAAAGTCTAATAAAAAGTAATATGTTGACAGTGCAACAGTTAGAGCTAGCGAAGTTGTGACATTAAGATAAGCAAGGTCTTTGGAATGATTGAATCATAAATGACTGAGTTCATTCGGAGGGTAGAGGTTCCCTACCCTCTGGGAGAACAATTTAGAATGTAATTTCAAAGGTCATTGATATTTTAGACCTAAAGCATTAAGTCTGCTCATGCCTTTCTAAGTATGTATAATTATTTTAGGGGGACACTCATCCCCCATCACCCTCCTCCTCACCTATCCTCTTCGTGCCCATGTCCCATCATCTCCCATGCCCTGTTTTATTTGCTGGTAATTTTAGAAAAGTTGATAGAATAAATTCATTTTGCAAAGTGAAAATGCATGTATAATTTAAACAGCATTAAAAATGGAGAAAAACTTTTATATAGAGAAATATGTGACCATTTTGTACATATATTATCTCGTAATTTTCTCAAAATTGCGAGAAAATTATGTTATTTGCAAATCTTTTCAGTGAGATAAATGCAAAAATTAATATGAAAGAACCACAGGTATATATTGCAAACAAAGATACTGTAGTTTGTTGCCATTGTTGGATACCCACGGGTGATCACGTCTTTTACTCACCACCCAAAATAAACCTGAATACGGTTTACCATCTACATGTACATCTATTTGTTACTAACAGAATAAAACTTGACTTTTTTCCAGTTGCAAAATGTCAGGCCAATGGTCAGACGATGTCCCGCTTCCAGTTACTATCACTTTATGTTAAAGCAGAATTAGGACCTCCAAGTCCGGGACAGGCTAGGGAAAGCATCGCTAAATTTATGGACCTCCCTTGGTCATTAACAAGAGAGAGGGTGATGAACATGACTACAAAAGTAAGTTTTAAAGAATCCAAATCTCGTCTCTTAATTTTCGTAGATTTGTTCTTGAGTTGGCAGATTCACTGATTTTGTCACTTTATTATTGAAAAGTGAGTTATCTAAATTGTCTGTTAATTGATAAGCTTATCAAAGATATAGTCAGCGATTGCAATGCAATTTTTACTTCATTATCTTATTTAAGGAATGAATTTTATACGGTATAAACTGGGTTGGGGCAGTTTACGCTTCATAAACCACAAAGCGGTTTATAAAAAAGCGTAAACTGTTCCAACCCAGTTAATACCGTATAAATTGGGTAGCTATTAAATTCATTCCTTATAATTTAATTTTCATTCATTTGGTGTAAGAAAAAAAGATGATTGTCCTTAAATTTGACTTCAAATTGTACAAAATTTGAATGTAACGTCAGGCGGATCGATACGTTTTTGACGCAAGTCATTGTGATGTAGGCAACCCATTTTATACGATATAAAGTAAATTTTTTATCCAATCAAATACAGCATTACAACCATAATTAAATTATATTACTATAGAAAACTTCAAAAGGTGATATTACATATTCCTGAATTATGCAGACTTTTAAATTTGAAGCCATGCAACCATTGAAGATTCATTTGAAAACTGCAGTGATATGTATCAATTATTTTTAAGCTGTAGATTTTAAATGCTAAATATGTTTAAAGACTAAAGTTGAGGTTGAAGTGATATTTAATAGTGTAAATGGAGCAACATTACCTATCATAACAGGAATATGTTCATTACTATAAAAAAAAGAAAATAAGTTCGGTTTCTCCAACACAGAGGTAACTTGGATAATTTGAAAGGCATGTAAATTACATGATCAATTTCTTGTGTAATATTTCAGGAAGCCCTCTGTAAGTCCTTGCTCCTTGTTGATGTTGCTATCTTTTTCGCTATTGGTGAAGTAATTGGCCGAGGTGATTGGGCCGGCTACCCCATCAAGGGCGCCTCTGGGTGGGAATTCTCTAACATGTACACAGAAGAGGACATCAAGAAAATGGATGCTGAGCGAGCGAAGACCAATGCAGCATAGCATTACCTGGACATTTATAGAAAAAAAACTTAAATCAGTGATTGTGTTTGTTATTTAACGCTGAAATTAAAAAAACAATACACATTATATAAATGAAGCTTTTATTTCTACATTTCTGCTGGCATTTAAAATTTTTTAAAAGAAGATATACCTCCTGTTTTATGATACATAATTGGAGTCCTGGGAACAGGCTTTGTAGAAAAATGGTTCAACCCCTAATTGGCCCCCAAGATAAATCTATAGGACACCCCAGATCAGATTTGGCAGTTGCATTAAAAAGGAAGATCTTAAAATCATATTGAACATCTGCAGGACAAGACAGATTGTATTCCAGATGATTTGGCTGTTGCGTTAATGTAAAGAGAAATTCTGGGAATCAGGTTTTGAAGGAAAAAATGTTTTATCCCAATTGGTTCTCGGGATAAAAAAAAATAATCCTGAAAATTTATTGCACATCTACAGGACACCACTACATGTATTTATTTTTCCAATAGATGATATGGCTTCTGCATAAATCTGAGAACCAAGACAAAACAAACAAGCCAGACAAGACCAAAAAAAATTTCGACCCCAAATTGATCCTTGCAAAATACATGTAAATGAAAATTCTGAAACCTTATTGCATGTCTACAGGACAACACAAAACAAACAAGACCAAAAAAATTTCGACCCCAAATTGATCCTTGCAAAATACATGTACACGTAAATGAAAATTCTGAAACCTTATTGCATGTCTACAGACACCAGGAATCATATTCCAAAAGATTTGGCTATTGCATTAAATGTAAGAATAGTTTCAGGCACCATGCTTTTCTAGAAAAAGATTTTTAAAGACTTCACTATGTACATGAATCTCGCAAAAATTTTATCCTTGACTGTGGTCCACCCAACCCCTGGGGACCACAAACTGAACAAACTTGCAACTGCATTATCTGAGGATGCTTACATAATTACATGACTAATCATGTCCTTTCTGTTCCTGAGAAGTTTTTTAGCTCTACTGGTCATAGACCAGAAGAGCTAATGCCATAGTAAGGTGTCCGTCCGTCTGCCTACCTGTTTGTCCGTCTGTCTAAACAACTTTTTCAAAATGCTACTCCTCCTACAGTTTTGGTCTGATTTCAATATTACTTGGTACAAAAGTAGACTACACTAAGATACATAATTCTATTTATCTGTTTTTGATTTAGATGAATGGTGTTGCCATGGTTACTAAAACTAGAAATTTCTGTGAAATACTTTCAAAATGCTATTACTCCTACAGTTTTGGTCTGATTTCAATATAACTTGGCACACATGTAGATTACACTAAGATATATGACTCTGTGAATTAGTTTTTGATTTCGATAAATAGTGTTGCCATGGTTACTAAAAATAGAAATTTCTGTGAAATACTTTCAAAATGCTATTACTCCTACAGTTTTGGTCTGATTTCAATATAACTTGGCACACATGTAGATTACACTAAGATATATGACTCTGTGAATTAGTTTTTGATTTCGATAAATAGTGTTGCCATGGTTACTAAAAATAGAAATTTCTATGAAATACTTTTAAAACTCTACTCCTCCTACAGTTTTGGTCTGATTTCAATATAACTTGGCACACAAGTAGACAACTCAATAATACATAATTCTTTGTATCGGTTTTTGGTTTCAATGAACGATGTTGTCATGGTTACTAAAAATATATACTATGAAATACTTTCAAAACGCTACTCCTCCTACAGTTTTGGTCTGGTTGCAATAAATCTTGCCACAAAAAGAGACTAAACCAAGGATCATTATTATATTTATTGCTGTTGCAAAGTTTCAAGTCTAAGTGCTACTTTTCTCATCCTTTGTTATAAGTATAAACCAGTAGAGCTACTACAGTCTCGTCAGAGACTTCTGGTTTGGGATATACCCCAAGAAAACTTTGTTTCCCGCTTGTGGCCCCACCATACCCATAATTTTAACAAACTTGAATCTATGCTATGTCTGATAACTTTCACATAAGTTTCATTTTTGGCCCAATGGTTCTTGAGAAGACATTTTAATAACTCCAACTTATTCAACTTATTTTTGCATTTTCTTGATTATCTCCCCTTGGCAGATGGTGTGGCCCTTCATTTGAACAAACTTGAATCCCCATTTCCAAAGGATACTTTGTGCCAACTACAATTAATATTTCCCATGAGTGGTTCTGGAAAAGAAGATGAATTTGTCAAAAAAAAGTTTACGACGACGACAATAGACAAAGGACAAATTTCGATCAAAAAAACCTCACTTGAGCCTTCGTCTCAGGTGAGCTCAAATGAAAACTCCAAAACATTTCTGTACATCTACTGGACACCTCCAATCATACCGATGAATTGTCCACTGCTTAGAGCAAAAGGGGACTGAAGCATGCCAAGAAAAGGTACGCATTCTAGTTTTAGAGCGAACTCAATAAAAGCGGAATTAGCGTTAATCTGTGATTTTTCCCCAGGGAGATGTGTGCGAGGCAATTAATGTCAGCAGTTTTGAGGGAAGGATCTTAAGTTTTACTGGTTTGAAATTAAAGCTAGAATACTTACTATTTAGAAGCCTTTGCACCTTTTTCCTGTTGTTTTTTTTTTAAGGGGGGGGGGGGGGGTGGCGATTTTCCATGCAAATCATATGCAGTTAAAAAAGTAAAAAAAAAAAAAAAAAAAAAAAAAAGAAGAAGAAAAAGAAGAAAAACAAAGTGAAATAAGTTGTAGTGAACTAATTAATTGTTCAGTAAAAATTAGACGCCTTTCAAATTTTTCAGTGTTTATATATCAAAATATTTTTTTCCTAGTTTAAATTAACATCGGGCACGATGAACTTGGTTGTTGTGGAAGTCTCGCGCCTTATTAAGGTATCATACCGGTAATTGACCAATGAAAATGAACTTATTCAATTGTAGTTCCATACATATAAAATTATTATTTTTTCCTTTTGATTTTTTTTTTTTAAATTTCCTTCCAGTCTATTTTTACAATTTTGGTACCTGTGTCTAGTGCATTTTACATATTTTGTAAATAAATAAAGGTTTTTGACAGGAACTATTTTTTTCAGGGCATAGGAGGCTACTTCCTGGGGTAGAAGTTTATTTTTTCTTTGACTAAGAAAACGGAAAACTTAGGATCCACCCCCTCAAATCTGCTGCCGTTAATTGTCTCGCCAGCGTTAGGGGAATATGGGTGATTTGCATCAATTACACTTTTATTGACTCCATCGCTGTGGAAAAATGGACGGGATTTCTTGGCATGTTTGAGGAAGAAATGATTAAGATACCGGTAGTGTGACATACCGAGAGAACAACAATTAATATACCCGACTTTCCCTAGAAAGTGCGGTTATAAACACTTGAAAGAATAGCTAAATAAGAATTCCATCTACCTAATATTTAAACCAGCGACCCACGCGAGTGTTGTGGCCTATAGTCCGGTTGCTAATATTCGTTTTCTACATCTGTATACTGACAGGGATGCTAAAATGTTTACGATTATCATGTTTGTTACTGTTTTGGGAATTTGGTACGGAGGCCAGAATGTCAGATTTGTACGTATATGGAAACAACAGGTGCGAGAAATGACGGCATTTCCCTCTCCTGGGGGTGGGAGCTGTAGGTATAGATAGCTAGCGAGTATGTAGGGGGTATTGTATAAGTATTGTCCAGACCAGGATAATCATTTATAATCGTAAAGTCCTGTACACTAAATATCTTTAAAGTGACAGAGATACTCCAAGAAATAGTTTAAACGTTACTGGTGAGTGCATATTTTTTTGTTCAATTTATTTATCTATTTGATTTTAAAATCATTACAGTAATTAGAAGAAAATGAAACTGAATTACTGTTTTTGATAAGCTTAATTGCAGTGTCTCATAAAAATAATATCAAAGAAGGTCTGATATACATTGTATTTCACATTTTTTTCTTTCAAATTTTGATTGTAATCTTCGCCATCGAAAAGTTGAAATTTCATTTTAATTTTTTTTAGTTCTGAATTTATGACACATTTTGGTCTATCCACTCGCCCTAGTTTATTATACCCCCCGCTTGAAAAGTGGGAGGGTATATAGTGAACGGGATGTCCGTCCGTCCGTCTGTTACGCTTTGTGGTACCCATCTCTTATCCGCAACTCCTCTTATAACACTGAATGAAATTTTATGAACCTTTCACAGAATCTTTGTTACATAGTGCCATTGTGCACCTCCTATTTTACTTTTTGATCGGACACATATTTCGGGTTTCCCATAGCAAAAGATGGACACTGCCATTCTTTCTATAATATTGAAGGGTACCCATCTCTTATCCGCAACTCCTCTTATGCCATTGAATAAAATTTAACGATACTTTCACAGATTCTTTATTACATAATGCCATTGTGCACCTCCTATTTTACTTTTTGATCTGACACTTATTTCGGGTTTCCGAGAGCAAAACATGGACTTTGCCATTATAATCATATGAGAGGCGGGGGTATAATTTAGTGAGCTCAGTGCTCAAAGTACCTCTAGTTTAAGTCAGGCCCACTTTTTTTAAAGGAGACCAAGCTATGAAGAGTTTTATCATCACATCCTTCATCTTTATCACCGTTGCCGAGCGTGTAACAAGTAATCCCTTACAGCCTTACTTGGTTCATCCTCGCTGTGCTAAGGCGTGCTCTGAGATGCTGATTGCCAAGTATCCCTTCCAAAATCTATGTTGGTAAGAATTAAATTTAATTTATTAAATTATCCAGAGTGATGCATTATTTACGGATAAGGTTTTGTTTGGTCATAAACTTAATTTCTCCGATATGTTGTGGAAACAATTAAACAATTAAAAGATGAATTTTAAAATTACATTTTTTTTTATTACAAGTCAACAGGTCCGCAGAACTAAATGCAGAAAAGGCTTCAGTATTTCCCATTTTCATCAAAATATTATAGACCAAAGATTGCTACAATACATTCTCAGCAAAATACCCCCCCCCCCTCCAACTCAAAAAGAATAGAAATAATTAAATTATTCTTAAAATGGAATGAAGACTTACCGGTATAAAAAAAAAATACTGAAAAAACTGCAGTAATATTTCTAAGATATCATTACTGTAAACGTACGAAAATTAGCTCACTCACAAACTTCCTCACCAACTGCTTATCGTAATCATTAGCATATTTAAAAAAAAAATACATGTTTATGACAGGACCCTTGACTAAATAGACTTTTAAGTATTTTTCGAAAAGATGCGAATGTTGTGTCATAAAAGTGTTAAGGTATAGTGGGTCTTTGCTCCATGTTTTTGTTGACCAAAAATGTATTTTTTTTTTTTTTTATTTTTTTTTACAAACCTTGAGGATAAACTTTGAAAAATATGGAGCGAAGAGTAAGACCCACTCATATATATCGACAAATTGTGTTACAGTATGAGAAAATGATCCTTTTTGCCCTCTCTGGTGTGTGTATGCTATTTCATAGGCAAATAATTTCAATCTTAGTGAGATTTTTGTAAATTGTGGAGATTTTACATAAAGTATACTTTAATTTTAGATGAAATGTCAAAGAAAATTTTGCTTTAATTGAGATTTAATTTTTCACCTCCATGTTTGTTGCACTATAGGCATTGTGGTCGCCTTGTTCGCCCATTTTCTTATGGATACTTTATGTTTATGTTATACATTTTGTTAAAAAAAAAAAAAATATTTTTTTTGCAGTTTTTATGCACGATGGAAAACTTGTTTAAGGACCTATACCACATGTGAGTCACGTGACATGTCACTTTGGATTGACATGGGCTGTAACATGTGTAAGACCACACATGCGAAGTGGGACAAAGGGAGAAAATATTTTCAGAATAAAAAATGGAAGAACTTACTTAGTAGATCGAAAAAGTACAATAAAGGACTGAAATTCTGACATTCTGCTCTTTTTTTTTTTTTTTTTTTTGATTAAGTCCAACACCCATAAATGTTACAGAGGGAATGCTTTTGAAATTGTGCATAATATTAATATCATATATTATTTCTATGAAAATATTCTAAGAGTTTGATAAATTCGAGCAGAGCAATGTAGATAGTAGATGATATAAAGATGATATAGAGAAAGTATCCAAATCAGGAAAAAAAAATATATAAAAACTGATTCACTGTCTTGTTAAGATAATCGAGAACACAGAATTCACAGAAGATGGAAGAAGAACATATAGGAAAAACAAAGTCTGCAAAGGTACCTGGTTCTATTATAAAAGTTAAGAAAGCTATAGAAGAAACTCCACAAGTGTCAATCTTGAAAGAAACTAATTACTTAAACCATAGTTAAACAAGTGTCTACAGAATACCTCTTTTGTTTGATATTGACACCTTATGCATTCATGCAGCATCTAAACAATCGGACATTGCAAGAAACCTGCTTTTGACAAGATTTGGTTTTCAGATAAAGGACACTAATTATAACTTACATTTATAAATGATGCTATTAATAAGAATAATTTCCACTTCTGGGTAAGAAAAAGGACCTCTTTTTACTTTGAGAAGCCGATGCATGGGAAGAGAGTTAGGATTTAGGCATGCAGTCCTCAGTGCTTTGTGTGACCGACCTGTATTTCTTTAAGAATTAAAAAGGCAACGTTCAGACTTTAAATTATGATCATCTTTTAAAATCATTTTTGCAGAAAATATTTTCCAAATTTGGCTAATGATGTCAAATTATCCGTTTATTCAACTGGACAAGTTGGTGCTTCACCCTAAACAGCTGCGCCAGATTTTATATATCAATAAAATGTTTGCCACCATTTCATCCCTCACAAACAAACGGTGTTTGCCCCCTACATTCTCAACAATTGAGTCACTTAGATTTTTCTTTTGAGGTTATCTGAAGGATCGATCGTGCGTTCCAACCTACTCCTGAAACATTGAATGATCCTAAGTAAGCAATAAAGCATTTGAATGAAAGGAAAAACAGGACACGTCATGACTGGTGACGTATAAAATATAGTTTATAATGACCTTAAATAGTTTATTAAAAAAAGTCAAAATTTAGGGAACCCCGATCTTTTAACTGGCGTCACAATTTCATAGATATTATGAATTCTGTGGAAAATTACGCCAGGCGATGGACCAAACATGAAAAAAAGGACCTTGACACTTTGTCAGAATGGATTAAAAATATAAGATGAATGTTAAAATCTCGCATTAAGCGATTTAGGGACAATATGTTAACCATCTATCCTTCTGTCTTCAATAATTCAGAAGTGAAAAAAGAAATTAGAGAGATCTGTAACTGGTCCCAGCTGACAAAGGAGGTAATTAACAACGTTGTCTTTGTGAGGCTAAATTATTTTAAATGTATTTTAGAGGAACTGGGATTTAATTCTGCTAGTGGTAATCCAATTTATACCCATAGCTCCCTTTTAAATGAAAAAAAAAAATATTCAAAATCATATGTCAATTTTAAATAATTTTAATATTTCCAATAATCAAATTGAATTTGAATTATATGTACCATACTTATACTGGATTCCTAACCTATATAAAAATCCTTACAAAGATACAAAGCGGGTTCCAGTAAATGTTCTACCAAGACTCTTTACTCCTCACTAAAATATGAACAGCAGTAAAGGAGAAACTTCAGGAGCACTGTACTATAATATATTCGAGATGTGGTGTAAATCAGATATGGATACTTAAAAACTTCAAGGAACTATCAGAAAAATTTTACCAAAATCAATAACATCAAAACCTCGACTTTTCACCACTTTATACAATATTCTACGGAAGCGTAATAGGGCCGCAGCAGTATCTTTTATCAATTTGTTTTAACAAATTACTAATTTGTTATAACAAATTATCAATTTGTTATAATAAATTATAAAGTTGTTAAAACAGATTACTAATTTGTTATAACAGATTTTTAATTTGTTATAACAAATTACTAATTTGTTATAACAAATTATCAATTTGTTAAAACAGATTACTAATTTGTTATAACAGATTACTAATTTGTTATAACAACTTACTAATTTGTTATAACAAATTATCAATTTGTTATAACAAATTATTAATTTGTTATAACAGATTACTAATTTGTTATAACAGATTACTAATTTGTTATAACAAATTACTAATTTGATATAACAAATTATCAATTTGATATCACAAATTAGTAATTTGTTATAACAAATTATTAATTTGTTATAACAAATTATTAATTTGTTATAAAAGATTAGTAATTTGTTATAACAAATTAATAATTTGATATAACAAATTATTAATTTGATATAACAAATTAGTAATTTGTTATAACAAATTAGTAATTTGTTATAACAAATTAGTAATTTGATTTAAAAAATTATCATTTTTTACAAAATATGAAGGTGAATACAGGTCTACGGAAGCCAGATCAGATCAGATCAGAAATCTTATTTTAAATCGGTTTTATGAACACGTTAAGCATAAGCTTTGGAGAGCTTTTGATCAATATGTTAATGTGGATTTAGATAAATTAGCAACTTAGATTAAAGCACTTTAATTTTTGTTTAATTGCAGGGTTTTTTTTTTGTTTTTGTTTTTTTTTTTTTTGAGTCAGTTCCTTGGAATAGATTTCTCTGTTAGACAATTAAAAGAATAGCTGCATCCCAGGGATTATGTAGAAGAAATACAGAATGTTGGATCCTTCGAGAAAAATTCGAAGTTCCGGACAATTAAATATGACTTCAACGTCGTCCATTCAAATCAACACTTTTTTCAATGTCAACACAGGGGTCAAAAGGGGAGAAGACCTATTTTTTCCTTCTTTACACATGTGTTATATTTTGTGTGTATTGTTATAACAAATTATATTGCTTAACGATTTCTTGTAAAATATATGAGTAGTCCTATATGAGACAACCAGGATACAAATTACAAATGAATTTGAAGAAAGAACTGTCAAAGTTTTCAGCCAATAATAAGTTATGAAGGCTTTAGTGGGACTTCGAGGGCTTTTCCAAAAGGCACGTATTTTGATTATAAAAATTACATACATACATGAAAAAATTTCACAAGGTATCTAAATTCAAATTTTACGAAGTACTACCCACTCAAGAACATTGTTTATTTTCATTTTCAGAAAAGGTTATTACAGAGTGCTTATCAATTTTTCTATGATAATTTATCTACAAATTCATTTTTTATCAATGTTGCCTTTATTGCCCCCAGCATAAATTAGGGCCAAGGAGGTTCACCAGAGGAGCAGATTCAGGTTTATGCATTAGGAACGGCGGTTTAGTTTAAAATATATTTTATTCATGATACATAAACTGGATTGAACAGTAGGCATAAATCATTTGGTACATGTATAGAATGAATCGAGAGAGAGAGAGGGAAGGGGGGGGGGTAAAATGAAATAAAATAAAAGACATATTGAAAAAAAACATATTATAATGAACATGTTGATTCAGGGTGGGAAAAATTCCCTCTCCAAATAATATAACATGTCTTTGATAAGATATTTTTTCCTAGCATACGAACGGGGATGCAATGACCTGGTAAATGGGAGTCAAGGACGGAGCCCTGGTGGGGGAGGAGGACAAAATTCAAATAGAGCTCCTAAGAATAAGTAAATAGGAACCAAAGAATTTGATGCATTGTATCTTTATAACAATAATGTTTGACAGTGAAAACTCTAAATGCTAAAAGATGTAAATCCAGATTAACATATTGGTCAAAAGCTGTAGCTGCAGAGCTTGTACATTTATTATTTTCACAAATCCAACTTATAAAAAGATTTCTGATCTCATCTGGCTTCCATAGATCTGTATACACTTTCACTTTATCAAAATTATTAATTTGTTATAACAAATTACCAATTTGTTATAACAAATTAATAATTTGCTATAACAAATTATTAATTTGTTATAACAAATTATTAATTTGTTATATCAAATTGATAATTTGTTATATCAAATTAGTAATCTGTTATAACAAATTAGTAATCTGTTATAACAAATTAGTAATTTGTTTTAACAAATTAGTAATTTGTTTTAACAAATTGATAATTTGTTATAACAAATTAGTAATTTGTTATAACAAATTAATATTCTTGTTATAACAAATTGATAATTTGTTATAACAAATTAGTAATTTGTTTAACAAATTAGTAATTTGTTATAACAAATTGATAATTTGTTATAACAAATTAGTAATTTGTTATAACAAATTAGTAATCTGTTATAACAAATTAGTAATCTGTTATAACAAATTAGTAATTTGTTAAAACAAATTAATAAAAGATACTGCTGCGGCCCTAATACGCTTCCGTAATATTCCACACAATAAATTAAAGTCCAGGCTTTTGACGTCATAGACAGCTGCTTTTTAAAAAAAGAAAAATTTTACCAAAATCAATAACATCAAAACGTACGACTTTTCACCACTTTAATTCAATTCACTTTATTGACAATTACCCTGTCGGCATACAGTCATAACATAAAACAAATTAACAAGAATAATACATACATATACAAAGTGACAAATGTGAGTTGAACAAAATAATGTAGAGTATATTCACAAATTTTTAAGTCTTCATTGCTGACTTTCTTTTCTGGTGTCAAAGCACTTTTTCAAAAAAACAACATATCCTTCTAGCAGTTGTAATATTTGTAGGATTGACAATTTTTCTAATGGAATTATCACTAGTATATGTATTTACATTAAATACATCAGTATAATTGCATCTAAATTGGTCATACTTTGAACAGTATAGAACAAAATGTTTTTCATCTTCAATAAATAATTTACATGAATAAACGTTTTTCTCTAGGAATAGGGGGTTTACAGTATCTGCCCGTTTCAATATACAATGGATGGACACTGATCCTTAATTTTGTTAATACAGATCTAAAACTTTTCTTCAAAGGCAGCTTTAAATAACTTTGCAATTTGTATTCATTTTGATTTACAATTTTACTATAAAAAGCTAACTTTCCAGAGGCTGATTTGCTTATATTTTTTCAGTTGTTCATGTATCTTGTTTTGGTAATGCTCTTGTAATTTGTTTTTCAGGGTTGTGTGAGAAATATCCAAAGAAGTGATATTTAATTTTTGTAGTAATGAAGACAGTTTTCTTTGCCAAGATACACTGTAAAAATTGTGTTTAGGAAATAAACACTTCTATTACATGTTTAGATCTAAACGTGTATAGTATTGTGTTTAACGACTAAACACTTATGTCTTAACATGTTTTATACCTAAACGCGTTTAGAAATTAAACACGTTTTACTGTAAAGTGCAGAGTTATCTTCCCGGAAATGACACACATATATTTGAACGTTAATTTGAGCGGCTATGTAAACAAAAGAAAGCGCAACAAGCTAAGGTGATGTATCAATGAGAGTTATGACAACCCAATTCAAGGGATGACCATGACGAAATAGTGAAATACGTGAAAGGGCATCTTGTTGCTGCAATACATTAAAGGTTTGTTTTCTTCTTCTTTGTATTAATTAACCACGATGAGCAACGTAAATAAAGTTGACTTGGGATATCTTGAATTCGTTCATAGACTTACAGGAGAAGAAATAATATTAAATGTCATTAAAAACATCTATATTTATATCTGTGTAGTTTCACTAAAATTTGAACAATTTTGTTTTTCTAAGTAAATAAATGTAAAATATCTGTGATAGTGTACTTTTTCTGAAATCTGGCTTTCTTTCCTACAGGCACCGTACGTAGTCCAGATCGAACTCAAAATACACGTATCAGAGTACCTGGTGTCATCTTCAAGTGCAATGTTGCTGTTCCATAATCAACACTTTGAAACTTCATTTGTTGAAGACTACTGTGTTAATTCGACAGTGTTTACAATTATCCTCGTGCATTCGAAATGGGTTACTTTCTGGCAGTTATTGATGGGATATAGATTATAATATGTGGTGCTTTGGGACTTGTTGAAAGTTCATAAAATTTGATATTTTGTGATTGACATGAGGAAAACTCTGCAGCCGATTCAAAATATAATGATTATAATGAAGATATATATAAATATACATTTTGTATTTTTAGTTTAACAATTCTTTAATAAAGCCTTTTAGAAATATTCAATGAAGTTTTGATATTAAATTGTCAGCTTAATATTATTTTCTTAATAATTTTGAAGATTAAAAGTTTGTTATCTATGTGTACGTTATAAATTATGTGTCATTCTGATTGAATTGTTGAGACTAATCAAATCCATTCAGTTCTATCTCCTACATTATTTGTGTAAATTAAGTACATGTACATCGCACAGTGACCAATGCATTCATTTGTATTATTAAATACAAGTGTACATATCCCAACGTTCAGTGGCTTTATGGAAAATAATTAATATTGGTTACATATTTTGAAAATATTGACAATTATGCGCATTTAAAAAACATATACTTTTTGTGCCTAAATTTACGAGAGTGTTTTGTTTTTCTGCAGGTACAAATTAAACTTATGATGTGTTTAGATTTTAAACACATCTGCTGTTATGTGTTTAGAATTTAAACACTTGTGTTTATGTGTTTAGATGTGTTTAATTTCTAAGCACACAAATGTTTAAATTCTAAACACTTTCTAAGACATGTTTAGAAATTTTACATGTTTAGATATTAAACATATAAAAAAGGAGGTGACAAGAAAGTGTTTAGAAAAGTGTTTGAATTGTAAACACATTTTTTACAGTGTATTCTAGATACAAGTTTTTTGTCTTCTTTAAATGCAGAAATCACTAAATAATTATTATAATCATGTTTGTTTTCCATTTCCTTAAGTCTCTTAAAATATTTAAACATATATTCATAACATAAATAGTACAAAGGAAAACGACCCAATTCACATAAAACAGCAAGATTTGATGCCTTTCTATGTACCCCTAGTATGTCTTTAAATATTAAGTATTGTGTTTTTTCAAAAGGAAATTGGTCTGAAGACATTAAATCACATTTGAAGTCAGTTATCCATACTTCAGATCCATATGTAATAATTGGTATTATCATTGACTGGTATAATTTTAACATAATTTCAGCTGAAAAATTAATATTTGCAGGAAAATTTGATTTAATAGCATAACATACGGGGTATATATCTCTCAGTTGATTCGATACGCAAGAGCATGCTCTACGTATGTACAATTTCTAAAACGAGGTAAATTATTGACAAATAAGTTGATGAAACAAGAATATCAGCTGTCTCGTTTAAAGTCATCATTTCGTAAGTTCTATGGTCGATACAATGACCTTGTCAGCAAATACAATTTATCATTGAGTCAAATGCTGACTGATGTTTTTCACACTAATTGTTAGGCCATTATTTACACACTGAATTGTCGACGGATTTTTCCGTTATTTCCCGATCATGACAAGGAGCACACGGCGGGTGTGACCGGTCGGCAGGGGATGCTCACTCCTCCATGGCACCTGATCCCACCTCTGATGTTTGGAGGTCCGTGTTTGCTCTGCTCCTATTTTGTATTGATTAATGGACTTTTGAGCTTGAATACTGTTCGTTATCTCCATATATTTCATTTCCTAGCACGTTCTGATAGTTGTTCAGGTGCAAATTTCATTTTTCCATCAGAACTGAACACAACACCCAAATATTTATATTCATTAGTTATGTTAATCATTTGATGATTGTAATAAAATCTAAATGATGTTTCATCATCTGTTTTTCTTGAAAAAATCATAACATCTGTTTTATCCATATTAACACACAATTTCCAGTCTGAACAATATTTTCCTAAAACGTCTATACAGTTTTGTAGACCAACTTCTGATTCTGATACAAGGACGAGATCATCAGCAAAAAACATATGATTAATTGGCATAGTATCTAGATATGCAGGATATGTGCTTACATTTTTAAGATAATTCACAAAATCATCAACAAAGATATTGAAAAGTGTTGGACTTAAATTATCACCTTGTTTGACTCCTCTATTGGCTTTAAATTTTTCACTCATTTGATTGTCCTTTTTACAAGAATAGTATGTATTTGTATACATGTCTGTCAAAAGTTTGAGAAAGTTACCACCAATACCCTTTTTATTCAATTTGTATAAAAGTGCAGATCTCCACACAGTATCAAAATTAATGCTTCTGAAAAATCTACAAAGCACACATATAAATTCTGTTTCTTTGTATAGAGATATTTGTTTACAAGTGTGTTTAGTACAAATATATTGTCAGTGGTCCTATGACCTTTTCTAAATCCAGATTGATATTGGCTTAGTAGGTTATTTGACTCAAGATAATTATCTAAGCGTTTCTGTAGAAGGCCTGTGAAAAGTTTTCCTAAACAACTTGTATCACTGAGACCCTTATAATTGTTTGTATTATTAGGATCACCATTTTTACAACTATTCCACACGATAAATCAAAGTCCAGGCTTTTGACGTCATAGACAGCTGCTTTAAAAAAATAATAATGAAAATGGACTTCGAAATTTACCTACCTTGTCATTGGTTATTTTATTTTGTTAAAAACATCTGATCGTACACACAAGTACTCCAAAGTTGACATTAAAAAGATGCTCGAGTTTCTCTGATTGACAATATCTTTGTAATTTTCGGAGATCAAGTATTCGAACAATCTGTCGGAATTCTCATTGGTACAAAGTTCGCCACGTTAATAGAATTTTTGTATTCATATGAAACGGAATTCATTGAAAAACTTACACATGAGAAGAAAAAAAAAACACTTGCTGTGGTCTTCAACTCAACATTTAGATATATCGACGAAGTATTATCAATTAACGATAGCTATTTCGATTCATATGTCGACTCGATATATCATAGTGAACTTGAAATAAAGGTACCTCAAAGTCTGACACATCGGTTTCATATTTGGATATTTAATCAGATAAATACGTTATTGGTAACCTATTGACAAAAATTTATGATAAACGTGATGACTTCAACTTTTCTATCGTCAACTTCCTTATTTATGCAGCAATATACCCTTATCACCAGCATATGGAGTTTATTATGTCATTTAGTTGTTTCGATACGCAAGGTCTATGATCAATACAATGACCTTGTCAGCAAATACAATCTATCATTAAGTTGAATGCTGATTGACCATTTTCATGCTGATTGTTAGACCATTATTTACACATTGAATTGTATACGGATTTATCCGTTTTTCGATCAAGACAAGGAGCACACGGCGGTGTGACCGGTCGGCAGGAGATGCTTACTCCTCCATGGCTCCTGATCCCAACTCTGACTTTTTTTAATGGTCAATGTTTGCTCTGATCCCGATTTGTATTGTTTCAATGGACTTTTGAGCTTGATTACTGTTCGTTATCTCCATATTTCATTCTGTCATTTGTGCACAGTGATTCAGACTTTCAATCATTTCGTTAATCTCTTTTTTTAATAAAGAGGACGCTGTCTAGGAAACATAACGTAAAGCAGACTTTATTAGAAGATGTCTTCATTAAAACTATTGTGAAGAAAAGAATTACTAGTATAAAGACCAGAAAACGAGAAAAAAAGTGTTGAAGTTTATGGCAATTGTCTACAATATACAACTAAACATTGGATGGTATTTTGATTTACATGAGTGATACCCATTGGTAGGTCAATTGTCTACAATATACAACTAAAGGTTGGATGGTATTTTGATTGACATGAGTGATACCCATTGTTAGGTCAATTGTCTACAATATACAACTAAAGGTTGGATGGTATTTCGATTGACATGAGTGATACCCATTGTTAGGTCAATTGTCTACAATATACAACTAAAGGTTGGATGGTATTTCGATTGACATGAGTGATACCCATTGTTAGGTCAATTGTCTACAATATACAACTAAACGATGGATGGTATTTTGATTGACATGAGTGATACCCATTGTTAGGTCAATTGTCTACAATATACTTAAAGGTTGGATGGTATTTTGATTGACATGAGTGATACCCATTGTTAGGTCAATTGTCTACAATAAACAACTAAACGTTGGATGGTATTTTGATAGACATGAGTGATACCCATTGTTAGGTCAATTGTCTACAATATACAACTAAACGATGGATGGTATTTTGATTGACATGAGTGATACCCATTGTTAGGTCAATTGTCTACAATATACAACTAAAGGTTGGATGGTATTTTGATTGACATGAGTGATACCCATTGTTAGGTCATCGTTTCATACTAACTATGACTACTGGATACTCCGTCGACCTTATCAATACACAGGGCACATGGCGGGTGTGGCCGGTCACCTGATCAATACATAGGGCTCATGGCGGGTGTGGCCGGTCACCTGATCAATACACAGGGCTCAAGGCGGGTGTGGCCGGTCACCTGATCAATACACAGGGCTCATGGCGGGTGTGGCCGGTCACCTGATCAATACACAGGGCTCATGGCGGGTGTGGCCGGTCACCTGATCAATACATAGGGCTCATGGCGGGTGTGGCCGGTCACCTGATCAATACACAGGGCTCATGGCGGGTGTGGCCGGTCACCTGATCAATACACAGGGCTCATGGCGGGTGTGGCCGGTCACCTGATCAATACATAGGGCTCATGGCGGGTGTGGCCGGTCGACAGGCTTACTCCTCCTAGGCAATTAATACCACCTCTGGTGTTTCCAGTGGCCCCGTATTTTCGTCCTGTTCACGATTTTTTTTTTTGTTTTAGTGGATTTATGAAATTTATCACTGTTCGTTATCTTCACCTTTTACATAAAAATGAACATGAATTAATTTACTGTATGAAATCATGACATGTGAAATTAACGAACAGTAGTCATGCCCAAAAGTCCGAAGAAACAATACAAATCAGTACGGACCTCTGAAAACATCAGAGATGAGATAAGGTGCCACGGAAGCATTTCCTGTCGGCCGTTCAAAACTGCCTTGTTCCTTTGTCATGATGAAAATAATGGCCTACCAATTTGTATGAAAGACATCAGTCTACATTCGACCTAATGACAGATTATATTTGCATACATGATCATTGTATTGTCCATAGAAACTTGTCCAAATGTTAACTTTAAACGAGATTGTAGATTCTCTTGTATCATCAACTATTTGTTAGCATGTTAGTTTTAGAAATTGTTCTTACGAAGACCATGCTCTTGCGCATCAAATCAACTGGGAGACATACACTCAATATGCAGATGATAATGGCATGTTGCTACATAAATGATGGAAGTTGACGTTAAAAAAGTTGAAATCGCTAGTTTGTCATAATGTTTACTTGTTAGTTGCCATTAATGTCTGTCTCCAGTAAAATACTAGAATCTAAATATCTAAATACGAAACAGAGGTGTCAGATTCCGTGGTGTCTTTTTTTAACGAAGTTTTTGAATAGATTCTCTTCATAAAAATACAAGATCATGTCTGCTTATAATGAGGCACAATATTTGTTCCCAAGGGAATTCCAACAGATTGTTGGAAAACTTCATCTCCAAAGACAACATAGATATTGCCAATGAGTACCTCTAGCGCCTTGTTAATATCTATGTCCATCAACAAGATAAGACAATTTGCGAGTTTGATTTTTTTCTAAGAAGCTTTTGTCTAGCATGTCAAATAGCATGGTCTTTAATTTGAAGAGATGATGGGGTTCCTCATTGACAATATCTATGTTATCTTCGGAATCAGGTCTTCCAACAATCTGTTGGAATTGCGAAGGGACCCATTTGCAATCCTTTGTGAACCGAACAGTTTTCAAATTTTTATGATGAAGAATTTATTAAAAAATCTTCTACATAAAAAGATTGATTAATTATTGATGATTTTACGTCTCTTGCGATAATTTTTACTCAAATGAGACGCCATCAAATACCAGTAAAGGGCTTCAAATTTAGACCTTTACTCGGCACCCAGGGCCATTGAGCAAGGGAGGTTCTTTATCGTGCCAACGCTTACCTTGGCTTGGGACGTATGTTTTTACGTCATATCTGAAGGTTCCGTGACTGTCACTTCTAATGCAGGGCGCTTGGCTCAGGAACAGTCACTACCTGCGTTTGACTCGGCGCCGGGAACGAGAATCGAACCCGGACCTTCAGATCAAGAAGCGTCTACGAGAAGAGGAACTTGCTGCGTCCTTCAATTCGACATGTACACTGTAGATTTCTGGACGACGTTTTATCAATGAACAATAGCTATTTTTATTTCTGTGTAGAATCTATTTATCCCAGTGAACTCAAAATATAAAGAACACCACAGGGTCTGTCACATCTTTTGTATAATTGGATGTTTTAGACTATAGACTATAGACGTAGATTGCCAACTAAAAAAGCTATATAAAATTTTGAGGACTTCAGTTTTTTTTTCCCATTTTCAACCTTCCCTTTTTATGCAGTTACATTCAAATATCACCTGTATATGATGTTGATCTCTCCTAAGTGCTTTGATGCTCCTAAGAATGTTCTAAGTACGATTAATTTTAAGGGGAAGAATGACCTTGGGGTGAAAAAAATTGTCATTTAATTTTATAATTATTAACTCAATATTGCACAGGAAGACATAAGCATGATAAAAACGTGTCATGTTTACATTTCTCGAATACGGGGAAAATTCAATGCTTAAAAGACGTGGCCGTATTGTTGGACGTTTTGAGTGTTGAGTGATACGAACAGTATGACTAGAATTATTTGAATAATCTTACAATTAGCTTTTTTTCTTTAAATTTCAGTAATATATGTTTAAATTTTATTTAGACTATTTTAAGTCTTTGATATAAAATGCACATTTCAGGATAGGAACTACATGCATATGAAAATAGTATTTATTGAATAAATAATTTTTATTCTTTTGTCTGAATTTGTCAATTTTTCTTATCAACTTCCCCTATATGTAATATTCCAGGATCACCTGCATACATATTTTTAATGTACAAGTTAAAGTTTTTAAATTAAACTCACCTCTCCTGAATGTTATTTATTTATGATAAGACGAACATCTGTTGTCCGCCTATGCTATAACGAACAATTATAATAAACTGTGGTCCTTATTTTGAATACGTTTGTCACATAAAATGATATATTCTCAAAACACGGTAAAATAACACTAACTACAAAAATATTAAAATCTATAACATGAGAGTTTCAAACAAGATATAATTATTTTTTGCATCATTTTAAATTGAAGAGACAAACTTATTTCTTTAAACACAACATTTAAAATGGGCGAAATCGTTTGGAAGTGCAATATGGCGAAATAACACGGGGTAAAATAACTCTGTATACAGTAGTAACTTAGAAAACTATAGAAAATAATGAAACACTGTCTTGATCATTAAATATCTTATATACTGATATTGCGATATTGTTCAAATAATCAATAAAATACAATTATTCATGCAACCAAAATTTTGAGACAAATTTTCATCGTTTTTCTGATGTATTGAGGCCATTGCTTCTGAAAATTGAAAGGAATTTTCAATATTGTGTCATTATTTTCTTTATAAAAACTCAGTAACTTACCCAATTCAAATTGATCTTGCTGTGGCCTTCAAATCAACATTTAGATATATCGACGACGTTTTATCATTAAACAATATTCCTTTTCATTCTTACTTGATTCGATATATTCTTTTGAACTCAAGATAAAAGGTATCACAGCGTCTGACACATCTGTTTCATATTTGGATATTTTACTAGAAAAAGACGTTAATGGTAACAACAAAACTTAATGATAAACATGATGACTTCAACTTTTCTATCGTCAACTTCCCTTATTTATGTAGCAATATACCATTATCACCTGCATATGGAGTTTATGTCTCCAAGTTAAAGCGATACGTAATGCTCTACGTATGAAAAAATTTCTAAAACGAGACAAGCTATTGACAAATAAGTTGATGACACAAGAATATCAACAGCCTCTTTTAAAGTCATTTTGCAAATTCTATGGTCGATGCAATGACCTTGTCTGCAAATACTATCTATCATTAAGTCGAATGTTGACTGACGTTATTCATGCAAATTGTTAGGCCAGTATTTTCACAGTGAATTGTCTACGGATTCTTCGTTTGCCCGATCATGACAAGGAGCACACGGCGGATGTGACCGATCGACGGCAGCTACTTATTCCTCCGTGACACCTGATCCCACCTCTGGTGTTTTTAGAGGTCCGTGTTTGCTCTGCTCCAAATTTGTATTGTTTCAATGAACTTTTGAGCTTGATTACTGTTTGTTATCTTTAAACACTGCAAGAAAAAAGAAACGCAGGGTAAACGTTTGAAGTGATTTAATATTATTTTTTCGATCGTATTTTCGTGTATTGTTATCTAACCTCATCTTTAATCAACAAGTAACCAGAATCTCATTTGATTTTGTATAATAATTTATGAGTTATTGAAAGTCAAAAGTGAAAATAGAAAATTCTCACTATCTCCTATGCCTCCCTCTAGCATCTGTCACAGCATTGATTCTCCTCTGCAAGGAGTTCATCAGTGTATTTATTATTCTCATAGAGGTATCATTCAACTCTTTCGACAATGTAGCCCTTAGCTGGTCGAGAGTAGCTTTGGCATTTCGACGCTTTCAAACCTTTAATTCCGTCCAGCTAGCCCCATGGTTATGTTGCATGTTAATATAATTATCTTACCTGTCGACATAATCTATAGAAAAATAAGTTTCATATCAGGGGCAGAAATATGCCACCATAGAAATCATATAGTCAAAAAAAAAACTTAATGTTAAAGCCAAATTCAGTATGAAGTACATGTATTTTTAATTTTTAAAGTAAAGTTCAGAAAGCATACAACCCAAATGGACATGTATATTTACTACTTCTCAGCATTTTTTTACTGGTTATGTACAAAAATTTAAAATAAAAAAGCACGAACGAATTAACTATTTCCAACAGTTAACAATTTAAAACTGTCGACAATTATTTCTCAAAACACTCATTCATGACTTGACTGCTTCCAAATGACTAGGTTAAAACAATCCTTGTACACATATAGAAAGTGTTTTTATCACACTGCTAATTATAGACCTGTTACATTGTATGCTTATTACTTAACCTATTACATTGAATATTACAAAGGAAACGTCTCGAAAAAATCTCTTCAGAACATTTAATGACAAATTACAGGAACATGCATAACGAATAAAGCGCGAAAATTGTTTCAAGTTTCTTAATGCTTTGTGATCGGATGGATAAACAGGGATAGGCCTCATCCGATCATCTGATTTTTTTTAATGCAGTGGAGTGTTTCCATGTGAAAAATATGAATTGAACTGTGGTGATTCAGCTAACCAGAATTCACTGGTTCATTCACTGACACATTATTAGTGTCTTAACAGTTAAAGACCTCGATCATCGTATTTGCAAAGTTGGTGTGGTCCAGCCAGGATTGCTTATCGCTGCATCTCTGTCTATGCGGCTCGAGACAGCGTGCGAAATTCTGTGCTACTCTATAAACAAAGGATATTATAGGGATTAAGTTTTTATAAAGCACTGAATAAATACAGACTTTATATACGATTTGCATAAAGGACTAAAACCACCGAATAATCTTTAAAAACAAAAAAAAAATCGTTTGATGAAGAAAAAAATCTCGACTTTATATAGGTACTTGTGGACAGGACGTCTCGCTGATAAACAAAACAAAATCGTTCAATACAAAACATCCACGACTATACATAAGAAGAAAATGTTGCTCTGCCCCCCCCCCCCCCGATTCTTCCCATAGTATACGTCTAATAAAAGTAAAAAATATGTTTGTGAAAAAAATTGTCCAATAAACCCAGACGTCTTGTCTCCAAGTACTTGTGACTCAAATGAAGTGGAAATCAACTCGTGCTCCTGCAAAGCCATATATTGACAAGCAATATATCTAAAGAGTGTTGCCAAATAATGGCGTCAAGAAGCGCAAACATGTTTGTAAAATGATCATTTGAACCCAGCAATAGAAAGGTATAATAGATGTTTTCTAAGAAATGAATTACATTTCATTGTTTTTTTCCCATGTTTTCAATTAAAAAGACTTTTACATCGCCTTCCGACTGACAAACTGAAGGTAAAAAAAAAATAAGGTATTCGAGAGGCTGGGTGGTAATAAGCTTAAGAGAGTATAGAATAAATTCCGGAAAAAATCGTGCCGTCGTACCCTCTTCACAAATAGTGTAAATGATCAGAGGCCAAAGCTAATTTGGAATTCATTTCAGCATATCCTGGGAAGTATACGCAATTGGTAGCAATGTAGAATGATTATATATGAATAGATATGAATAGAAAATATGATTTTAAATCATTTGATTTATTAGTATATCATCGGCGAAACTGTGTACCCTATTTGAGAAGTTCTACACTTATTTTTTATATCCCAACTTTGTCAGTCGGATTAAAGCGATCGAAAGGCATGTGATTAACATTATTGCTTTTGACCTATCAGGATTATATTTTAGCTTCCCCTGCAATAAAATTGTTTTATTTTTTGAAATTATAATGCATACGATGTTTAAATTATTAATGTTCAAGCAAAATGTCTTGTAATTTAATGATTAAATATTAAAAAATTACCTGCAGCTAATTCCCTCTCTGTCTGCAGCCTTATTATATGCCTCTCGACAACATCCAAGGACGACATAGCATGTTTCTCCTGTAAGCGAACACTCTACCAGAAATAACAAAAAGAAGGGTTTCAGGGTCAGAACGTTTAGTTATCCATTGATAAATACACAATCAAGAATGTGATTTCTAGTCGTCTCGATACGTCGAATAAGTTTGACAACTAACGAAACAGCTCTCCACAATGTTGTAAACTGAAATAATTATAATAGGACAACTTCATACTGTTTGTTTTGGTTCTTTTTTATGTCTGCAATATAATGATACCCTTACGAACTATTTATTGCATTTAGTTTATCTAATGTTAAAAAATACAAAAATAAATTATAAGAAAGACATGGAGAGCTTTTTTTGGTAGAGAATGTTGGTTTGAAATTTCTCTTAGAAGATCTAGACTTAAAGAGTAATTTCCGAAGTTACATGTAGTAACCTTTCCACTTCCAAACCCTTCGTATTTAACGTGTAGCATTAAAAATAATCAGGGTAAGCAAGGCAAATATACACCATCCTCACAGTCAACTCTAAAAGCCCGTCCAGCAAGCAAACGAAACACTAATACACCATCATCACAATCATCTCTCAAAGCCAGGCCAACAAGCAAACGAAACACTAATTCACACCGTCATCAAAATTAACTCTCAAAGCCAGGCCAACAAGCAAACGAAAAACTAATTCACACCGTCATCATAATTAACTCTCAAAGCCAGGCCAACAAGGAAACGAAACACTAATTCACAATGTCATCACAATTAACTCTCAAAGCCAGTCCAACAAGCAAACGAAACACTAATTCACACCGTCATCACAATTAACTCTCAAAGCCAAGCCAACAAGCAAACGAAACACTAATTCACACCGTCATCACAATTAACTCTCAAAGCCAGTCCAGCAAGCAAACGAAACACTAATACACCATCATCACAATCATCTCTCAAAGCCAGGCCAACAAGCAAACGAAACACTAATTCACACCGTCATCACAATTAACTCTCAAAGCCAGGTCAACAAGCAAACGAAACACTTATTTATACCATTATCACAATCAGCTCTCAAAGCCAGTCAGACAAGCAAACGAAACACTAATTCACACCGTCATCACAATCATCTCTCAAAGCCAGGTCAACAAGCAAACGAAACACTAATTCACACCGTCATCACAATTAACTCTCAAAGCCAGGCCAACAAGCAAACGAAACACTAATTCACACCGTCATCACAATTAACTCTCAAAGCCAAGCCAACAAGCAAACGAAACACTAATTCACACCGTCATCACAATCATCTCTCAAAGCCAGTCCAACAAGCAAACGAAAAACTAATTCACACCGTCATCACAATTAACTCTCAAAGCCAGGCCAACAAGGAAACGAAACACTAATACACCATCATCACAATTAACTCTCAAAGCCAGTCCAACAAGCAAACGAAACACTAATTCACACCGTCATCACAATTAACTCTCAAAGCCAGGTCAACAAGCAAACGAAACACTTATTTATACCATTATCACAATCAGCTCTCAAAGCCAGTCAGACAAGCAAACGAAACACTAATTCACACCGTCATCACAATCATCTCTCAAAGCCAGGTCAACAAGCAAACGAAACACTTATTTATACCATTATCACAATCAGCTCTCAAAGCCAGGTCAACAAGCAAACGAAACACTAATTCACACCGTCATCACAATTAACTCTCAGAGCCAGTCCAACAAGCAAACGAAACACTAATTCACACCATCATCACAATCATCTCTCAAAGCCAGGCCAACAAGCAAACGAAACACTAATTCACATCGTCATCACAATTAACTCTCAAAGCCAGGTCAACAAGCAAACGAAACACTTATTCACACCGTCATCACAATTAACTCTCAGAGCCAGTCCAACAAGCAAACGAAACGCTAATACGTACCATCATCACAATTAACTCTCAAATCAGGCAACAAGCAAACGAAACGCTAATACATACCATCGTCACAATCAACTCTCAAAGCCATCCAACAAGCAAACGAAACACTAATACACACCATCTCTCAAAGTCAGTCAGACAAGCAAACGAAACAATAATACACACCGTCATCACAATTAATCCTCAAAGTCAGGCCAACAAGCAAACAAATCGCCAAGGTTGTTTGTCTCATATTGTTCCTTTGTTGTACAAATTCTATCTCTAAGACTAATATCTGAAATGACTAAGGAAAAATTTCAAATCATATTGAGATATTTCTGTTGTTCAAAAAATAAATAAGAATCAATGCATATATTTCATCCGAATTATAGTTAAATTCTATGCAAGACCAAAAGAAACGTTAGTAGATGTTCAATAATAAAATAAGTCTAACCTCTCATGAATTATTTGCTTCACAGTGAATAATTTAGTGTTTTGTTGTGTAAGGTTTTATAAGAATCAGATATAATTATTTTGACTTGTCCATCACATTTTTGTAAAAATCATACATAAATATTTTGACTTGTCCGTCACATTTTTGAAATTAAAACAGTATGCCTTTAACATACGAGGGAAATGACAAACAAAAAATAACGGACTGCTTGTTGTGAAATTATTGTCATTCAATTGAAAATTCTCCATTTTCAGTGGAGGAATGCTCATGGCTGGGAGAGTGGGCATTACGTCAAAATGGATTAAAGTTAGAGTGAACATGAATTCTTTTCAATAAATGTTATTTTGTTTAAATTATCTAAGAAAAAAATGTGTTTAAAATAAAATCATAATCTAATAAGCATCGTTTGTGAAATTATGTCTTATTGTTTTAATGAAGCAGTTAGAGTCAATGTTCGACACTGACACATTGACCCTGCTATGTAAGATTTATCACTGAAGAACTTCAGTATTTCCGTCAAGATTTAGCTCACCAAGTCAAATCTTCTCGTAAAATATCGTTTATTTGATGTGACTGCAAATGTGTCCTAAAATTGAAAAAAAAAAACTTTTTGAAAAATAAGTATCAATCATAAATGTTAGATATGAGCGTTAAATGATTATTTATTCATTTGAATAATTTGTTTATTATCAGCCGCAGGAGTGGCCGATCTATTGGTGGTTGTGTAAGAATGTGTACATGGGGAAATGAGATATTATTTTTTCATTGGTCAATAGAATACTCCTTATCGAAAACATGCATAAAAATTTGAATAAAAGTTTTTAAAAGTTGTTTAATAATGAGTGTAAATGGTTTTAATTAGCTTTAAATTTGTTTTTTTTTTTTTCATTTCTCATCAGATATTTAACAATTTATGATTTTATAAAAAAAAAAAATGTTACATGAACTGCTCCCCAACATGGGAGTGTGTAAGATATAAACGCAAAACGTAATGAGTTTCCGGATATTAATTACATTGCCAAAATAATTAATAAATGTTGAAAAATTTTAACGTAAATTTTGTTTTGAATAGACTACAGCTGCAAATGGCACATCGAAAATTTTTTCTGCACTTCGCATTTATTGTGATACATGTCTATCACAACGAAAACATTGGCATTATCATGTGACAAAGATCCATGGTATTCAGCACGTAAAAAAGTTTGTTAGTCCATTTTGTCAGAATATCATTGAGACATTCATAATTATTAATTTTAGATACTAGTATATGTTTTACGTGCCATCATCATTTTGTAATAAATAATTTGATGATGATATCACCCTATCCTTTATCCCCGATTTCCATAATCATGACTTAATTTTGATTAATAGTTATCAATTCACTGAAAATTAAAGTATTCAAAAATGCACAGAAAGGGAAAAAGGAAAAAAATGCACATAAAAAGAAGCTAAGTGCACAGTTTTGCAAGAATAATGTTTCATATACTTTTCTATACTTTGAAATTTATTTTCTTTTGACTCTTTCATATGGAAATACTTTAAAATCCTAAACATTTTTGCGGCCGATTTGATGCTTTGCAACAATTTCACTTGTTTGTTTCTGAATTTATGATATTGTATTTACCTTTGACATAAATTACAGGTCACCATTAATATATTCATTTAAAAAAATTGAAAAAGAGTTATTCACCAGTAAATCTTTAACTCAATAGCACCAAACAGCCAAAAATGAAAAATCAGTCATCGGACTATTTTCGTCGATTTTTTGAAATGGTAGAGATGAGCCAGAATCTGACTATACATTCAGGCTAGCTTTTAGTGCCTTTATTCGTGACGTACTTCATAAAAGAGGTTGTGTGTCCTAAAACAGTGAACTGTTTGAAGTGTTTTCATATTTTAATTGCAAGTTATTTCAGCGACGCATACTCCATTTTGACCCGAAGAAGCGGTAAGTAATGTAGTATAGTACTTGTATGATATTAGATAACTTAAAATCTCCAATTTAATGTGAAAAGACAATACAACTACAGTCAGGTGTTGTTTGATTTAATTGATAATTAACTTTTACATGTTAATTTTGTAACATTTTAGGATTATCCATAAATCATGAGGAGAGCCTTAGTGTTCATTGCCTGTTTGCTACTCCATAGCCAAAGTAAGATCTTGCATTTCAGTGAATTTCAGAAATAAGATTTAATCTATCTACTGGCTGTTTCCCAGTTTAGTGTGACTTATTTTTTTCGTTTGCCACTAAGAACTTAAAAACCGAGGTCCCTTGTCACGGTAGGCGTTGGCACTGAAGAGTGTTTTATTCCGAAGAAGTTCATGCAGACATAGTGATCTGTCCTTTGATCTAAGATGAAATAAATAGAAATCTACAGATAATGAAACAATTCAAAATAGATTAAAATATTCATTACATTACATTAGACAAAGATAAAGTAACTGATTACATTTTTATTTGTACATGTTCGTATATTCCCATCGTAAGTAAACAACTGATTTTTGTTCTCTAATACTTTATTGTCTTTGACTATTTTTCCTGGAGATATTTGACAGGTTTAATTTCCTCTGTTTAAAACAAACTAGATAAACTCATTAAATGAAATATGGAGATAACGAACAGTACTCAAGCTCAAAGTCCTTTTAGACAATACTGTAAGCTCCCCGGGAATGGCCAAGCTTAAGTTGGGGACGCTACAAAATAATAACTGGCAGTACTCCTGTACTAAAATCCTTGGTCCCTTGGTAATAGGGAAAACATAAGATTCATCTTCGTCTCAGTAATATTTATCAATCATAATATAGTTTTCATCTGAACAGGTACAATTCATATATTGGTGGCGTCTACCGTACAGGCTACTATTATAAAAAGGGGGGGGGTGTACAATGGCTATAGTAGGATGATCTCCAGAGTTAATTACAATAAAATAGGTGTCCAGTGTGTTGGGAGATAATTGTCGAACATTTTCTCACCTGGAATCACAATAGTATGGCTATGGTGAAAATATGGGCGGATCTTGGATCTCTACTTTGAATTTACGCGCCTGACAACTAGGCAAATTATCTGATGACATAATGCGATCGCCCCCTATATATAACCTTCGGAAAAGGGTCACATGACAAGTTTCAACCAATACAAATGCTGTACGGCGACGTTCCACCAATCACGACAATGTACGACATCGTACAAAATAAAAATCGTGTCGTACTGTCAAACAAAGTTGTCGTACAATATGGATTATAAACAAACCCAGGAATTAAGTTGTGAAAAGACAAAATAATCAATAAATATGGATGACAAAAGATGTGTCTATAATAAGTAAGTAAACAATTTATCTCTGAAACTTGTAAATTTCACAGAAGTAAACTTGCTGAGTATGCAGACGATATCGCGGATGGATAAAAATATAGTGCAAGTTTTAGATACATGTAATCGGGAATAACAAGTACTGAAATGAATATTAGAAATCACAATAATAATTAACATAATTAATAGCAAGTAATTATGCCAGTAATGTAACATGAATAACATGAGGTTAAATACGAAACTAATCTACTTAACATGCACCGATAAAGATGGCAGACAGGATGTAAACAAGTTGCATGGCAGCAGATGATTTAAAGTGTTGCAGCTAATCTACACATGTAGAATTAATAAGATAATGACAGTTGACTCAAGAAATACATGCAGATTTAAAATGAAAGGTAACTAATTCATGGTATGTAAAAATAAATGCAAACTTTAACATTCCTGACCAATTCTGGCACAACGTTTTGACACACATGAAATAATATTACAAGTAAAGTCCACCCGCCCTGCTATGATTACACAGTAAACCATAGTAAAATTTTAGACATCTGACAGGCCCTTACAATACAAATCGGGAGCAGAACAAACAAGGACCTCCAAAAATATTAGAGGTGGGATCAGGTGCCATGGAGAAGTGAGCATCCCCTGCCGACAGGTCACACCCGCCGTGTGCTCCCCGTCATGATCGGGGAAAGATCCGTAGTCAATCCAGTGTGTAGATAATGGTCTAACAATTAGTATGAAAAACATCAGTCAGTAATTGACCTAATGATAAGTTGTATTTGTTGACAAGGCCATTGTATCGACCAAAAAACTTCCGAAATGATGACTTCAAATGAGACTTGTTTCATCAACTTGTTTGTCAATAGCTTGTCTCATTTTAGAAATTGTTTATTTGTAGAACATGTTCTTGCGTATCGAATCAACTGCGAGACAAAAAACCCATATGCAGGTGATAAGGGTACATTGCTGCATAAGTAAGGGAAGTTGAAGATTGAAAAATTGAAGTCATCATGTTTATCATAAAGCTTCATTGTTATATTCCACCGTATATTATCAATTATTAAGCTTGGTTACCATTAAAGTCTTTTTTCTAGTAAAATATCCAAATATGAAAGAGATGTGTCAGACTCTATGGTACCTTTTATTTCAAGCTCACTGGGATATATCGAGTCGATATATATGAATGTCAAAAAATTCATATACAATCATATACAAAAATGTAAATACTTTATCTTTGTCTAATGCAATGGTCTACGCTTTTATATGTTTTCTCTAAGTCAAAAAACATTTTCAATTAGTGCTTAGAGCTCAATCTCGTCTTATACAGAACAGTTAAGTGTCCGTGAACTAGTATTTTGCAGTATTTCTTTGGTGATACAATTGACTTTGCAATCTGGAATAATATGAGAAACAGCCTTTACATAATCCAAATATATTACATACTACAGTATATAGTCGACTGCACTTTTACTAACACTGAGCACAGGGGCTTCTGGAAAGGACTCCCCACCCACCACCCCCACATCCCGGTTCGTACCCCCAAGGATTCTTCGACTTTTTTTAATAAAATATCTTTATGACACGTTTACAAATTATCACAATTGAAAAATCCAAATATAACCTAAAACTAACCTTTTATAAAAATTCACACTCGATGATACTAAAAGAAAATTTTTCGTGAGTATGAATTAAAGTTGAAGAACCCATGGGTTACGGACAGGGGGAGGAAAGGAAGAATCCCGTCCCCAAGCACCTGTGACACTAAGACCTCATTTATATTTCTGGTATTTGTCTTCCTCTTTGTATATTCTAGTCACTGCTGGGTGTAACTTTTGGGGGATATTGGGCTGCACTGACATTCTGACCTCTGCCACGGTAGACGAAATGGCTGAGGACATTTGTGGGTAAAAACTATAGTGATTTTTTCCTTTGCTTTTTTTTTTTACTCTTTTTGATTAATTCTCAGTTTTAATTGAATTTAAAAGTGATTTTATGAAGTATGTGTACGTATTCATACACGGGGAATTTAGAACTTATTGAGTAAAGTTTCGGTCTATTTATAGCATGCGTGCTTCTCAGTTGGGTAATTTCTGTATTCTATTTCAAGGCCATTTTTTAATTTTTTTTTTTATTTTAGGTACTGGGAACGATTTTCCTCTTGCATGGCCCCTCTAAGAAGAGGATGCAGAGGAAACACTATCTGGTCCACATACAAGGACAGGTTCGGGTGGCTCAATGACGACTGTCCCCCATGATCAATATGAGTAACACGTGACTAGTGATGTTTGTGCAACTTTCCCCCTTGACCAATTAGAGGGACCTGAATAAAAACACTTGACTAAAGATGTTTTTCACCTTTTGATGCATAAAACATTACTTACGAGTATAACTTACTAATAAAATAAAAATTACTCATTTAATATATTATAGCCACTATATTACTTTTATTTACACAAACTCATACTATATTTAATTTTTTTTTAAATCAAGAAAATATACAGACAAATAAAAGGAAATACTAGTACATGTGAACTAGTCCTTAGACTACAAGAGCAAAACCAGTTCTTGATTGTTGGTGTGAAGACAAATGAAAAATTGTATATAGGAAGGTAATTTATTGATCTTTATTAATAAAAACTTTTTTGACCATATATTTATTCATTATCGAATAACAACTATCATAATAATATTTCTATTATTATTGAAATGTCAATCCATCACCCTATTTTAGAGAAGCTAGTTAAATATATCTATAATTTACGAAATCTCCATGTTTTGAGATGGAAAGGATTTTTTGGCTATTTGTATGAAAAGACATCTTCATTTGTACGAGTATGAAGAGTTATCTTTCTTTACAAGCTTTCAATCATTCGGCGGAGCTTCATTGTTATTTTATGTATTACACCGTTTCTTAAGTCTCAGAAAGTTAACATAAAGTAATCATCACATGATATGATTTTCAGCATTATGAAATTTAAAATGTAACATATTTTGAATTAATGAGAGATTGCTTATATTCCAAGTGAAGATAACAATTTTTTGAATTATTGAGCGTATTAGCTAAATTATTGCTCTCTTCAGATAAATTAATTTTTGCGTGCATCAATTTAATTGTAGACATCGTTAATTCGTTTCAAGAGAGCAGCAATTTAATTACTGTACATCAGTACAGCATATTTATTTTACTTGTAATGATTTGGGCAATTGTTTTTATGTGTCCATAATTCAGAATTGAAGATATCATTAATTATTTGAAAAGAACTTTAATTGAGTGGCTGGGCTAAGCACATTATAAAATAATGAAAGATTGTGCTAGCTGGTCATATCTCCCTCATGTGCAAGCTGGTCATGCCACCCTCATGTGCTAGTGGTCATGTCATCCTCATGTGCTATCTGGTCATGTCACCCTCATGTGCTAGCTGGTCATGTCACCCTCATGTGCTAGCTGGTCATGTCACCCTCATGTGCTAGCCGGTAATATCACCCTCTTGTGTCACCCGCATATCACCCGCCTGTGCTAGCTTGTCATATCACCCACATGTGCTTGCTTGTTATATCACCCGCCTGTGCTAGCTTGTTATATCACCCGCCTGTGCTTGCTTGTTATATCACCCCCCTGTGCTAGCTTGTTAGCCATTCATATCAACCCGCCTGTGCTAGCTTGTTATATCACCCGCCTGTGCTAGCCGATTATCACACGCCTGTGCTAGCTGGTCTTGCTTTTAGAGGAGGTTCACTATTTGAGAGGACTAGGTCATGTCAGGTCCTAAAACTGAAAAATAATCTGTTTAAATGAATTAGCCATCTGCTCCCCTAGTTGTTATACACTTTCCGTCTAAATAAAGGTTATTGTATATAAGTTTCCCCCCTAAAATTAAATTAGAAATTTTTTCCAATAATCAGATATTTGCTCGATTTTTTAAAGTAAGGTTTATCGTTTATCTGAAAAAAGTAGTATAAAATTACACTACTATAAAACCTTGCCTCATCAGATGTATGCTAGATTTTTCAAAGCATGTAAAAAAACATTCCTCTCTCTCTCTCTCTCTCTCTCTCTCTGAATTACACATATATACATGTACTTGAGGTGTTTATGTGGCACCTCTGTCTTTTTGCTAATTTAACACCCTCCCTTAGGAAAGGTTTTTTGTTCAGTATCAAATTTTCGTTTATCTCTCTCCAACATTGCGACTTCCCTCTTTAATAAGTAATGACTCGCATTGCGAAGCCAATCTCTTTTTTATCTGTCTGTAAAAATATTGAACATTACCGGATCTCTCCAAAAACCTTTATATCATAGAAGATTCTGGTAAATTAAGATGATCTAATGGGCATATGAATTAATTTTCGTTTGCAGGTACTCAGTTATTAACAAAATATTCGATGTGTTTAAGTAGTGCTGGTTTTATTAGCAGCACGTGTTATGTGCAGGGAAGCAGGGCGATAAAATGGGAGAGGCACACTTCTGGATAAAACATCTATGTCAGTTTCTGCCATCTGGCGCGCGTGTGATGCGCATGTAGACAGTTACCTGACATATGTTTGACTACACGCCGTTGCATTCTAGATTATGTACAATTACTTCACATTAGTTTATAATTTTGTGAAGAATAAAAACCTCTTTTGATGCTCGATCTCATCGAAAGTTTGGATAAAGGATTAGAAAGAAGTTTGATGTTTACAGAAAACTGTAAAAGTACAAAAACACGAGGGAAGAATTGAAACATAATTTAGAGGATTATAAACCATGATTAATACCATGAAAGTTTGCCAGCGACTTCAAAATAAATGTATGTGGGTGCCACACATTTTCCCGCGGAAACTGGGCATGACTAATTAATGAAATAAGGGGCACAGGACGTCAGCGCTATGGAGTTCCTCTGAGATCAAATCACCGATCATTTACTTGTATAATTCTAAAATATCTTTAATTCAGCATAATATCTTCAACATTTCTGTTGAAATATTCAATAATATCTAAGTTTTATCGCAGGGAATTAGGTTACAGTTAAATGGACCCTATTTTAGAGGTCTTTGCAATTCAATCAAATACGACGACTCCAAGTTATTAAATCTAAATGTATATCTATCCACTTCAATGATTTTCTTTCTTCTGTTTGCAATACTGATCAAACCAACCAGCAAACAGTCCGCAAAGAAAATGATTATTGTGTTTAGAATTTAAATTAACAAAGGCGAAACAATAATGCACCTCGTCGTGGCGAGTTGCCAGTGGATTATTACGCGCAAGACCAGTCAACTTTTGTGTATCCCGAAGAAATTTAAGTCATATATCCATATATACTAGGAATTTTAAACTAGCTACTCTCATGAAAGGCATTGTAAAACCCTGCAATGCATTAGCAGTGCTGATTAGAGCATAACAAGCCAGCGGTGCTTTTCGAACAACCAAACATTGCGTTTTTGGCTTCACCGTGCACCAGACTCTTTGTATTTCGGATATTTCTTTAGGAATCTTCAAACATGTCTCTGACATTAACTGTGACCGAGTGCTACAGCTATATCATCTCACTGAAGAAATATTTCAACAAATTCAAGATGGGATTTTAACTTTTATTGAATCGTTGGAATAAGGAATAATTAGTGATTTTCATTTTTGTTTGTGTGTGGGTTTTTTTCTATCTACGTAGATAATATACATATATTTTCTTAAAATTCTTGAGGAAGAAATTCGGCACCATGGGTAACGGACTGTGTGTGGAGACGGGCAGTTCCATGACGGTCTTTGACTGGTAAGTTACCACGGCCAGTGTATGATAATGTGTGAATGCACGGCATCTAACCGTCTTTTTGCACGGAACGCTAAAATTTCGTAAATTTTGAGTTTTTATTGGTTGACTTATCCAATTTGAATCACTGCTATACTTTTAAGCTGCGATTAACCACTGGATTGCATGTTTTGCACTTAACATTTTAATCCCATGTGGGGAATGAGAGGAAAAAATCACAAAACAAAGTATTTATTTTTATTGGCAAGCTTGATCTAAAAAAATAAGAGATGGTGTCTATATAACACACATGTGCTCTTAACTTGTTTATATTTCACTGCCCTGTTCAATTCAAGATTAAAGTGGAGACAGGCTTAACTTAACATCACATATATATTCTTTAAGTGTCGCTTTTAAGTGAAAGAAGCGAAGAAAAGAAATGAATTAGAGGAAACAATTGTAGAAACGTTAAGTACACCAATTCAAAAAGGCTATTCTTGTTTAAATTAGTAAAAGTATAGAGAGAGGTGATTATAAAGTTCGGAAAAAAGAGGAAAAGCTCCCAAAAATTAGGACCATAACAATGAAAACTTAATTATCTGAATGGAGTAAGTCATTGAGAAAGTGTACCCAGTAATTAGAGGTTCCGAACTGACAAGAGCTGCTAGACAACAAATCGATTATTACAGATAGTGTGTATTTTCCAAGCCAGGACGGTATATGCTTTCCAAAATTTCACCCACAGAATCCGTTATAGATAATCAAAAATCAAGACAAGACCGTAAATATAGCTATTTAATGCTTTTATGTAAATGAGAGGAAAGAGAGTAAAACTGCGACTTCTAGTCATGCCAGCAGTGATATAAGATTTACTCTCAGTTATGGGAAATCCAAATTTGAGACTTAACAGATTTCTCTGCAATGAATTTTAATTTTACTGATTATTAGTTTTCTTTTTAAATATGGAAACATTAAATTTAACACCAATGCATTGTCTTTGAAAAATTCACACAAAACACTGTTTAAATATGCAATTAAAAATGAACAACTTGTGTTCAAATGAAATTGGTACTAAAAAAAAGACAATAAATAACTTATTTTATTTCATCATTAATCTTATAAAACTTACATTTTTTTCATAAATGTAACCTTATATACAATTATGTAGCTTTAATTGAAAATAATGAATTGAAAATTCGGGTGTAAAAACAACAAAATAAATATTAATGGGAAAAAACTTTAAAAAATAAAGAAAAGCAACAAACATTTTATGGTCCAAATTCTTTTCATTGTTTGGTAAATAAATAGTGCAAGAAAACATTGAAGAAATTAACTCTAGCACATCAAAATCTTTATTTCCTTGACTCCATTGTTGAAAAATCCTTAGGTTCATAATGTTATCATCTATATTTCCGCGAATTTACGTTGGGTTTTCCTCAGTTGTTACAGGATGAAATTCTATATCTAACCTACATATTCCTACAATATTCAGTAAAAAAAAAGTTTATTATTCACCTGCAAATTTTACGCCGATTGAGTTTCTACAGCTTTAAGAGAAGGCAGACATTATCTTTTGGTTTTTTCTGTATGAAAAGTATGAAAAGTATCTGCATTATCATTATGTTCAGGTTGTAAGATAGATATAGTATGAACATTTCCCCATGTACCTGTACTCGATAAATGACCTGCTATGATGCTTTACTGTATAATGATCTTGTTAGATCAGTGACACAGAATAAAGAATCCTGGGTTCTCACGATCTTTGCAACAACTTAAAATAATAAACTTTTTTTTTACACTACCTATTAAGTTATAACTCCTTAGGTTTTAATTGATTACAAATATGCAGCTTTTTATTCTTTTCGAAGTCATGTAAAGGGGTATTAGCGAAGTGGACTGCTGTGTGGTAAAATAATAAACACTGATTAAAGAAGCCATGAACACACTTCATACTTTTGCTTTGAACAACATAAAAAAACAACTACATATCGTTAGAAGTACAACAGTGATAATTATAACGACTAAAACATGTCCAGATATTTTTTCTCTAGTTCCCCCACAATATATGAGAGTGTCCACGGACAGAGGGCTTTCAGATAATTATAAACCCATCATCAATCTGTAAACACCCACTAAAGCAATGCAGACAAGTCTCAGCCTGTTCCTATAACCTCCCGAAAAACATTGTCAGGTCACACCAGCGCCTTTATATTCAATAATATCAAATTTTATATTTTGTCTTTGAAAATTATCAGGACATTTAAATTTTCGGACAAAAAGATGGTATAGATTTCCCTTGACGTGTCTTTTTATATGACCTTAATATCCAAATCACTAAATGACTTTAAATATTTGCAAAGTTCTGTATATACATCAGTATATATTGCTTGTGAAATCTTCAATAAATAAGTTTCCCTTTTCCTCCTATAAACACAAATAAATGCTTTGCCAACAGTTTCACTAACTAGGTGTATATCACGCGAATAAGACTTGCTTAAATTTCTATGATGGATTTTGCAATAAATTTTTTTTTTAGAAAGGGAGTTGGGGATAAAAAATATAAAGTTAACACAGAAGACTGTTATATATAGTAGATACTGTGAAAGTTTACAAGTAGATAAGTTTGCTCATGTAGAGTAAATTATAAATTTTATTCCAAAGATCACCTAAAACTATTTATTAGAATCACTTTACAATTGCGACTTTAAAACATCTGTAGCTGTGTTTGAAAAAGTTTTTATTAAAAAAAAAGCAAGTATAAGAATTACATAATGAAAATCCAAATAAACTAATACATATATATATCTAAACAAAGTGTACGAAGGAGAGACTCAAATACATGTACATGAAAATAATACGTCTAGCAACGGCACGGTTTCAGGTTAAGAGCATAGGATATTCCAACAATGTAGGTATAGAAATTTTAAACAATTTATACAGGCTTTATTATTACTAAACACCCACATGTATGAAAAGTTTTCCTTTAAAGCCGTCCTTTTTCTTGTATTTCTCCTACAATCTATACTTTCATATCTAGTTTATTGAAAATTAATACAAAAACATGAAAACTGAAACCCTCCAGAAATGTTCTTTTAGATTTTCTGGTTAAATGTATTTCATGTATTTCTGATTGATTTACATTGTTTTATGGTTAATACAAGAAAAAACAGTGTTTAAACAGAAAAAAAAATCCTACTCCGATTGATGCTTCAAGTATTTTTTCTATATATTCTTATGATGAAAAAGATGAACATAATGAATAGTGATCGATCTAAAAAAAAAAAAAAAAAAACCCAACAAACAAATCTGCTTGAACGGGGCATAAAACACGGACACATGGACATTCAAGAGGTGGTATTTATATAAAGAAAAAAGATGGCTGTAAAAGGAAAATTTCGTGATAAATGTTTTTTAGCAAAGATAAATCCTGTTCAAACTATTTTACAGTTATTTGACATATTTTTGGCTACCCATGTCCTTAATAGAATAAAGAAAACGTCCACAATTATATATAAAGTGACACCATAAAACATGTTCATTGTACAGACAAAGCAGTTTTGACTTTTTTGACTTACGAGCTTTTTAAAAATAATGATTAATAATTAATTTAATTCGCTTTTATTGAGTGTTCTGTACAACTTTATTTTTAATATATTGAAGTACGGTCTTCACGGCCTGTTCGCCTGAATGTTACTATACAATAAAGATAAAAATTTAAAAGTAAAAAAATATTATTCATAGTTTAAAATAAAGAAACTTAGTGATGAGGTATACATACGACGATAAAATGTTCCAGTAGATAAATTGAGAGAGGCAAACATAGATAAAAGACAGGTACTCTCTTCGCGGTTTTCAAACTTTTGAAGCAGAATATCAACAAAAATCCATATCGTTTAAACTGTAGATTTGGACAAAGCAATACATGTATTTGAACATGTCCAAATCTTAGATTTATGGAATTTGCTTTAGGTTCGTGATTTATAAAGCATTTGTGTGACAACAGGATCAGAGAGACTATGGTAAAAGGTAGGCAGCAAATGCCACTTTAATATATCATTATTACCTTGCCAAAGCTATGGTATTTTTCTGGATCAAAACAACTTATAAACAATCACTAGACCCAAACTTATAAACAATTTATCTAACGTTTAGGGGTACACACCGATTGCCGTCCCTCTCCAAGGTCTTATCTCTGGATATTGGTATGTCTGTCCGTTAAATCAGGCGTGATCTTTGGCGGCATTGTTTTTGTTGGGGGGAAGGGGAGTTACGTTATTGCCTGTCCGTTAAATCGGGCATGATTTTGGCGCCATAGTTTCTATTCTCTGTGTCGTGAAGGGGAGTGGGGGTGGGTTTACATGATTGTCCGTGAAATCAGGTGTGATTTTTGGCGGCATTGTTTTTGTGATTTTGTTGTGATTGGGAGGTTTACGTTACTGGTTTGTTAAGTTAGATCTAGCTCTGGTATGTAGAGGCAGCTGTGGAGAGATGCTTTACAGTTATTCTTTGCCTTGAACAGCTGTCACAAATTCCCAGCAAAGCTAGAACAATTGCTAGGAATCACACAGATGTATTCAAGTAAAAAATTAGATAAACTCACCAAAATATTTTCGCAAATGAATTCAAGATGCATAAAACTTAGCACCGTCTTGGATATTTATTTTATTGTTGGTCTTAGATGTAAACGTCATATGAGTATCTATTTATAAAATAAGAAAGATTTTTCTTAACAAGACTTGCAAAACATGAAACTTTGTCTAATTTTTATACAAATGGTACATGGTCTACGAAGTACTAGTACGATTAGTTAAATAAGTAGGATCAAAAATATGTTTTCTTTATGAAATGTGAAGATATCGAACAGTAACCATGGTCAAAAGTCCATTTAAACAACACAAATTGTTAGAAGTGCAAACACTGACCTCTGAAAACAGAGACGGATCAGGTGCTTTAAAGGAGTGAGCATCCTCTGTCAACCGTAAACAATTCTGTGTGAAAATAATGGCTTAATAATTTGTATGAAATACGATCAATATTCCACCTAATGATAGACTGTATTTACAAACAAGGTCATTGCATCGACGATAAAATTTGCGAAATTTTGACGTAAAACGAAATTGCTAATATCCTTGTATCATTAATTTATCTGTGAGTAACATGCATCGTTTTAGATATTGTTCGTACCTAGAACATGCTCCTGTGTATTGAATCAACTGGGAGACATAAACTCCCATATTTAGGTAATGAGGTATATTGCTACATATAGATAGAAAAGTTGCAGTCATCACGTTTATCATAAAGTTTATTTGTTAGTGTGCCATCAGTGTCTTTCTAGTAAAACATCCAAGTATGAAACAATTTTTTTCAGACTCTGTGGTCTTTTTCATTATGGTTTTTTTTTTTAGCTCAATGGAATATATCGAATCAAAGTAGACATAAAAATAAATATTGTTGATTGATAAAACGTCGTCGATATATCTACATATGTAAGTGATGAATTGAAGGCCGCAGCAAGAGACTTCTTTTCATGTGGAAGTTTTTGAATAAAATCTGCTTCATACTAAATAATGATGGACACAGTTAGTATCCATGAGAATTCCAACAGATGTTGGATGACCTGGTCTCAAAGGATTAAAGAAAGATTCTCAATGAGAAACTCAAGCATCTTTTCACTATCAACCTTGGAGCACTTGTGTTTAGATCAGAATGTTTTAACAAAATAAGTTTGTAGATGTCCAACGACAAGATATGCAAATTTACATGTTCCACTTTTTTAAAGAAGCAGTTGTATTTGATGTTAGCGATCCTGGGGAATGGTATATAAAGCGTTGAAAAGTCATACGTTTTGATGCTATTGATTTTGATAAAATTTTGTGATTTCATATTTTCTACAAGAACCTTGGAGGGTTAAAGTATCTAAATCTTATTTAGCATTCTTGAATATGAGGATCTGGGGAAGACCGGCGACACACTTGATCGTGAGCCGGTATTGGTATTGCATGAAGCCAGGTGACCCAATTGAGCAGGAAAAATTGGATAGGCTCAAGTGGCTTCAACATGGCGTCCTTGGAGATTATAGTATTCGAAAATGGTTTATTCGAAGACAATAATCGGGATACTCTGGTGAAATGAACATGACTGATGATTGTATTAATGTACCCTAGTCCTTTTCTATGTAAGGTAACGTTAGAAATACTGTACATTCACTGGGTGGCCTGATCCTAAGCGCTTAGCCGGTTTACCGGGCCAAGTTCGGCTCGACCGAATTCTATTGGAATCAAGTATGCTAATTCACACCACTTCTCCTTCACTGCTTTCAATATTTTCTGGAAGGAGTAAAGATGCAATTTTTGTTATCGTTATTTATTTCATTAAAAAAATTAAGACATGGTTACTTTAAGAATGGGTTGGGCAAGAAGCACTTCTAAACTACAGTAAAACCATGGAGGTGTAAAGTATTGAGGTTTATGTTTTAAGTAAAGAAAAGAGTCGTTCAAAAACTAATCTATGAATCGAAACTAAGCTCGTAATAGTGAAAGTATTTTGAAGCCGCTTAATTCGAAGTTGCACAACATCTAAAACACCCGTGATTGAAATGACCTAATTTAACCACAATTATATTGAAATAACATAGCTACATTTAAGTCAATTTCAAAGGGCATAAAGTCTCCTGCATAATAGCCTTATATTCTACCTAATTTGGCTGTTAATCAGGTGTTTAAATGAAGGTTGGCACTCTCCAGGATTTTAAAATCAAAACCAATAGTTTCAATTCAATAAATCCTTATAGCTTTTCTCCTGGAATTTCAAAATGAACACAGACAAATATTTGTAATGAGAAAAAGGTTCCCTGACCCGCTTCCAAGGGCGAAAAGCAAGACTTTTCTGCGTGACAATTCTGTATAAAACGTTAAATATGCATGCACTTCGATACAAGTATCAAATATATCAAATATCATTTGCATAAGAGTGAAACTGTCTGAGTAGTTCAAGAGAAATAGCCAGAACTAAAAAAATTCAATAACGTATTGCAAGAATTTCATTCTATTACATCGTCTTTGCCTGATCATGGATTTTCTTTTAGATTTATACATTATTTTTCACCTTAAGTACTTGACAAACTTTTATAAGTTTTGTTTTATTAAAAGAAGGGATCTCTGTGTATTTTGGGAGCAAATCGCTTCAAGTATCCTGTAAGACCTTATATCATGAATGTGAACTATATCCGTATAAAAGACTGTAGACAAAGTGTAATTTCCTTTGAAGAAATTCCGCCAAACAACAGCAACCTAACACTTAAGAACAAATGAATTGACGTATCACAACTTTGCTGCTTTATAAGTGTACACATTTGATAGGTGGTCTGATTGTTTGACCGATAGGTAAACCAGATATGTGATAGGCTTGTATACATAGATAGACAATTTTTAGTTGATTTCCTCCCCCCAACCTTTTCCCAGAGTATTACCATTATTGTTTTCCGAACACTGTCCTTGTCATTGTGTTTGTTGTGGTGGCTTGACACTTCATGGAGGTATCTTGGTTCTGCCGATAAGGATATATCTGTATTTTGTCATATTTCTCTTTGGTTGCATGGAAAGAACCAATCAATATCTGGTAGAGAAATACTCACAATATGGGCACTTGAAATTGTTATCTTCCGGTAACAGGGTTGTTGCGCTGCATAAAGTCTAGGGGTTGGCTCTTTATCTATCGTTGATTATTTCGACCTTTTTCAGATTATAAAACAGCGATCTTTATCTTTTTGTTTGCTGTATTTTGTCGCCAGATTCATCTTCTTCGCCTGTCAAATCTTTTGTCTTGTACATCAATGTCAGTACAACGCTTCGAAGGTTGTCAGTTTTTAGACGACCGTTTTGGAAGTGTTTCTCGACTTGGTGGGACATATTTTATCCTAAGCCCCCAAAATAATACAACGTGCTAGCATGGATGTATGATTATTTTTACTAAGGATTATTCGCGGACTTACTTTCTTTATTATGTTCAATGCTAAGTGATTACGGCTACTTAATGTTCATAGGGTCATCAGGTAGGCAGCGCTTTCTTCTTTACATTTTGAAATATTATCGAGTTTACAAAATATTGACAAATTCAAAAATTGAACAAGATGTTTTTAAGTAAATAGTAAATTTTCAATACAATTCTTTACAACTCTATATTGAATGGCAATTTGCATGTAAACGTTAATATTGTAAACCATTTTATGCCAGGAATCACTAGACCCAAACAATCCCTAGTAGTGAATTTATGTATTGCCACCTCAAGGTAATCACGTCGAGTGCGGCCTCAGTTCCAGATAAACTGTATTGGTACCTCAAGTAAATCATGTCGACTGCGGCCTCAGTTCCAGATAAACTGTATTGAAACCTCAAGTAAATCATGTCGACTGCGGCCTCAGTTCTGGATAAATTTCTTGGTCGGAAGCCACCTCCTCCGCCCCCTCCAGATCCACCACCACCACCACCTCCCGATCCACAAGACCCAAACCAACCCAAGTATGGAGAATTGCAGAATTTCGTTTTGTTATTTTTTTCTTCTTAGTTTTTAGATTCTTTACTGAAGGTTTCCATTCTTCGTTGGTGTGGATTTTTTTTTACGATTTCAAGATATATTAAACCCTTTTATCATCTACAAGTAATTAGAGTAGTCTTCTTTTACTTTTTTCTTTGCTAATAACTATACTGATTTAAATTAACAAACAGAAGCAGTATTTCTTTAATTGTACATTGAATTATAATTTATATAATTAGAAGTACAGAGGGATTATAGGCCAAGTTCTAAACACTTAAAATATAACTGCACTTAAGTTTTTATATTTACTTTATATATACATGTATAATAGATATTTTATTCATGTGCGCTTGCAAACATTTTTAAGTCTTCAATATGAGTGCATCTTTAAAACCGCCCTATGACGTCATATAGCATTTAGAATATATGAGTTTATTAGTTTAGGAAATTCGACGCGCTCTCTGCAAGAGGGGGGCTTTCTTACGGATAAGCAAGATGATATTCTTAACATAATGACATTTAATGGCTCTGTCTTCAGCGTAAAGCTGTCGGAGGGAGTAAGAATTCAGAGCTTTCACATATCTTCTGCACTTAAATTTGGTAGAAACACAAAGCAGGTATTTTCGATGTTTGCATAAAGGAAGTGTACTATTGTATAACAGACTAATACGTCAAGATTTAATTTGCTTTCAATGCTTGCAGATGCCTACAGCTTTTCAATTAGATACAGTTGTTTTCTTCAGAAGCACAATAGCTTTTCAAGTAAAAACGATGGCTTGCATGTTCCAATTTACTTTAAAATGAATTTAATTTCGAGTGATCAAATATTTGCGTTGCTTACGTAATTTGAAATTAAAGCTTAATGTAAATTGAATATAATCTTATACTGTAAGACATCATTATCACTTTTTATATAAGCAAATTTTTCAAATAATTTAAAGAAAGAAAGGTGGATTTTTTTGTTATCGATACTCATTAATGAAATACCATGTAATAAATAAACAAAGCTGATGATAAATTTTAGCACTTTATAAGGAAAATTACATGTTTATCTTAATTTTTTAGGCTGGATCATGTTTTGGGTACAGTTCAAGCGCAAGTGGGACTACGTACTATCTACGACGACGATTTCATTGACAGACTCAACCATTACTATACGGTTATATTATTGATAATATTTACAGTCATAGTAAGTACGAACCAGTATGTAGGCGACCCCATAGAATGTTGGTGTCCGACAGAGTTTACGGAAAATCGCGTGGACTACACAAATTTCGTGTGCTGGGTCAGTAATACCTACTATATTCCAATGCAGAATCAAATTCCGGTGAATGTCGACCACCGCCGACAGAAAGAACTGACATATTATCAGTGGGTTCCAATCATTCTTCTTATCCTTGCTCTGCTTTTTAAGATTCCGAGGATGGTGTGGAAGGTTCTGTCGGCCTCCAGTGGTATCAGCATGGATAAGCTAGGAAATCTAGCAAAGGAAACACAGTACGTGTCCCCAGAGGACAGAGAGAAAAAGTTAAACCATATCGTGAAGTACATCGACCAGTGGCTGAGTGGTATACAACCTTTTCGAGCTGGTATGTGCGTTCGATTACGAGAGCGTGCGAGTAAAATTGCCTGCTGCTTCTGTGGTCGTCATTACGGAAATTACTTGGTCTCATGCGTTCTACTGATAAAAGTACTGTATCTGGTAAACGCTATATCACAATTGTATATGCTCAACGCTTTTCTCGGGACAGACTACAGTGTTTATGGTATCGAGGTTCTGACGTCACTATACAACGGGGAAGACTGGACATATTCTCCAAGATTTCCTCGCGTGACTTTATGCGATTTCGAAATCCGCCAAATGACAAACTTACAGCGATGGACAGTTCAATGCGTTCTGCCTATCAACCTCTTCAATGAGAAAATCTTTATCTTCCTTTGGTTTTGGCATGTCTTTCTAGCCTTCCTTAGTGCTTTTAGCTTAGTTGTAAGTGCTTATGCGTTCATGTTCCCGCAGCATCGGAAGTCGTACATCCGGAAGTACCTTCTTCTCAACAAACTGTACAAAACAGGCAAAGTGGGAAGCGAAAGAAGTAAGAAAGTCGCTCGTCGATTCGTGGACAATTACTTACGCCAAGATGGATGTTACGTGCTCCGTGTGTTCAGTAACAATGCTAATGACGTCATTACTTCTGAAATAATCAAATACCTCTATTTGAATTACATAAGAGAAAAAGAACATAAAGAAGTGGACAGCAATGGCTTGTTAGAAGAGAACCAAAAGTAGCTTTCAGGTTGAAGATTAATTAAATGTTGAAGGAGGTCCAAAAATAGACGTGTTAAATCTTGAAACATGCGTGTTGCCAAATACTTTTCTCATTACCAAAGACGAATATTTCCTAGCAAGCACTTTATTGATCAACCGTTGTCCGAGCTTGGCTCTTAGAGGTTGTGGTAGCACTGGGCGACCAAGATTTGGAAAAGAAGGAGTGTACAGGAAAAAAGCTAACTTGATGCAAATCAACGTCTTTCAGCGTTTTGATAACCAATGATACTGAAAATTTTATGAACATCACAACTTAACACAGAGGTGTTTAATAGAAATGATCTCTCCCACCCTATAATGCGTGTTTTGTGTTTTCTTGTTTGTTGTTTGTAACTCGTTAAACACTTTTTGTTTGCTTTGTGTTTTGTTTTTGTCAGGTCATTCCAAGTTTAACGGCACCCCTAATATTCTGTATCTGTGATAAACATTTTTGTAGATAAACTATTTATTTTGCAGGACGGCATAGATCCATTCTTCAAGCACTGTATGTACACTTTTTGACAATCACTAGTTTTCTAAAATCACATTAATTATGTCAAGTCATGGTACACAATGTTTATATTGCCTGAATATCAGTATTTTGTTTTTGATGGACATAAGAATTGTATTTTTTACTTAAGACCGTAACAATGTATTACTCACAGCCTCATTGGAAACATATTATTTTTAGGTGGGTGTACACCCACTTTTAAATATTCTGTAAATTGTGTTCGCACATTCAGAAACTTTTTTGTTCTTTTAACGATGATCCGTTCTTTGGCAGAGATTAGAGATTGGTCACAAAATCTGGTTAACCAGGCCTTGATCACGATAACTTTGGCACTCAGCTGTGTCTAAGGTGGCATTAAGTTGTCCCTAATAGGTTTTGTCTACCATTTTAATTTGTATTTTAAGATTTTGCAAGATAATTGGCAAGAAGATGAATTACATGAATTACCAAAGTGATATGTGGTAGATTTTGTACATTGTTTTATTAACTATTGTGATTTTGATGAGGAAAATGTTATAGAAAAGATCTATTACAGACCTTTAACATTATTTAGAGCTGTTCTATTGTTCTATTATATAATGTGGGTTTTTTTATCCTATGTAAATATTTTTATGACTGTTTATTTTGTATCAACTTCACATGCCAAAATTTTTGATTTGTATTCTAGCTGAAAAAAGGAAAAAAACTTTGAAATGCTTTTAACATTTTGATCATTCAGTTTTAGTTATTTTTCATTAGAAAATAGAAACCTTGCAGCAGATATTGCTTCATTAGCACAGTTTATTACTTACGCAACGTATCATTTACATAATTCTAATATATCGTGTTTGTCTTTAATGAATACAAGCGACATGGCTGTGTTTTCAAACTCAAACGAAAAAATGATGGTGAAGTTGTGTTATTTTTATACGAAAGAGAGAATATTAAACTTTTAAAAAATCTAAACTCTTTCTTGAATATCTTTTAGTGGAAAAAGAAATGATTAGCCAAAAGGATGAAAGAAGATAACACTTCCAGCAGGTTTTGTCTTCTTTTTTTTTTGAAAATTTAGCAGATTTTGTCTGCAGACTCTGTGTATCTATCGTGTTGAAAATGGCGTATACTATGGTTTATAGTATCAGAGAGCAGTTACAAAACGCTATTTTTGTGGTCTTTTCATGTTTTTTGTTTTTGTTTTTTGTTTTTTTTTTTTTTTTTTTTTTTTGGGGGGGGGGGGGCTGTGCACATGATTGGAACACAGACTTTAAGGTAATAATTGTGCAGTTGGAGCCATTTTCATAAACTTATAGGAGAACTACTCAAACTCAAAAATATCCCTGAAATAGCTTTCAATCTTCATAGCACTTAAAAACAAACTTTGATATAAATATACAAACAGATTGGAAAATAGGATCATTAAACGTATTTTTTAAAAAAGTAGTTTTTAACTCAGCGTGGGGTACTCGCTTGTTCAATGGGACCGAAACATTATACGAAAGACCTAATGAGGCGACTGGAAATGAATTAAATGCCATCTCATTGTTACGACATATCTAAATACTTGCCACAATTAAAAAGATAAGACAATTTAACCTCCTATCCGGGATAAAAGCAGTTGTCAGTCAACATGTCCTGCTGTCAGTTGCTGTACAGACATAATGTCATTGTCTTCAACAGCTGTTGAACCGAAGCCTGAAATGATTTCTTATTCGCCGTAGATCCATGGAGTTCATATTGCAAACACAGTATACATACCTATTCTATACGGTTTTCCAAACAGCCTATATATAGACAATAAAACTCTGATATTTAGTTCTGGAAGTTTTTCTTTCTTGTGTGTGTTTTGATATTTATATTTTTGAGGATAAACCATTGAGATACATGTAAATCTACTTAGAGTTTGACTTAAATGTTTCGTGTCATGTTCTTCCACGTTCACATTACACATATCAGACCTAAACGAGACCTTTTGGATTGATATATCCAAATGCCAAAGTATTTTTGACAACTTTTGAATGGTTTGAATATCTAAAAAATATTTAAAAGAGATATTTCCCCCTCTAGAAACAAAACAATGCTCTCTTGCATTTTATTTTAAAATAGGGTGATTTGATTCAGTTAAAGTTTGGATTAAACAAAGCTACCAGTTTTAACCAAATACGGTGTCTTTCTCCTTGGGAACATGTCTTTCTCAATGGGTAACATTCTTTTATAAATGACAAACGAATATTTGGCGCCAAACGGAGATACCATTATATATACTATCCAGAAATATGGACCTATTTGTTCAATCACGGACTTTAAAGCCATTTTAAACACACATACGATGTTCTTGAATACTTAAGTAAAACATTAATTTAAACTAGATCCTAAGTCAACAGTCAGTAGTTATTTGGTAATAAAAATAGGCTAGATTTCCTGCCCTCCAACGAGCGAGAGGTCAAGATCTTTCCTAAGAGATATATCTCTCTGTAGAGATTTGTGCCGTTTATGTCCTTATGTGCGCTTTTTTTAGTTGATGAACTGTTCCTGATTTCAAATGTTCATCCTGTCAATATCTTGAGAATATCTTTTAATAGGATACACCTATATAAAAAAATAAATGTCTATTCAAGTAAATTTCATGTTTTGTCCATTTATACAAGGGCAGAAACCTAATTTTAGACTGCAAATCAAACAGCGGGGGGTAGTTATTCAAGATCCTTCAGATTCTCTCAGTAATTATGGTCATGTTGATATCAAAGCAGATACTACTTTCAAAGTCAAAATTACAAAGATATTCATGTACACTTACATTGTACATGCATAATGGAGAAATATATCATTTTTCAGAATGCTACGCCTTATTAATTGAAATACTGAAAAAGTTTAAACTACAAAACTTGTTCAAGCTTTGAAAAAAAATGTATGTGATCAAATGCAAGTAACTGGAGTAAAAAGTCTAATTCTGGTGATCTACTGTAGACAGACATTTATTGATGTACAAGACTATCCCAGATGTTTTGTATTGACCTGTACATTAAATAAACATCATGTTGTTATGAAGCATCAATGTAGCGTTAATTCGCTGTGGTGCAAAGGTGCAATCCATGCTCACAACATGACTGTCAGTTTTCATAGCCGACCCGATGTCGACTCGTTCGGTCTGCAAAAATGTTTGCATACACAGAAAATAAAATCGAAAATGATATTTTTATGCTCACAAAACAAAATTCTAATTAAAAATAGAAAACTAACTTATGTTTAATCTACTGCAATGTGGCTAACTTCACATTGAAAAAGTGCAATTGACTATAGAAAGAATTAGTCAAGTATGAAAAATGTTCAAAATGTTATTGCTTGTAAAAGAAAATTTTGTATATTACTTCAAAGTATCTATGGTCTTGCAGGTTTATGGAAAGTGAAAATATCGGACAGAAACCATATTCAAAAGTCCAATGAAACAATACAAATTGTGAGCAGAGCCAACAAAGACCTTTGAAAACAGCAGAGGCGGGATCAACTGCCATGAAGGAGTAAGCATCCCCTTTCAACCGGACACAGCCGCCGTGTATTCCTTGTCCACAGTCAATTACTTATGAAAATAATGCTTTGAATTTGTATGAAGTACATTAGTCTACGTTCGACCTAACGATAGATTGTATTTGCAAGCAAGGTCATTGTGCCGACCATAGAATTACCAACATTTTGACTTTAAACGAGATTATAGATAACCTTGTATCATTAACTTATTTGTCAGTAGTCTGCCTCATTTTATAATTTTCTGGACTAAGAACATGTGATAAAGGTATGTTGCTAAATAGATATGGGAAGTTGAAGATAAAAAAATGAAGTCACCGTGTTTATCTTAAGGTTTAGTTGTTAGTTTACCAATCATTCTTAAGGTTTAGTTGTTAGTTTACCATCAATCGTTCTCTAAAAGATCCAGTACGAAGCAGCTGTGTCAGACTCCAAGATGTCTTTATTTTTGGCCCAATTAGATATATCAATATTGACAAAAAAAACTTGGCACATGAACTTATTTTTCCTAGTTAGCCAGAATCTGATAATTAAAAAAAATCCCCAGATTTAATTTGAAAAGGAGAATCTAGTGATACGGTCTGTAACTGTGCAATATTTTGATGATGAAATATATGGAGATAACGAACAGTATTTTCAAGCTCAAAAGCCCATTAAACAATACAAAATAGGAGTAGAGCAAACACGGGCCTCCAAAACATCAGAGGTGGGATCAAGTGCCATGGAGGAGTGAGCATCCCTTGCCGACCGGTCACACCCGCCGTGTGCTCATTGTCATGATCGGGAAATAACGGAAAAATCCATCGACAATTCAGTGTATAAATAATGGCCTAATGATATAATGTCATTACAGACGAGGTTCATGTTCATGAAAAAAAACTGTTTACTAAAATAGAATATAGTCCATTTTTATGTGCATGACGAGATACATGTACCTACATCCGTAATACGAGCGAGTTGGTAAACAATGATTTTATGAATATAATGTAATCGAAAGACCTAGGATATTCACAAGCGAAACTGTTTCTAAGACTAGGTAACTTGTGGATGATCATTCTTCTTGTGGGACCTGCTTTTAATCCTATTCATAACTGAAAAAAAAAAATATAAACAGTGTTGTCATCATGATCATGATTTGCTTTGCTTCAACTTTTGAGGTCCGTGTTTTCTCTGCTCCAAATTTGTATCGTTTCAATGGACTTTCGCGATCGAGCTTGAATATTGTTCGTTATCTTGATATTTCATTGAAATATACCATTTTTGAAAAATTAAAAGGCAGTTTGACGGCTTCTGATGTTTTCAATAGAATCAGAAGAAAGCGAGCGTATGAGCAGAACACAACTTACGTAAATAGGCACAGGTATCAAGAGAATACATCACCTTTTTGTGACCTCAAATTAGTGATCATTTCATATTTTATCTATTCAATAGAAAGGTTTCACGAATTATCTTTGAGTACTATTCCATAATAAAAATTCATAAAATCTTTGTTTGCAATATACTTGCGTAATGATAATTTTTATATCGATGGATATATTCTAGAGTTGAACATATAATAAGAAAAAGCAATGTGGAAAATTATGATAGCACTTATGATTTAAAGTCATCAGTCTCTCTTATCTTTCTCACTTTACGTAATAATAGTTTTAATTAAAAGAAAAAAAATATGTTTATGTAATTAAAATAAGACTTCCTATTTCTATATATACTTGTAATTTAGGAATCTTCACAAAAACTAAGCCCATAATATTACATTTTTAATCATTAGTTAATTGCTATAATATTTTTGTCATATATTTGCTAATTTGTTTCCTTGTTTGGGATAGACATCGTTACTTATAGAGTTTTACATATATTACCGTCTAGACGGAATATCGATGAAATATTTCATACAATAATTTGGATTTGCCCACGTAAGCCTTTGCAGGCTTTCTCAAAACATAGTCAATAGCATAAAGATTAAAGAATTGTAGCAAAACCTTGTCTTGACTCACCTTCTCCTACAGAGAGAGAGAGAGAGAGAGTTGGGGGGAGTCACTCTCTCTGATAACAGAACCAAGGTCAAACATAGCAATATATACTCATATAATAAAGACAAAATTTGCTCTTCATTTGATCCTCAGATAATCATAACTCGTAAATATACTTACCTTGTCATTGGTCATTTGCAATATTATTTTAAATCATTCTGATTTTGAAACATTCTGACAAGTACTCTGAAGTTGATATTAAAAAGTTGCTTGAGTTTCTGATTGACAATATCAATGTAGTTTTTGGAGATCAGGTCTTTCAACAATCTGTTGGAATTGCCATGGGTACCCCGTGTAGGTAGACCTATTTTTGTAATCACATGAAGCAGTATTTATTCAAAAACTTCTAAATGAGAAGACGAAAACACTTGCTGTGGCTATCAACTCGACAATTATAGATATCGACAATGTATTATCAATTAACAATAGTTACTTTAATTCATATGTCGACTCGATATATCCCAGTGAGCTTGAAATAAAAGACACCACAGAGTCTGACACATCTGTTTCATATTCGGTTATTTTACTAGAAAAAGACTTTAATGGTAACTTAAGAACAAAACTTTATGATAAACGTGTTGACTTCAATTTTCAATCATCAACTTCCCCAACCTGTGTAGCAATATACCCTTATCACCTTTATATGGGGTTTTCGTCTCCCAGTTGATTCGATACCCAGGAACATGCTCTACATATGAACAATTTCTAAAAAGAAGGCAAGCTATTGACAAACAAGTTGATAAAACAAGGATATCAACAGTCTCGTTTGAAGTCATCATTTCGCAAGTTTTATGGTCGACACATTGACCTTGTCAGCAAATACAACCTATCATTAAGTCAAATACTGACCTACGTTTTTCATACTAATTGTAAGGCTATGAATTGTCTACGAATTTTTCCGTTTTCCCGATCATGACAGAGCACACGGCGGGTGTGACCGGTGGGCAAAGGATGCTCACTCCTCCATGGCACCTGATCCCACCTCTAATGTTTATGGAGGTCCGTGTTTGCTCTGCTCCCGATTTGTATTGTCTAGATGGACTTTGAGCTTGAATACTGTTAGTTATCTCAATATTTCACTAAATTGTAAAAGCTTGAAATAGGGACTCAAAAAAGGACTGGTTTTAAAACATGTTTTCATTTTCCATTCATAGTAGTCACAAATGCCACAAGGGATCTGTAGATCAGAACTATGTTTAAAAAAAGTCTTGTTTTAATGATTTTTTTTTATCAGAGTTTAGATATTTTTTAGCCCATGAATACGCTCAGCACAAGCTGGCATGTCAGTGATTTTTATAAACAACATAAAAATTCATGTTTCCGTGGATATTTCTTATTCTGACATAAATATCTTGTATGTTTGTATGAGTAACTTTGAATTTGTTTCAAAATTAGCGACTTCCACTTCAACATAAATCAAGGAAAAGCAAAAAGAGAATTTTTGAGCTTCTTGGCATGATTGTTTTGTATTTTGCAAGTTAATGTCACACGTGGTTACTGTTAATGTCACACGTGGTTACTGTTAATGTCACACGTGGTTACTGTTAATGTCACACGTGGTTACTGTTAATCTTTAACAAAAAGAATGCTTATCAATGTTGTACATTTAAAATATCTTCAATATTGACCTGAACAAATTGGATGCCTGTACGTTATGATTTCTAGGGAAAAAATTATAACAAGGGCACAGACACACGCCATCTTTGATTCTAAAGTATACATTACGGCAAGGAACAGATTCTATCAATTAAAATCAATTAATTAATTAATTTAAAAAAAAAAACTCTTTATATGTTTTACTGGAACGTACATTCTTAAACTATTCATTTTCACGGTTAACCAACGGTAGTGTGGATTTAACGTTTTAGGGCGTAGAACAAACTAAATACACCATAAAAATTTTAGACAAATTAGATTCTATTGTTTCAGAATAATAGAGGCATTGAAAAAGATAAAAACGAACATTGAATAAATTATGTTCTATGAAAATGAATGGAATTCCGTCAACGTTGTTATATCATCTACACTACATGGATTGGTTTTAAATGGTAATGCTGTACATGTTGTCTGCACAAATTTTATTTAAGAGAAATAAAATGAAACATTCATGTAACAAGCTAATTAAAAGAATTTGTGTCCCCCGCTTAAGGAATAAAGAAGATGATGGAAGAGCTAAAAGAAAAATGTACATGGAAAAAAAGAAAAAAATCTACCTTTCAGTCTTCGGCCTTAAAATCAATAGGTCCTCTTAGGCTATAGGGCTGTGATATAAAATTTCATTGCAAAAGCTTTAAGGCTTTTTGAGATTACTCCGGGAACAAAACTGTTACACACAGAAAGAATGGCAGACAGACGGACGGACGGATGGATAGACGCAAATTTATATCCTCCAATCTCAGTGAAAGCAAGGGACAAAAAAAAAGATGAACTACATTGTGAAATTTATTTGCTTTTCAAAGTAAAGAAGTGTATTGTTGTGGTAGATATCTATTTTTACATCAACATATTTCAAAGTTGTTTCATTTTAGTTTAACACAACCAAATTACGCAATAACTGGGGGTTATCAAATTCTTGAATTTCTCCTCTCCAGTTACAGAGACAGCGGGTATGTATTTATAGCCAGAGGTATTTGATGTTTCAATACATTTATCTCTTTCTGACGTCCCACTGTTGTGCTTGCTTACAACATTCTATCTGATCTAGGCGTAAAAAAAATAGTTTGTTAAATCAAACTCAACTGCTTCGTTACATGAAGTTAAGTTTTTATCTGTTTTGAGTAGATCACCAGGGGTGAGTATCCCGATATCAATGGTTCTTATTTACAGATATTGCAATGATGTATTCATATACAACAAAAATCTCTTCTTTTTTGAAAAACGAGTGGATCCATTAAACAAATCAAGATTGAAGAGAGTAAATGCTTAGAACCTGATTTTATTGATTCTAGGTTAAAAACAGGTGTTCCCAGATTGAAATTTTCTTTCACAGATTTAAAAAAAAATAGTTTAAGAAAAGATAATTAATATTGTGATGAATATAAGTTTTAAGTGTTATTGAAACTTTGCATTTGCTTAATATGTGTGGTCTTCTATCGCCACTCAATTAATTTATACCTACCGTTGGCTATAAAGGCTCTTGCGCAATCATCAACTATATATATACATGACCATGATAATCACTTCTATTTTCACATGGATATTAGAAAACCCTAGAAATAATTAACAATTAACAAAATGCAAAAGATTATGAAGATTATGATTAACAATCTCATAAATCCGGAAAAGAAGAATCGTGAACGAGGCAAAAACACGGACCCCCGGTAAATCCAGAGGTGAGATATGGTGCCTAGGAGGAGTAAGCATCCCCTGTCGACCGGTCACACCGCCGTGCGCTCTTTATATTGATCAGATGGACGTCGAGAATGACCCAAAATTGGTATGAAACATACCAGACACACAATGCCCCAACGATAGGTATTTGCAAACAATGTCATGATAACAACCAAATAATTTGCGAAATGCTGGCTTTAAAAAAATATTGATGAGATATTATAGAACCTAGTTTGTTATCTTATTTCCTGGGTAATCATATTTCAGAGATTTTATGGGTAATTTTTGCCCATGACTTCACAATCTCCACGATTTGTGAAAATTGAGATCTAATTCCTTTTAAACTATCTTTCGCAAAATATAATATCACCGAATATAACTCCTAAGGAAATACAATCTGCCAAAATTTCATACATAATTAAAATAAATTTTTTTCCAGGGTATTTTACACTTTAAATAGTGTTGGTTGTGTTGTTTTCTTCTTGCATAAAGAGAGTTAGATTATTAAGAGAGGTTGATAAAATGTAAAAATAAAAGTGTCATCGCAACCTACAAAAAAAATTGAACATGTTCTAACATTTCTACCATAAAAAAAAGTGTGCTTTCATTGAGAAAAAGACACAAAGTAGCTAGGCCACCGTAATTGAATAAGATAACTATCTAAATAAAGTTCTTATAACACATTATTGTCACGTGATTCTCTTTGTAAAATTTTGATTTCATTTGGATAATCTTTTAGGAACATTACCGTAGGCGTCTGGTTAAAGTATAATTCCTTTTAAAAATAAACTTAAATAAACCTAAAACGGAAACCCAAACTCTGAAACTCGACGAATTATTTGGTTTGCTTTTTGAAACTTTTTGAAACTATAATTGCTCTGTTGTACGTACCGAGGTCAGTATGCCGCCTTCTGAGCCTTGGCCTTTTAACAGCTTAAAAATAATCTGATCTTGAATCTCGTTCTTTAAATTTTCTTACCACTATTCATCTAAGGTGGAGTGTTTATAATAGAGTAATTAGGTACAATATATAATAGCTTGCTCTCAGTAATGGGTTCTTTTACAGTTTTTGTGGCTTTTAAATCAAATTTTGCTTTCAAAACCAATAGGATCGAGAATACATCGTTGTCAAGGACGCTTTTAAGGGAAGGAGGCATAAAACATTTAAGCAAATATATGCCCTTAGAAAAATACATTAATTACCTACATTCGGAAAATCTTTTGTTATACGGTCTGATGCAGAAAATGTTAAAACGAAAAGCAAATGTAATTTATTGTTAACACAAATACTACTGCACGAACAATACTCTTATATTTGTTTGTATCCATAATTGACACACATGCTGCTGAACAAACATATATAATAAAAAAAACCCACCTATTCTTCCCAAATAAAATCCAACAGGTAATTTTAAAAAATAAAGGCTTCTTTTTATTAGCGCTAAATACCTGTCTGACTCACCAGAGAGGGAGAAAAATTTTGATCTTTCTATTTAAGTTTTCGTTGAGGATTAAATATACCAGACAAAACCGAGATTGTGACGTCACGGCCTTCATAATAATTGAAGAAAGAGAAGAATTCCTTCCTTTATTTTTGTATAGATTATTTGTTTTTGTGGGAGTCCATATGAAAGGTTCGTGAGTATTGTCTATTAAGACATCATTAGAATCGTCTGCCGTGATCTATCTGTTATTAACTCTGCTTTCTTACAGCAAATGAGAGCCTGGCGAGAAAATGGCGGAATTCTTAGGTCGGGTTTGTATTACTCCGTGCAATCCTGCACAGATACACTTAGAAGTCTTTGAAGATGAGTAGAAATCTGCAGATAAAGTAGATGTCACACCATGCTGAGATTCAAAATGTAAGTACTTCTTTTGCTGTATCTAAAATAAAGAAACTTTAAGTTTGTTTTTAATGTGAAGATTTACACAGGCTCGGTATAAAGTCTATATAACATCTGCTTACTGTAACAGAAAATTACTTAAACACTTTCTCTTATTTTTGAAATAATATATTGCCATATTATGTAAAAATGCACTAACTTTACTCAAGTTTTGAAAATGTTCTTAATCTGTACTACTTTGTAAATCAAACACTGGAAATACTCCTTCACCTCTATGTATGATGTATGCAAGGCAAACTGGTATATTTTGCCATTTTGATAATATGAAATTTCTGAAGTATACTTCATATATATATATATATATATATATATATATATATATATATATATATATATATATATATATATATATATATATATATATTCTCCAAGTATTCCACGAAACTGAAACATAAAACATTTGACCCCCATTCAATGAAACTTTTGTTCATGAATTGAATCCGATATTAACCGACTTCTTGAAAATATCTTGATTTGAAATGTGATTTTAAAAGAATTTCTATTCTGTGTAACATTTAATGTTAACATAATTGTATTGTACATTAAATGTTAAGATAAGCTTGTTACACAATCCTACACTTTCTTTACACTTTAAAAAATATTAAATGCAGTTTTAAATGTCTTTAATGCAAATTTATAGAAGAAATATGCAGAAAACGTCAGGGGATCCCAAAAAGTATAATGTGATTTTCTTTTGGGTACCATTACTATAAAGCGAATAAGATACTTAACCATTTTGTTGTGCAGATATTTCACTTTAACAATATGATAAGATTTTGATTACAAATACCCATATTTATTTATATGGGAATTTAAAGGATATTTGCTTAAATAATTTAGGTTTTGCATAAATCTCAATAAAAAGAACATAGAATACGAACAAAAGATTAAGGATGGGATGATATAATAAACAAATAATTTGCAAGAAGACAACCGGCGTTTTGTTAAGGATATAACGATAGTAAATAACTTAACATGGCAGCTGTATGTGCATTTTTATATATATTGGTCCGATGTAAGAAATCGTATAAACATCAATAATTCAGTACTTCGTGGTACTAACAACTATCCAGATTAAGAGTAAATATGTATTAACCTAAAACTTAAAAATATAGAAGCGAGAAAAGAGGTAATTTTATTTTAATTAGATCTCTTTACGTACAATGGTTCGTTGACATGAAAAGGTTAAGATAACGAACACTGATCGATCACATTAATCCTAAAGGCAGTAAAATTGTAAACAGGGCAAAAATACGGACCCCTGAAGCACCAGAAATAGGATCACTGGAGGAGCAGGCATCTCCTCTCGAAGTAATCCGTTGTTATAATTCTTATAAAACAATGTCCTGACGATTGGTATAACTGATTGATTGTATTTTGTTTTACGTCCTATTCCAGATATTTCACGCATACAGAGACGTCACTATAAACCGGTGAAGGATTTCAAATTTAGACTTTTACTCGATACTCAGAGCCATTGTGCAATGAGGAATCTTTATCGTGCCAACGCCTCTCGTGACAAGGGGCCTCAGTTTCTTTAGGTCTCACCCGAAAGACCCACAACTTTCAGTTTAAAAACCCAGCGCTTACCGAAAGAACAGTTGCTACGTATTTTTATCGACTTAGGTCAGTCGCGGCCGGGGTTTGAATACACAACCTTCCGATAACGGAGCGAGCGTTCCACAACAATTGGTATGAAACACATCAGTTATAAACGACCCAGTGATAAGGTGTGCTTGCAAACAATACCATTATAACGACATTAGAATGTGCGAATGCTATTTTAATTAAGACTGTTGAAAGCCTTGTAACATCATCTTATTTGTCAGTGCCCTACCTTGATTTAAAAATTGATCGAGGAGCTGGGAGAAATAAACACCATATGCAGGTCATGAGATATAGAATGTTACTAAAAAGATGAAGGAAGTTGACGATGGATAAGCTAAAGTAGTCCCATTGTCATCAAGTTTAGCTGTTAGTTGGCCATTTCATAAATAACTTTTGTTAATTTATTAAACTTCGTCGATATATCTAAATGTTGAGTTGAAGGCTACTGCAAGAGGTTTCTTCTTCGCATAAAATAGCTTTTGAATAAATTCGGCTTCATTGGAATATAAAAACAGGTGGTCTAATAAAGGAGCAGAATTAATGCCAATCGGAATTCCAATAGATTGTTGGAAGACCTGGTCTCCAACGATTACAGAGATATCGTCAATTAGGAACTCAGCTTCTGCGTTTCCATTGTCACCTTCCCTTATTTATCTAGCTTTATTCCATGATACTTTATGTCTCCCAACCGATTCGATACGCAAGAGCATGCTCTGAATACAATCAATTTTTTAAACGAGGAAAGATACTGACAAATGAGTTGATGTGACAGGGCTCTCAACAATCAAACAACTAGGTACCCTGATCCAACCTTTGGTGCTTTCAGGGTTCCATGTTTTGCTCCATTCAGATTCATTTTCTATTCTGAATTGATGAGACTGATAACTGTTCATAATCTTAACCATTTACGTCAACAAAATTGATTATTGTTTAGATTCCATGGATTCTAGTCCGACAATTATTAATCAAATGTTACATTTTTGTACTATTTTAAGGAATATTTTATGATCCTATCAAGTATATGAAGATCCTTTGCATCAGAGTGCACAAACATTTCCTATCAGTTTGACTAAAAAAAAAGATGACAATTTGCTTTCAAATCAATAAATTAGTTCTCTCACGAAAATTGATTTGTTACACTAATTTTTCCAAAAATTGCTTTTTTATAATTTGATTTCTTGAAGTAAAGGAAGTTTATTGACGTATGATGGCACAATTTTGGTCAAGTGCAGATAATTTTGGACAAGTACTGACAAGTCTATAAAAATTAACAATACCTGTATATGCCAAAGTCAGAGAATTTCCTTCAAACATTAGTTATTTGCATTTTTAAGTCATTGTCCAAAAATCCTTAAAAACAGTCATATCATTAAGTATACACTTTACCTTAATAGAAATGAGTTATTATCGAGACATTCATTTTGTTATGATAAGTAGAACCGAAGATAATATAAAACATTTAAATCTGAAGTAATTGTTAATCTCTTAATGGGATATATAAGTATTGCCAAATATAGATGAAAAGTCTTAAATTGTTTTTGGTTGATAAAGATTATCTTTCATTCATAACTGAGATATTGCCTATACTGACTCTTTATGTTTTGTAACTTAAACAAGGAGAAATGACTAACATATAAGAATCAGAGTTGTAAAGAGACCTTGTCTTTTGAGGTGTGGCTAAGAGAAGAAACCTTATATCGTGTACATTCAATAAATAATTAATCAATCAATAAAATAATTTAGATCTAAATCAAAAGACAGCGTGTTTTGATTTGTAGAATATATACAATACCTGCTGTCACCTCTTCCTATCTTCATCAACCAGATCATGACATTTCTCCATATTGTACTCCTCGTTTTCTATTCTTCGATCTTTTAGCTTAAATATTTTAAACATTCAGAGAAATGAACACGACATAAAAGCAAAGTCATGATGCGTTACCTCTTCCTACTCACCCATGCCGATATTTTGTACTTTACTCCAGGATTAACTCACGAGTCTGCCTGTGCATGAATAAGATCATTCCTTGTCTCTTATGCTTGGCCTGATTACATAAGAAAACGTCTTTCTGTCTTCGTGGAACCTGTGGAGAAATTAAGATCATGATACAATTCCTGTCATCCTCAGTATCAATAAAACGTTTTGTTGAGCAAATATACTTTAAGAAATGTAAGAATAAGATCACTGCATGGGTTATATTCATGTCTTGGAAGAAACTGAACGTAGAGGCAAGACCAGTCATAAATGACGGTTTTTCCTATAGACTATTCGACTTTTTCTAAAGGAGGGACTTGTCAGTTCTTATTTAGTTGGCGAAACAATGCCCTTTTAGAAGCCTCTTGCGTGAGTGGCCAATTGTTTACAGTACCTATAGCTGAGCTTTACATGCAATCTTCGTCCTTAAGTTCCATTTAAATGTTTATTTGATGAGACATAAATATAAGAAAATGCATTTTGATCTTATTATTTAATTACCTTGATTTATTTCTAAATTTGGTGAAAATTCAATATATGTAGACATTAGGTACAATTAGATGGGATATAAGGTCATGCAAGGTTCGGTTTGACACCTCAATGTGTGACAACTAGGGTTAAATCACAATCATTACTTATTATAGACCTATTTTGTGGCAATGATTATCTCTTGTAAAGAACATTTTATAATGTCTTTAACTGCTTTCAATTGAGGCTAGAATTAACAATACAAGATGTCTTGAAAAGATGTTTGCAGTTACCTTCATAAGTAATATCCCACAATCCATCATTGAACACCCTATGGTAATAATGACCAGGTGGAACTCGTTCGTTTGTTATATTACATCATAGTCAAGCGTAAAGAAAGAGGCAGAGTTACATTATGTCGTGCTACTATTAATGGGGTAGACATTATTCATAATTCTGTTGTGTTGCAAAAAAAAAAAGGAAAAAAAATCTGACTGAATTGTGGCCTTAAATATGGACCTGCGTTTTATAGAAGTGAATCGAACCGCGAGGAAACTGTCATTTTTGTCGGTGTTTTCCAGACTTTTGAAAAATTAATTTATTAGTTAATTAAAATGTGACTTTAACCCCGTGGAAGTGTTATGGCATTCTCATTGTTTATACATCATACGTAAGTAATTCTATTATTGTCAATGATATCATATTTCTTAATTCAAAGATATCAAATTTTAAGACATATGACAACAATGTTTGTCTAGTACAATAACCAAAAGTGAAAGCATATAAAATTCAGTAATATGAACTTACATTTTATTTTACTTTTCATCATGTGTATACAGTATCTGCATATAACAAGGAGACAATGCTTCTTCTTTAACTTTGAGAATTGACTTAGAAATCGAATATTCCCGTTAAAAGAAATTCACGAACATTAAATTGCAAGGTAGAATATGATGCTTAAAAATATTGCAACGAAATAATATGTCTTTATAATTTTGTGTGAGTTCATAGAAAGTACATGTATATCTTTTTATTGCATGCTAATCATCGGATGAATAAATAACCATTTCCTTGCTCGTGACACGATGGGTACTCTATATTTTTCATATTTATAAACAGTATTTTACTATATTTATTTAATAATGCATGTGGTACATGTGTATAAAACAGGTCATGGTCACTTCTGGAGGAAAGAAAGCCGTCAATGAAAAAATACTTATATTTATTCATATTGTTCAAGGAAAGATTAATTCGTTCATGAAGATTTCGACCATTGGATACACCTTTATGCTACTTCTTACAACGTTGAAACGGATCTAAGTCTTACATTAAAGTTTATATATTGTGTATATAGACAAATGTTTATTAAGTCCTAAACTTTAATAAATGTATACAGTTTGGCTGAATAAACCACGTTTATTTAAAAAAAGAAATAACTTTGGAGAAATCGAGCAAGAATTAAAGGATTGTCAGGCCTGAACTGAATGTAATCACGTGACACGCAATGGTCCAATCAAAGGCTTCAAACAGAGAAAGAAAATACAATGATGTATTCAAGACAAACACAATATTTTCCGGGTTGCTCTTTTGCTAAACGATGTAAAAGTAATCAAAACGGTGCTTATAGGCCTATCTATTAAATCAGGTGCAAGACTTTGGGAACATTTTTATCCTTACTGGCATACGACCAGCTCTTCGACATTTTCCCTTTCTTTGATTACTACTAAATCTCTCAAACTTCCAATTTAAACCAAGTTTTTATCAATGTACAATTATTCTGCAATTTTCACATTAAATATGGAGATAATGAACGGTATTCAAGCTCAAAAGTCCATTCAAACAATACAAATCAGGAGCAAGGCAAATGTGGACCTCTGAAACATCAGAGGTGAAATCAAGTGCCATGGAGGAAAGAGTATCCCCTGCCGACCGGTCACACCCGTCGTGTGCTCCTTGTCATGTTCGGGGAATAACGGAAAAATCAGTAGACAATTCAGTATGCAAATAATGGCCTAACAGTTAGAATGAAAAACAGCATTTTACTAATTGATGATATTTTCTCTCTATTGCCGTAATTTTCAAACTTTTTTTTTTCATAGACAAGAGCTATTCTCAGTCACTTTTTTGAAAATGATTTTTTTGTTAATGAATTGGTTAGAATACGTGAATTGATCTTTGATTTATTCCTTGGGTTCAAAAATCTTAGAGATTACAAAACACGAGTCATCATTTGACATATTTTTTTTCAAGATTGTAATTAAACCATATTTCACAGACCTGTTATAGCAAAATTTTAATATTGTATTGTGAATTTCATAGTCTGCTTTCCTTTAATAGCTCTGACTACGAAAGTAATTTGATGAAATAAAAAGATATATTCATTTCGTTCGAGTGTCTTTAGAATAGATCCATATAACTCTAGTGTAAATATAACTCACAGTATCCTTAAAAGTTCCTCTGTTCTTTATTCATCTTTACCTTCTTCAATCATCTTTGCCATCACAAGAAGTCGATTCACCCGGATCTAAAACCCCCAGATGCAGTCTTTGTGATTTAAATCCCTTCCAATTAACATAAACCTTTGCACGAATTAACCGGGTTTATTCGCATGGACTATTATAGATCTGTATTTAAACCTTATTTACTTTATTTCTAGGACAATTTCAAAAGTGCATCCTAAAATGTTTCTGTTTCAAATACAGTTTCTTTGATTATCAATAGAACTGTTTCTTTTTTCGATCTTGAAGTTGTTAGAAATACTAGTATATTTGTTACATTTTAACGACGTCCACGAAAATTTTATAGCAGCAAACCAGTTTTTCCTTTGTTGTTTTTTAAAATCATTTTTCCAAATTTTATTTGTTGGTTTTGTTGGTTTTCTTTTATATTTTATTTCATTTGAAATTGCTATTTCATAGCATTGAAAACAATTTTAATGGACGACGTTCAAAGTAGACCTACGTAAACTTTAGTTGACCTCTTAGAGAAAATGTTCCAAGTCCATGTACTTTTCTCAGACTATTAACCATCTGCACTTTTCGATATCCTCTGTACAATTTGAATTTTTATTAATGAGATTGGAGTAAGGGAAGTAACTACTAAATCTCTTAGCAAGAAGATCGGCCATGTTGAACATGTTGAAGCCATTTTAATGGCATCAATGTTAACGCATAAAAATACCTTCATAATAAAATAAAAAGTAATCATTTTCATTTGATTATTTACATTCACAAAAACTATTAAAGCGTATTTTATAAATATTACTTAAGGAAAGGTATTTATAATTACTATATAATTCGGGAAAAATCAATGACTCATGATTGTGATACAGGCCCTGTACTTATTTTAATTACATTCAGAGATAAATATTTTTTAAGTTCTGCCAAACAAGTGCTTGTCAAACATCCTAAGAAAAACAGAAGGTGTATTGACATCAAACAGGCTTGCTAAAGATATCATTCAGAATATCGTTAACTTAAAGTTAATTCAAAGCGTAGGTTGCCGGCCAAAGACAATTGTGGCTCTTTAAACCTTTATTAATTGTGGATCTTTTGTCTTTAATCCACATCATTTATGTATTGTTATCTTAACAAGTGTACAATTATACAGGAGTAATTGGGTATCACTTAATTAATCTCCTGCATAGTAGTATTGGACTTAATGAGCAGGATTACTGGGCTGTGAACTTATGACTGTAAGACATGGCCGACGAAGTTAGCGGCGATCGAACTCCGCTTCCATGTGTAAACAAATATCGAGGGATTAGGTTTCCTTACGGAATCAAATGGTGATGTTAGATGTATTGTTTTAAATGGATGACTTTCCATGTGTAAACCATGCCTCTTGTTACTTTGTAAGTACTCTGCAGTGATTTATGTCCTCATTTGTTGATGCCCTTTGTTATTCTATAACAATGTATTGGGGTGATCTTTGCCACTTAGGATCTTTCTTTGATGAATTACATCAAATCTTTTAAAAGTTATTTTATTTTTAAGAAACCATAAGTTTACGTCAGAACGTTAAAAACATATTTTAAATATGTAAAGGTATTCAGACTGTTTGATTAATTAAACATGTTTCATTTAATTATTTCGTGAGCTCGATGACAGATACTTTTTTCAGAGGAAACGGATGGTTCGTGTAATTAGATGTCGGAGAGAATTAGAAGCAACGATACATTTTGATTGGTGAAACAGTATTCTTGCGCTGTTTAAAACACGCTTTTTGGTTTTGCTGCTTGATATAAAAATGTTCAAGGATGTAGTGGCAATTTTCAAAGTAAAAGGGTGTGGCAACCACGGGGTGGACATTCTGCAGACGTATATTTTACATATATATTATTGGTGAAATAAAAAAAAATCTTAAAAGTAGGATCCTTTCCCGAGTACCAAGCCCACGTGTTAATATTGAAATAGCTGAAAACATAAAACTGAACCACAAGTCTCTCACTAAGTGTATTTTTACCTAATCGCTAAGTGTAGGAAATGTGCTTCAAAATTTATGAGCTCAAGTTTTACTCATATGACAAAATTAATACTGAATCCCCCTTAGTTATTGACCACCAGTTTCCTAAGTTCCTAAGGCTTGGAGAACAAAATAAAGTTTTTTCTCTATTTAGCGTCCACCTTGAATTGAAAAACCTACCTACATGTAGCAAATTCACAAACACACACCAGCCGAAAAATAAAACGTCCACCTCATTATCATAAAAACCACGTCATTCAGAGTTTGAATTCATTATTATAGTTTTCTCATAGAAATTTAAATTTCTTGGTAATATCAAGTTAAGAAATGCTAAGTACAAATGTAGACAAAATCCGAAAGGTTGTAATAATAATAAAAAAGGTCAATCTTTTGAATATTGAATTTGTGTGCGTTTTTTGATCTGGGTTGTCAAAAATAAGGCACACGCGGACACTTAACGTAGAATAAACTTGGAATCGCCTAAATAGAAATCCCTGTTTATGTCATCTTCAGTGAAAATTCTGTTGTGCTGAGATTGTTGATTTCCATTATACTGTAATTGTTTCATTTGTAGCTATAGATTCTTAGTTTTAAGTGTTTTAAGAACTTCTGTCAAAATTTCAGATACCATTACAATGTAATTGTTAATCTTAAAAATAAATTTAAAGGGAAATAAAACGGAGTACTAGAATTCCTACCTAAACCTACAATATAATTTTTTGGGCCATTCTAACATCCGCTTTGACGAAAAAATTGTTAATCCTTCTTGGAACATTACATTATTACATTCAGATAAAAATAGCATAATTTTCAGATTCAACTGTATAACATTACATTTAGATAAGAGCATGCAATATACATTACAATTAGATAAAAGTAAGTAACACAACCTTTCAAAATATTACCTATTCCATTACATTCAGATAAAATTACAACATTTTATTCAAATGAATCCAAGTAACAATACCTAAGATAAAATCATGTAACATTTAAATAAGATAGAATCATGTAATATTACATTTAGAAAAAAACATGTAACATTTCATTCAAATGAATCCAAGAAACATTACCTTAAGATATAACCATGTAACATTACATTTAGATAAAATCATGTAACATTACAGTTAGATAAAATCATGTAATATAACATTTAGAAAAAAAAAACATGTCACATTTCATTCAAATAATCCAAGTAACATTACCTTAAGATAAAACCATGTAACATTTCAGTAAGATAAAATCATGTAACATTACAGCTAGATAAAATCATGCATGAACATTACATTAAGATGAAACCATGTAACATTACATTTAGATAAAACCATTTAATATTACATTTAGATATAACAAAGTCAAATTTCATTCAGATAAAACCATCTGATATTACATTCTGATAACCCCAAAAGGCCTTGAAGACTCACTTCTCCTTTCAGTAACAATTGACTGTTTTCGTTACTTATCAAGTGACGAAATGAATCTAAGAGGTGTTTTGTATTGTGTTAAATTTCATGTCTATAAGTACTGGCGATAGGCAGAAACATTTGTTGCTCGTTGTCAGCATTCGAATAGATTTTAAGCAGAATTTGCCAAGAATTTTTATCTTTTAATTATTAGGAAATAAACATGGAAATCTTTTTTTTCTTTTCCAGATTGGACCACATTTTGGGCCCCGTGGGGGTGTACGAGGGTATTCGTTCAGTCCACGACGACAATTACATTGACCGTCTCAGTCATTACTACACGGTTATCTTTCTCTTGTTTATGCAAATCACCGTGGCAACTAATGAGTATGTAGGAGATCCTATCCACTGCTTCTGTCCCACGGAATTTACTGAAAATGAGGTTGATTACACAAACTTTGTGTGTTGGGTTTCTAACACCTACCATATCCCATTCTCAAAACAGATTCCAGCTAACTACGAGGTTCGAAAAAATGATGAAATAACGTACTATCAATGGGTTCCATTAATTCTTCTGTTAATGGCTTTTCTCTTCAAAATGCCAAGGAATATATGGAAGTATTTCGCTTACACCCATTCTGGAATAGGTTTGAAAAAGATGATAGATTTAGTGAAAACGACACAGAATGACACGCCAGAGGAGCGTGAGAAAAAACTAAACTCTGTGGCGAAATTCATCGACTTGTGGATGAGTAAGACTGCCCATCACCGGGCGGGCTGTTTCCCCAGCCACCGTTCAAAGGTTGCCACTTACTTTGGAATAGGAGTAGGGCGACACTATGGGAACTATTTGGTATTCCTTTGTCTATTTACTAAATGCCTGTTCCTTCTAAATGCTGTTGGACAGCTCTTCTTTTTGAACGAGTTTCTGGGAAGTGATAAGTTCTATATTTATGGATACGAGGTCGTTCACTCCATTCTGACAGAAAATGACTGGACAAGAACACACCGTTTCCCAAGGGTAACTTTGTGCGACTTTGACCTCCGTCAAATGACCAATGTTCAACGATGGACCCTTCAATGTGTTCTTCCCGTGAATCTCTATAACGAAAAATTCTTCATCTTCCTTTGGTTTTGGATCACAATAGTGGCGATTCTGACACTATTCAATGTGCTCTACTCTATACTTCTAATAGCAGTGCCAAATAATCGTAAGAGCTTTGTTAAGAAGTACCTTAAGTTCATTGATGCTTATGACGATAAAAATAAGGATTTATTTACACAAAAATTAACAAAACAGTTCGTAGAAAACTATCTTCGATTAGATGGTATTTTTCTTCTGAAGGTGATTACAGCCAATACAAATACTGTCATGATAACAGATATTATCCGGAGACTATTTGACATTTACCGGAAGAGACAATTTCACATGGAGACAAATGGCGTCTCTCACACAGTACATGCGTACGGAGAGCCAGAGTCACGTCATCATGTCACGCCCCTTAAAGGGCGTGTTGTGCACCTGAGTGAAGACGACATGCCCAAATCATATATGGAAAGCTTTGTCTGATTTATCAAGATTTACTTTATTTGCATAAAGTTTTTGGTGATATATTGTTAAGTAATTTCTTCTTCGTCTATGTGCTTTGAGTTGTTTGTTGTATTTGCAATTTTGAAGTGCAGATGTTGATATAATGTAAAGCAATTTTATTAAATGGAGAAAAAAGTTTACAATACAATGTCTTGTCTCTTTATGTAGAATCCCCTCTCTTCAGTAAGAAATTTATAACAAATGTTTTCCATGGAGTTAAAATATTGTAGATTTTATGAACCATTTCATTGTTAGTTTGCATTTTCAATTCTTCTATGAATGATAAAATTTAGTTTTTGATTGCAAGAAAAAGTACTCTAGAGAACTTTTCTCCAAACACGACTCCTTGAAACAACATTATAAGGGAATGTAAAATTACACCAAAACAAGAAAAATGAGTATGTTCACAGTACTGCATGTTTTAATTGTTATTAATTACATGTTTAGAATACAAACTTATGTATTTTCTTAAGAATTCTTTATTCACTATGAAGAATTAGAGGGTGTGATTATAGGTGAGGTCGTATAATGTAAACTTAATTGAGAAAATTACCCCACGCCCACCCCACCCCCTTCCCCCAAAGAATGCAGTTCTTTTACAAATATTTTGCTCTTGCTCACAGAAAAGTATTAGAGTCTGTTAACACATCGATAGCATAGCAATAATGTTTGAAGAACTAAATAAGAGGTGTGACATTGGTCCTGAAGAAGAGTGAACTCGCACACTGAAGCAATATTGCCACAGCAATAATCTCATTTCCTGTGACGGCGCCCCAAGAATATATCGGTCATTAAAAATTGAGAGCTAGTAAAATCTTGTTATGGACGATGTTTTAGAGAAATAGAAGACCTAAAATCGATGAATATTCTACACAGCGACCATAGTTTTCTGTGGATTTTATAATCTTAACTGTCTGAGAACAGTTTATTAGAAAATAAATTTAAGAGCTGGTTAACTTGTAGTATCGGATTCACAGTATGCGCATTTGTCCAGGAAAAGGTTTCGTTTAGATCCATTAAATTCAAAGAATTATGGACCCACCCACCCACCCACCCTCTATTTCTAAATATTGGCTGACATGAACCATGTCCTCATCAGGAATATCCGGAAAGAACATCACTTTTTACTGAAATTTGACTTCATAGCATTCTCACTCTCAATAATCAGAATTTCACCTCGAACAATCTCAGTATTTGGACCTTAAATAAAAACTCGGTAAACAAATGATCTGACCATCAGAGGAAGACATGCTTAATTGTGACTGTGACTGCATGAACATGAAATTGAAAATTTAGTTGTATAGCCTTATAAGACTTGCCAATGAACGAAAGAAAACGATTTTTCTTTAATTTAAAAGTAGCTTTACCTGACAGAGTGAATTATGAAGACGATTGCTAATAGAAAACATCACTGTTAACACCTGATACTGTCCAATCTTAACATGGTGGAGATCATATTCTAAGTAGGATATAACCCTTAAAAAACTTACCCCTAAGGGGCCTCGATCAGTTTGCTCACACAGTTTTATGCTTATTATCCTTTACAAATTATTTTCAAAAAGGCTATAACAGTACCTTCATTGAAGGGTTATTTAACATAAAGCATAAAGCTATATTGCACTATGTTCAATTTAGTATGTTAAATCTATGCAATGCTCTAAAAAATATCAGGTGCCATGGAGGAGTAAATATCCCCTGCCGACAGGTCACACTCGCTTTGTGGTCCATACCATGATTGGGGAAAGGGGGAAATCTATAGACAATTCGGTGTGAAATAATGGCTAACAGTTTGTATGACAAACGTCAGTTAACATTCGACTTAATAAGAATCTAAATCTTAACATACAGCTGTAGATTATATAATTTGCTAACAAGGTCATTGTATCGACCAAAGAATTTGCAAAATGTTGACTTTAAAGAGACTGTTGATATCATATATATCAATTTATTTTTTAATAGCTTGTCTCGTTTTAGAAATTGTTCGTACGTAGTGCATGTTCTTGTCTATCGAATCAACCGGGAGACATAAACTCCATATGCAGTGATAATGGTATATTGCTGCATAAATAAAGGAAGTTGACGTTAGAAAATTTGAAGTCATCACGTTTTTCATAAAAATTTAATTGTTAGTTTCCCATTAATGTCTTTTTCTAATAAAATATTCAGATATGAAACAGATTGTAAGTGAACATTTGTTCTAGTGACAAATGTGATTAAAATAAAGGAAAATTGTCTTGTTATCAAATTTTTATATTTAAAATTCCACCTCCTTTTTCTCCAACAATACTTCTAATGGTGACGTAGTGATGGCGTTGTGGAGTTGCTAAAATAAAAGAATGAAACTTTGAACGAATGTTGTACCTGGAAATTCTGTTACAAAGCACTATATTATTCTACGATTTTGTAAAACTAGAAAAGAATTCAATTCTACCTTTCGCGGTTGTGGGTTTTGACGTCGTTGTTGTGGGTTTTGTGGTAGGTTTACCTGTGCAAGTTTAATTTTGACATTTTATAAATGAAAAATATTGTTTTTAAAAAATCTAAATATACTCATTGTGTAAATATTTGAATTTTCAAAAGAAAAACTAAATATGTGTTAAAAGATATAACACACATTACAGGTATGCGATGGTGTTATAAATGTAACCGAAACCTTATTAAAGGAAATGAAAGTGGGTTTGGATACCTATAAAGAGACAGCAATACCTGGATTTACTGGGATTGTAACAAACACAGGACGATGCAACGGAGAGGGAGAAGCTGCAATAATTACAATTATTAAATAGAAACAGAAGATTTACACTAATAAACGTATGTATATATTTTATATATGAATCTTTGAGATTTTCTACAAGGAATGAATTGTAAGCGATTTTAAATGTTTCCGATAAGAAAACCCTTACTAATAATGCCAAAATTAAATCCTTGCTAAAACATTCTGCTACTGATGCTTATAGAAAATGGCACACAGTCGCAAAGTTGAAGGAATTTATCATTTATGTCATTTCTATTCAAAATCAGTCATTAAATACTAGTAAATATATAAATCCATTAATCAAATTTTTGAGTTGGTTATCCTTATGAAATAAACACTGAATTTCTCCAAGATTTTATCGCTTATCACTCCACCTTGTACAATTAATGTCGTCAAAGAAAACACAAAATATCATACCTTTGTATTAGCACAATTTTTAATGATATCTTCTGCGTATTTCTTTTCTTTTTTTTTTTTTTTTTTTTTTTTTTTTGGTACATTAATGTTTAAAAATTGAGGGCTTTTGGTAGCTGGGAGACAGAAGTTATTATCTAACAAGAGATACTAGTCTGTTGATTGACTGATTGATTGTATGTTGATTTACATCCCGTTCGAAAATTTTTCACAATATAGAGACGTCACCATATACCCGTGAAGGGCTTCAAATTCAGACCATTACTCAACACTTACTTTAACGTGCCAACGCCTGCTGTAACACGGAGCCTCGGTTTTTAAGGTCTCATCCGAAGGACCCACGACTTTCACTTTAAAGTGCTGAGCGCTTGGCGAAGGAACAGTTGCTACCTATTTTTTACCGACTTAGGTCAGTCGCGGCCGGGGCTCGAACCCACGACCTTCCGATCACGGAGTGATTGAGCGCTATACCGAATGAGCTACCGTGACGGTTGTCTGTTGATGGTGAGTGGAAAATCTTTTATATTTCACTTCTGTTTTTTTTTTTGTGACAAAACCTTTCTTTGGATACGAACTTTTTTTTACCTCGTGACCTTGACCTTGGAGTATTTTCTACTTTTGCAAATTTCTAACCTTTGCCTAACTTTTGAACGATTGGTGCAAAAGAAATTCCAAAGCATCATGCGAGACGGAGAAAGAAAGGCTGGATCAAACTTCTTTTCTACAGAAGCTTCTACTCTCTTATCTATTTTCAAAATCTTTTTTGAAATGAAATTAAAGCATTGTTTTGATTGTGTACTATGCAGTGCATTTAGATATCAGAACTTCTTTTTGTGTTACACTAAGCAGCAAGCATAAAAGAGGCATGTTTCGCAATAAAAGAAAGCAGACTCAGTAATGCAGAGGCAAATCAAGCCAAAACTGGTGAAGCAAGTGAAGAGTATGTAAAATGCCTTACTATGACACAGTCCACAAGTTTTTCTACAGCTGCCAGACGCCCAAACCGGGTTTGTTGTACAAATTGCCAGAGAGTACGTGCTACAGAACGGGTCCTGGTCGTCACAGGTCGCTACAATGTGAACTCTTCAATTTGAAAACATTAAATATTTGGAAGTCATTTTGCATTTTAAAGTTATATAAATAATAGAATCTAGATCGCAACAAAGCTTACAATAAACAATTTTGCAATATATTCATTGTGATGCGATTTCTTTTGTAAAATTTTATTAGAAATTGTCTTGTTTCTTATTATCAAAAGATAACTTTTTGAAGAATGTAAAAATTCTATGAATGAATATTAATTAGGGCAAGACTATTGTCATGCATTGTATTATAATTAATTTCTTTGCAGAGTAAGAACTTTTTCTGCAATCTGTATATTTATATGCAAGGACTGGCTTTATTTCAACTGAAATGAGACCTTAATGGTAACAAGATTTTTGCAGTACTGTTTTCTTGAGATGGAGATTTTTTCATGTTCATTACTTTGTAGAAAAATGGATCCCTTTTATGACCCCATCCGTGCCACATGGACTTTAAATTTAAACTCATTTGAATCTGTATTAAACTGTACATTCTTCTTGGATGTATCTTTTAGCCTTGTTTTCTTGAAGAGGACCATTTGAAGATTTTACCAATACATTTCTATGTAACACTTTTAATTCCATTGTTTCCTTATCTCTGCGACTTATTTATAGCTTGACCTAATTTGATTCAAAACAACATCACAAAGCTTGCGATATCAGTTTAACAAAAAAGCTATTCGATGTATTGTAGAAATGAAGAGTTACAAAATGATTTTTTTATATATAATTTTATATGCACACGTTTGAACCCCCTTTTGATTTCATCCCTCACCCATGATTCATGGTTAGAACATATCTTTATGTATTATACATGAGAACGATTACCCTAACAAAAAGGACTATAGTAAACTATAGATAACTCGTAAATTCTTGTTAGGGAACATCTAAATTTAGAAGGAAATTTTTAGTCTTGTAGGTCTTTAAGGAGGATTTTTAAAGATATTCTCATAGATTTCTTCGTGGAGCTTTCATCAAGCTCTGTGAACCCATTTCAGCCTCAGGGCTAAGGTTTGGATTTATTTCGACACTTCATGAAGATGTTTTAATAAAATTCTTACAATTTGCAATCTTGTACTTCTTGAGAAAAATATTAACATTTTTCAACACACTCTGACGACCCCCTTGTGGTCACAATTCTATCTTACTATGGTAAGAACAAATTTGAATCTACGCTACCCTATAAGGATGTTGTATATACTTAAATTAGATTGTAGAATATGTAGCCTTAAAGTTTTTAAAAAATATATTTTTTATAGAATTTTCCTATACATTTTTATGTGAAACCTTGAATCTCTTTGTAACGAAATCCTGCCTCATGGGTCATGGCTAAAAAATCAAACATTAAGTACAACGGAATGCTTTAGAACGATATCAAAATTTTTATCCCTGTACTTCGTATTATTCTTAATCACAAGGATCCAGTCTTGTATTCCACCATATTTCAAGTTAAAGATTACACCTTGTATTTCCTACAAATATACATCGACTATTGCTTCCAAACTTTTTAATTACAAGAAAACTTTACAATTCTTTGATATCGAATATCTGAAACATAATCCTCCATCGTGTTCATGTTCTTCTTCACCCTATAACTATAGTCCAGCTGGACACATTATTACTGGTGACGTAAATATAGTTACTGTAGATTCCTAAATATACGCGAGGAATTAATTATCGCGTAATTTCGCGAGAAGCACCACTGGCGAAATAAAATTACTCGCTTTTATTTTCATGACGCTTTAATATATGTAAAATCTCTAGATAAATCACCCATTGGCGAATTATTTTTCTCGCGATTTGACGCCCTTGGGCCATTTCGCGATATTAAGTACTCGCGTAAAATAAGGAATCTACAGTAATAATGAGGACCTTAGATTACTAATTTTAAATGTCCTAAATATAGGGAACCCCGATCCTAAAACTGGCGTCGGAATTTCATAAATATTATGGATTCTGTAGAGGATTACGCCAGGCGATGGGCAAGACATGAAAAAGAAGACCTTGACAATTTGTCAGAATGGATTAAGTGTATCAGATGTATGTTAAAATCGCGCATTAAAAGATTGAGGGGCAATATGAGAACCATCTATCCTCCAGAAGTGAAAAAAGAATTTAGATAGTTTACATGATCCGTACGTACTGGTCCCTGCTGACAAAGCAGGTAACAACATTGTCTTTTTTTGTAAGGCTCAATATATTAAATGTATTTTAGAGGAACTTGGATTTAATTCTACAAGTGGTAATCCAACTTATACTCATAGTTCTCTTTTTAAGGAAGAAATTCTTCAAAATCATATGTCAGTTTTGAATATTTTTAATATTCAAAACAACCAAAATGAATTTGAATTACCATATCTATACTGGATTCCGAAACTTCATAAAAATCCTTACAAAGATACATAGCGGGTTCCAGTAAATGTTCAACTAAGCCTCTTTCTGTACTCCTCACTAAGATATTAACAGTAGTGAAGGGGAAACTTCAAGAGTACTGTGCAACAATATATTCGAGAAGTGATGTAAATCAGATGTGGATACTTAAAAATTCCAAGGAACTTTTGGAAAATTTGAAATCACAAGATCTTAGCAAATTCAACAGCTTAAAAACTTACGACTTTTCAACTTTATACACAACCATACCCACGATAAATTAAAATCCAGGCTTTCTGATATCACTGACAGCTGTTTTTTTTCAATAAAAATGGAACTCGTAGATTTACTTACCTTGTCATTGGTCATTTGTAAAATTATTTTGTTAAAAAACATTCTGATTGTACACACAAGTACTCTGAAGTTGACATTAAAAAGATGCTCGAATTTCTGATTGACATATCTATGTGGTTTTTGGAGACCAGGTCTTCCAACAATCTATTGGAATTTCCATGGGTACCAATTGTGCCCCGTTATTAGCAGACCTTTTTTTGTATTCATATGAAGCACAGTTTGTCCACAATCTTATACGTGATAAGAAGAAAACACTTGCTGTGGCCTTCAACTCGACATTTAGATTTATCGACGACGTATTGTCAATTAACAATTGTTATTTCCATTCTTATGTCGATACGATATATCCCGGTGAGCTTGAGATAAAAGATACTACAGAGTCTGACACATCTGTTTCATATTTGGATATTTTACTTGAAAAAGACGTTAATGGTAATCTAACAGCCAAGCTTTATGATAAATGTGATGACTAACTTTACAATCGTCAACTTCCCTTACTTATGCAGCAATATATCGTCATCACCTGCATACGGGGTTTATATCTCTCAGTTGATTCGATACGCCAGAGCATGCTCTACGTATGTACAATTTCTAAAACGAGGTAAATTATTACAAACAAGTTGATGAAACAAGAATATCAGCAGTCTCGTTTAAAGTCATCATTTCGTAAGTTCTATGGTCGATATAATGACCTTGTCAGCAAATACAATCTATCATTGATCAAATGCTGACTGACGTTTTTTATACTTATTGTTAGGCCATTATTTACACACTGAATTTTTCCGTTATTTCCCGATCATGACAAGGAGCACACGGAGGGTGTGACCGGTCGGCAGGGGATGCTCACTCCTCATGGCACCTGATCCCACCTCTGATGTTTTGGAGGTCCTTGTTTGCTCTGCACCTATTTTGTAATGTTTAATGGACTTTTGAGCTTGAATACTGTTCGTTATCTCCATATATTTCATGAAATCTTTTTCATACATTTTAATATAAAACTTTGAACCATTTTAGCCCCATCTCTGCGACAGGGACTGTAATTTGATCTGACTTGAAGCTTCACAATAAAACTTCCACCTTAATTTTGTCATTTCTAGACTCGTGGTTTTTGAGGAAATTTGAATGTTAGTATTTTCATCAATTTTTATCATCTCCGCCATTTGAAAAACTCTAATCCCCATTTCCAAATAATTCTTCTTGACAAAAATAAATAGAAAATACACACACCGACCGACAAAGACGAACATTGAAAGATGCCTGACACAATCGGATACAAATTGGCTACCAAAGCGACTCAGGTGATCACAAAACATTTTGTTTTCAAGCATCTTATGATTTACCTGTTTGAAAATGTGGTTTTGGTGCTGTCGTTGAAGGCTTAGGTGTGATTGTTAAGGGTTTGGGAGTGGTTGTTGTCGGTTTGGGGTTCGTTGTTGTCGGTTTGGGAGTGGTTGTTGTCGGCTTGGGAGTAGTTGTTGTCGGTTTGGGAGTGGTTGTTGTGGGAGTAGTCGTTGTTGGTTTTGGAGTAGTCGTTGTCGGTTTGGGAGTGGTTGTTGTAGCTTTGGATGTAGTTGATGTCGGTTTGGGAGTGGTTGTTGGCATAGGGGATATTGTTGTCGGTACTTCAAAATATATATTTCATTAAAATCTACATTTCCACATTTTAAGGAAAGTTGATTGGTCAAGTCTCAAGATTTGCAGAGTCATGCAAAACTTTCCTAATGTCTTGAAAAGTGGAGAATGAAAATCAATTGCATATATATGTTATTGAAGTAAGATAAAATTACTTGCATATAAGTAAGATAAAGATTGGTTAGGCTCCAAGAGTTGATGTGTGGGGGAAATCAGTTGAAGGATGTAGACCCTTTCTCGATAACGAGAAACCCAAGTTACAAATCATGATGTGATATGCATTTTTGGTTTATGTTTAGTGTTATTTCAGCTATTGACGGAAATATTAATGTCAATAAACGCCAGGAAATTGTGAAGGACCATATTTGGCTGGTGTTTGCACAACACGGTACTCAAGGGATTATCTTTTTTTAAAAGATGAAAATGCCCAGCGCCGGTCCTTTGCATTAGATCGACCATAACATGAAAAACTCAAAACCATTCCCGTCACTTACCAGACCTGTTCAATCATGTATGCGTACATGTATACATAACCTTGGCAAATGTTGTCGGTGGATAACCTATATTTTTTCCTCGGCCAAGCCTTTCTATTTTCATGCAAAAATTGATTGGAATATATGATATTATGCATATTAGTACCCTTATTTATTGTAGAATGTTGTAACTAAAGAACCTGTAAATTATATGCCACGACTTCGCATTTTTTACAACCCTCTTAGACATATTTTCAAGTTTTTCTAGATTTTCTATTGCTTGTTTGTGCGTTTTTTTTTTTTGTTTGTTGTTAATAATTTTAGCCATTCTAGAGAGGTTCCATTGAACAAACCGAATAAAATATACCCATTTTAATTAATCAATTTGTTTTACAAAACATCATTGCTATGAAAAAGATAAATTTAGTAAAGTAAAAATAAATATGAAGGGGAAGATCTCAACAGTTAGACAAAATGGATTATGTATTTTAGAAATATATTAAAAACCATAAGAAAGTTAAAAGGCATTATGCGAACCAATTATCGTTCCGTCTTCGGAGGTGATAAAAGAATAAGAAAGACTACAACAATGTTATGGTTCCAGTAGACAAGGCTTATAACAATATCATCTTTATTTGACTCATTATTATTACTGTATTTTAGAGGAACTTTTTTTAATTCTACGTTTGGAAATCCCACTTATACTCAGATCACTTTCTAAGGATTAAACTCTTCAAAATCACATTTCAGTCTTTAATACTTTTATCAATGAAGGTGTTTGATCTACCCTACCTATAATGGATTCCTAAATTTTATAAAGATCCTTACAAACAACGAAACTTTGCCTGTTCCAGCAATGCTCTACCAAGCCGATAAAGAGAATTATGAATCTTAATGTAGTCTACTTTTGTGCCGAGTTGTATTGAAATCAGACTAAAACTGTAAGAGGAGTAGCGTTTTGAAAGAATTCACAGAAATTTCTATTTTTAGTAACTATGGCACTCCAAATTCAAATATATCGACGACGTTTTATCAATTAACAATAATTACTTCATTTGTCGGCTCGATATATCCCATTCTGCTCGAAATAAAAGATACCCCAGATTTTGCCACATCTGTTTCATCTTTGGATGTTTTACTGAGTAACAACGATGCGATGATAACTGAATATCAAGATATAAAAGTAGCAGTAAGTTAAAATTGAAGTCTAAATGGAACTAACTAAGGATCGGCAGAAATACTACCCTAACAAAAATATACTATAGCTAACTATAGTTTACTATAGTATCAAAGTTTTTACAATAGTTAAAGTTTTCACTATCGTAAATCAGCGTATTTTTCTTACTACGGATTTCAGATTGTTATATTTTATGTTTTCTAATTCCTGTTTATATTAAATAGAAATATTTCTTGTATAATCATATATCAATTACAAATTTTACATCATTGGTGTTGAATTACAGATATTTTATATAAAAACAGCTAGGGAAAACGAAGTATCTAAGAAAAGGCAATTTTAGGGTATATTTAATTGCACGAGTAAGTAAGCCGATGATACAAAGGAATCATTGCAAAAGTAGCATGCAATACCTACATGTATATATCATGTCCTTGCCATGTATTGTATTTAGAAATGATTTCTTAGCGGTATGCTAAAAATATGAAGCCTGCTTTTTTAAGTACACAAACACTAATAAAAGGAAAATAATGTAAGTGAGCAAAGGTAATATCCTAGAGCCCTACTGATAATGAGAAGGTAATATAGAAATAAAACACCAGTAAGTAGGTAATATCCTACAGCTTTACTGATAATAAGAAGGTAATATAGGAATAAATCAGCAGTAAGTGGGTTATATCCTACAGCCCTACTGATAATAAGAAGGTAATATAGAAATAAAACACCAGTAGGAATGTAATATCCTAGAGCCCTACTGATAATGAGAAGGTAATATAGGGATAAAACACCAGTAAGTGGGTTATATCCTACAGCTTTACTGATAATAAGAAGGTAATATAGGGATAAAACACCAGTAAGAATGTAATATCCTACAGCCCTACTGATAATAAGAAGGTAATATAGGAATAAATCACCAGTAAGTATGTAATATCCTACAGCCCCACTGATAATGAGAAGGTAATATAGAAATAAAACACCAGTAAGAATGTAATATAATAAGAAGATAATATAGGAATAAAACACCAGTAATATCCTACAGCCCTACTGATAATAAGAAGGTAATATAGGGATAAAACATCAGTAAGTGGGTTATATCCTACAGATTTACTGATAATAAGAAGGTAATATAGAAATAAAACACCAGTAAGAATGTAATATAATAAGAAGGTAATATAGGAATAAATCACCAGTAAGTGGGCTATATCCTACAGCCCTACTGATAATAAGAAGGTAATATAGGAATAAAACACCAGTAAGTAGGTAATATTCTACAGCTTTACTGATAATAAGAAGGTAATATAGAAATAAAACACCAGTAAGAATGTAATATAATAAGAAGGTAATATAGGAATAAATTACCAGTAAGTGGGTTATATCCTACAGCCCTACTGATAATAAGAAGGTAATATAGGAATAAATCACCAGTAAGAATGTAATATCCTACAGCCCCACTGATAATAAGAAGGTAATATAGGGATAAAACAACAGTAAGAAGGTAATATTCTACAGCTTTACTGATAATAAGAAGGTAATATAGGAATAAATCAGCAGTAAGTGTGATATATCCTACAGATTTACTGATAATAAGAACGTAATATAGAAATAAAACACCAGTAGGAATGTAATATCCTAGAGCCCTACTGATAATGAGAAGGTAATATAGGGATAAAATACCAGTAAGAAGGTAATATCCTACAGCTTTACTGATAATAAGAAGGTAATATAGAAATAAAACACCAGTAAGAAGGTAATATCCTAGAGCCCTACTGATAATGAGAAGGTAATATAGGGATAAAACACCAGTAAGTGGGTTATATCCTACAGCTTTACTGATAATAAGAAGGTAATATAGGAATAAATCAGCAGTAAGTGGGTTATATCCTACAGCCTTACTGATAATAAGAAGGTAATATAGGGATAAAACACCAGTGATATCCTACAGCTTTACTGACAGTCAGAATATTATGTAGGAAAAATAACGACAGTAAGTATAGGAAATAACATATAATAACAACCTTAGACACTAAGAAGGTAAAAAAAAAAACATCGGTTAACAAAACAGTCATCAAGCTATTGTAAGGAACAAAACAGGAAGCTCAATAAATGTATGCATAATTACAAAGGTATAAAGGCACTATCTGGATAAAAAGTACAGATACATAGGGAAACACTTACGAAAAACCATTGAAGGTATAACAGTGACAGGAAATATCAGTAGCATAAAGCATGTGATACCTAGAGATAAAAGCAATATTATGCAGACAACACCTCGCTTTGTTGGAAGCGTCATAAACAAGTTATTGAATGGTTAGAAGCTATAAAATAATATTTGACTGGTTTTTTAATGATCACCTGCATGAACCTGATGTTCTGCTGTGGTAATGCTACCCGTGATAAACTTTATTTTATTATGTCGTAATATTCGATAATGCAACATGAAATAAATAAACAGTAAAACATTTTGGTGTAATAAAGCTATATGCAAATAAAATATATAACGCAGGAATAATGTTATATGTGTGAGAAGCTGTAATATATTGTGCTTCTGGTATGAGAATCGTCAAACATGTGTAATACATCCCACAAAAAAGCAAACATGACGAGATATGGTCAAGTTCAGGTGGCGGTATTCACATTTAATAAAAAACACTAACGTGGTTAGTGGTGGAAGAATACACTGAATATTAAAAAAACGAGTTTTATCTAAATATAGGAAGAATTTTCAGGTTTGCATACTTCTTAAGCATGATCGGCAGCTATGTAAACCTTTTTTCAACCGTTGCTTGTTCCTGATCTGGATATATTTTTATTTTGAAATGTATAAAATAAATTTTGATTTAATCAATGATTTGTTTATTTTTATTGGTAGAACATATTTAAGGTATGTCACTCGTCAGCCTTTTAGAAAAGTTCAGTCAGAACCTCTAACTACAAAACTATTCATTACAATTCAATTTCTATAACATATTTGAATTAAACACTGTAAAATGTTCAACATTCAATTAAAAAACAGCTAAAAAATTCTTAAAGAAGCAAGATTTATAAGGGACTATTTCTTGTGGTGGAAGGATATTTAGCAGAAAATTCTGCAAATCAACACATTTATTGAATTTAATATCTTGGAACTTTAGCCTCACATACTTTTACTCAGAGAATATTTTCCGTTATGATATGCCTGGAATATTGAATATAGGTATCAATTTATATTTTTATAACAAAATTTACCCCTTTGCTCAACAAACTTTGCCAAGAAAAGAAGATATATTAAAGAAGTCAAGATAAAATTTACACAGTTTTTTGCCAGAAAATCGCATATTTTGACCAATATTTCTTTTTCTTTCATTATTTTAAACTACTCGATACTACTGACCGATCAGCATTTAAGTCGTAAAAAGTTTGATACAAGAAAATATTCTATTGCCTATTTAGATTTTTGATACCCCAAATATGAGACTTTTTAAGTGCAAAAAGGTCCCACAATAATTTACGCGCATTAATTTGCATGATTTGTTCAATGATAAATATTATTCAAACTATTTTACGTAAAATAAGATTATGTTTATTGCCATGGTTACATCTGATAAAATGTGATAACGGTTAAAGTGATTAACCAAAGAGTTACAATTTAAGTGCAAAAAGGTCAAATTAATTGTACCGTAGCTCAGTTATATGTACACTGACCCCCCATTTTCTCTGCGATTTTGAGTCATACTATACAAGTACTTATCCAAAATATACTTCTCAAAAAATCCTTGATATAACAAATTTCACGAGTGACATACCTTAAATCACTTCCTATTGCATAAATATTTATGTTTTACTCGCCTTCACACAGGACACATGTCTTTCTACAGCTGCTCCTGGCCCAGTCTTTATCAGCTGTACAGACGTCCGGGGGGTACGTAGGACAGTCTGGATCAGCGTCAACACAGGGTACTGTAAAAGTGAGAAAGAAATATGTTCTGTATTTCTTTTGCATATATTCAGTCTTTACAAACCGCCACTTTAGAATTTTTAACTTCAGAGTCAGATTATACTTTCTCGGTGCTTACATGTATATTTATCATTTATTAGGTTTGGAGCGTAGATGATACGAGCAAAAATATTTCCTTGCGCAACACGTTGCGGTTAGAATATAATATGGTATCGCTGATGCGCCCTATAATTTTCAGCAGTGTATAATTGATATACTCGTACAATTAACTTTAAAATATTTTCTCAAAATATAGCGTAAATATAGCTTGAGTTCTATGTGCGAGTCAACAATATAGAAAAAAATTATTTGAGTATTAAGTATTTTATGTAGTATGACCTTTGGATAATCTGAATTTGTATTGACATTATTTAAATAAATAGTGTTGTGGAATGGTAATCTTTCACTTTGTGCATGTAAAATATGAGATTATTCATTGCTGAAGAAGAAAATGTTTGAAAGGAAAGATTGTGATATATAAATGTTTCAATTGCCTCCCTTTGTAGAGGGTCATGATTTCTTAAATTACAAAGGGGAAAGACATATTCGATACTTACGGTGTGATGGATGTATGATATTGGCGGTAAAGAAAACATGTTGAGGGTTGGTTGTTTTTGGAGATATAGTTGTTGGTGCTGTCGGAAAAAGTGGAATAAATACAGGATTGTGTGGCCTTCTCGAAGTCAAGGACGTGAATGTGGAAAATGTTGTAGCAGCTGAAAAAAACACAGGGCATACATTTATTGAATTTGTAACATTGTGAGAGCATTTATATTTTAAGTGAACTATTTTACATACTTGTTTAAACATTGCTGGAAATTCACATAGAGAGTTCGAAAACATTTTTAAAAGAAAAAAAAAAGTTAAAAGTAAGTTATTAAGAAAGAAAATATACCAACGAAAATATCGTGTTGTGATCTTTTGAACGGATTGTAAAACTATTTTCATGTAATTATTAAATGTTTACAATTGTGCAACATATTTCATTGTCTAAATGCAACAGTTGATAAAACATTTTTTTTAAATGTGCTTGTCTGAGGATCCTCCATGTCAGAGTAATATGGGTTTGGGGATTTTTGACTTACCTCTACAGATCCATCTCCACAGGAGTTGCGCTGCTGTGAAAGTATCAATGTGATTCAAATCAGTGATCACGTGATGTGAGCTGGTGGCCATACTGTAAATTTCGTTCCAGTAAAACTTACAATTCCCGACTGGCACCACGTAGATTGTTACATTCTGACGTTTAAGGCTATTAATGAAAATGAACACAGAGCCACCTAGAATTTCAGAGTTACATTTTGGCGTTTAAGACCGTTAAAAGTACGATAGAAAAATTCTGATCAGAAAAGCTTATTTGATTCTTTGGCTGTTGCAATTGGTTAGCAAAAGAAGTCCTTCTGAGAATTACTGAAGATGAAAATCCCTCCTTTCTGATCCCCTTTTTCTCGATGATATATCCTACTTACTTGTAGATTTCTTTCACAGTTTCTTCTGGAATTGACGAACCCCCGTCCGTCATTATGACCAGAACGTCTTCCGCCCCCGGACGGTCACCCTTCTCTTTCGTAAACATATGCTCCCTAACATGCGTCAAAGCGTTGTGTGTGTCAGTCGCTCCACCACGAAATGACATATACGTCTACAATTTCGAAAAGAACTATATATGGGTTTTTTTTATTGGCTCTTTTTTCATATACTATGTAATAAAATAATAAACATGCAACAAATTTAACTATATACAGTAGCGTTAATCTGCATACTACAAGACAATGTTTTGCAAATCATGAAAAAACACAGTGCATACTATCTACAGATACAAAACCTATATTCATTTCTTTTACAAAGAAATATGTTACAGGGGATATTACTTTTTGATTATGACATTTGATTTAAATACATAGTAAAATAATACCATTAGTTCTGATGTAATAACTATAATGCATCTAATATTGGTTGCCAAGTTTCATTAAAAATATCTAAATTACTATTTGAGCAATATGCTGCCTTTTTAAGTAGTAATTTCTTTTTCACAAGGTATCAAAAAGGCATGAAAACTTGGTTCTTTTTTTAAGGACATTCAAATTAGCTATAGACACTGAATGTATATAAAACTTAGAAAGCAAAATACAGTAATTCAAACTATCACATTTTCTCTCATACAGACCTAATATAACATTTTGACAAGATAGCTTGTCTATGTGGAAAATGTGTAAATCATTCCACCAAGTTATGTGGTTCCAAAATGTAGCAACACAACTACAGTTATAAAACTTGTGTTCTATAGTATCTTCCATTTAACATAAAAAAACATTGGGGGGAAGTTTTAATTTTCATTTGAAACAGTAGTTTATTATGAGATAAAAATCTATGAGTTAGCTTACACTGAAAAGA